>NC_072030.1:19041524-19385691 GCF_027791375.1 Indicator indicator
CTCCAGTACACTTTGCAGTTATTCCTGGAGTTCCTCACCCTTGCAGGCTCCATCTGGAGATCCTTGGACCTCTTCTCGTGTTTCCAGGATGTTTCTGTTAGCTCCAGCACTTTCAGGAGGAATGTCAGCAAGAAGCAGAAGATGCTTCATCCCTACTTGCAGCATTTCAGTGTCTGATCTTGCCCTTGTTCATCACTTCCCATTTTATCTCTGATTTCACCCTGTTGTGCTGGTTCTTTGTCAGGCAGCCTATGACAAAGTGAGAAGGGCGAAGAAGCAGGCGGCAGAGAGGACACAGAAACTTGATGAGAGGCGAAAGAAAGTGAAGCTCGGTAATGAACCCAAACCTTCCTTTTCCCCTGGCTCAAAGTCATTGTTAGCTGCATGTTTATGTTTCTTCTACTGCTGCAATTGCCCTGGCGAGGCCACAGCTCAAATCTTGGGTTTAGTTTTGGGCCCCTCACTCCCAGGACATTGAGCAGCTGGGGCAGGTCCAGAGAAGGGCAACAAAGCTGGGGAAGGGTCCAGAGAACGGGGCTGGGGAGGAGCAGCTGAAGGACCTGGGGGTGTTCAATCTGGAGAAAAAGAGGCTGAAGGGAGACCTTCTCACTGTGCTGGGTTAGTGCCTGAACCTGATGTTCTCAGAGGTCTTTTCCAACCAAACTGAGTCTATAAATTCACCACTGATTAACCTACTGCCTCCTTGTGGCTTCTTTATGCCCACTACAATGTTGTAGCTATCTGAGATCTCCCACAGTCAGTAGGGATGGTCCTGCTCTGGGAAGGAGCTGGGACATCACGTTTGTGATCTCCCACCTCTGCTCAGCAGTGAACATTCTCTTTGGATTGTTTTAATTCTGTTTCTTTCTCTGCAGATCTTGAAGCCAGAGAACGAGAAGCCCAGGCCCAGGAGAATGAGGAGGAGGAGACCAAGACAACATTGGAAGAAGAAGTAAAGATAAATTCTTACATTTCTCTGCTTCTCTGGGGAAGAGTTGATGGAAGTCCTTACAGTTGTGATGAAAACATGGGATGAGATGCAGCAAATCTGTGTACAGCTGCATCCTTCAGCCTTTTGGCTTAATGGATGCTGGGGAAGAGAGGCAGGTGGAGGGGACCTTGTAGCAGTCTGGCAAATGTGGCAGTCTTGGGGTTGTGCTTTTTGTCTGCCCTTCGGCATAGCAGCCAATGGGTTCTGTGACAGGGACTGGGAGCATGAGGGGTCCAGTTTGGGGCACACATTGGAGCTGTCCCAGGAGAAGCAGCAGGAGGGTGTAAGACCAAAGCTCTCCTTGCCAGCCTGGTGGCATGAGCCAAGCGCAGGACTGCACCCTCAGGTGTCTGTGGTCTTCCTCTGCCCCAGATAATTCGGCTGCGGGAAGAGGGCTCCCGGCAGCTGGAAGAGCAGCAGAGACTCATCCGGGAGCAGATTCGGCTTGAGAGAGAGCAGCAGATGCCAGGTGAGAAGAGGTGAGCCTGGAGCCCTCAGCCAGCATGCACTGAGTCTCCAGCTCTTCTGTAGCAGCCTTGTACAGGATCCTGTTCAGCACCTTTCTCAGGGATAAGCCAGGAGAGCTTCTGTGGAGCTGCTTGCTTAGAGGTGACATCCTGCTCTTCCACACCTTGTTGCTGCTGCTGCTGTTCAGCACTGAATCCAGATGGTCTGCTGCAGGGAGCCTAAAGCCTTGCTCCTCTGTCACAACTACAGCAGTCAGTGTGACAGGCTGACAGCAGAGAGTGGTCCAAATCTGCAAAAGTTGAGTTGTCATAGTTACTACTTCTGTGCCACCTCAAAGCTCACAGTGCTTGCCACCCAAAAGGGGCTGAGCATGGAGAATCAAGTTTTGTTTAGTCTGTGGCTGCTGTGGCTTTACTTTCTGGGCCTTGATTCTCTCCTGCTCCTTGGGCACACACAGCCTTCATCCCAGCTTTGTACAAAGAGCAGCAGCAGATGTGTCAGGAAATGAGCACACACTGAACTGGAAAACCTCTGCCTTCTGTGCTGCCGCACAGCAACAGGCAGCTCCCAGGTTTGGAGTTGCCTTCTTGTTCAGCAGCTGCAGTTAGTCTCTCCCATACAGGAGGGCAGATTCTCCAGAATCCCAGAACATCCTCTGGGGACTTTTGGGGCTGAAGTGTTGTAGTGGCAGTCAAAGAGTGTTTACTGTTGCCATAGTCTGCGCTAAAATGCTCTTTAACTGAGGAGTTTTTACTCATCTGTTATTTCAGGTTTTTTTCCTTTTCCCTCTTTAGGCAAGCAAGACAGAAATAGAGCAGAAGACAAAATAACTCCCAAACTGAAAGTAAGACATGCTTAGAAAGCTGGGTTTGGTGGAAGCTGATGGAACATTATGCAGCTTGGGAGAACAGGAGGGACTGATCAGCTCTGTCTGTGTGTATCATGCAGATGAAGAGCTCCTGTCATTGCCTTTACCCTTCCTCCCTCACCCTCTTCTCTACTGCCTGCTCTGGATTTTTGAGGCTGAAATTGAGCTGCCTCTGCTTTAAGCTTGGCAAAACATCTGCTTATTACCCTAGTACAGTTTGAGCTTTTCTGTTGCAGTGAGCAATGTTTCTCTCTGTTCCCCAAATGCTGTGTTCCCTTTGCACACTGAGATGCTGCAAACATTGTCTTGGCACTTCTGGAGGGTTGCTGTGAACAGCAAACTCAATTCCTGTGCAGGTGGTAGGAGCTGCATAGAGCATGGCAGCACACCCTGAAATGGGCAAAATTAACTTGTGTTTATTTTCCAGCTAAAATGGAAATGCAGGAAAGAAGGTGAGACCAGAGGAGGATACACAAAAGAAGTTCTGCTGCAGATCCTGCAAAAGGTCCTGTCTGACACTTTCCTACTCCTTGATCTTCCCCTGCTCAGTGTGTAAGGAAGGGCAGTAAATTCTGGGGAGCTGTAAGCCCATGTGGCTGATTTTCCTCTCTCCTGTTCAGCTTTCTCTTGCCACTTGCAGAGGGCAGCAGCATGATCCATTCCCCAGCTCACACCTCTGTCTCTCTCCCAGAGGGACTCCTGCTGAGACAGAGGAACTGCAAACCCTTCCCACTGATGGTTCATGTCCTGTGTGGTTGCTCTGGCTGTGTGGTTATGTTCACCTTTGCCTTCACTCAGAGCACTGGGTGTTAGCTGCTCTAGGAAGTCAGAGGCAGGAGTAGACAAACCTTTGATCTGATTAATCCCAGCATGTGATCTTTGTTTTCCCTTCACCCAAGTACCTCCTGTAGCACTCTGAGCAGCCCTCTGGCAGTGGGGCTTTCTGGGAGCCCTGTGTAGCTCCTTGGCTCCCCAGGATTGTTTCCTGGAGGTACAAAAGTTCTGACAGATTGGGATCAGTTGAAGCCCCTTGTAGGGTGTCAGCTGAAGCCTCCTGTCTGTGAAAACAGGTCTGCTCTTTGCCTTCATGCCAGACATGAACTTGACATCTCCTCTGGCTCTGTCATTAACTTCCCTCTCCCTTTGTGTCAGCAGTATGGAGATGTGCTCAACTTGCTGATCTCCAGTAGGAAGACTGGGAGTGCAGTGGTGGAATTCGCCTCAGTTAAGGCTGCTGTAAGTCTGGCAGTGACTCCAGATGTGTGGGAAGAGTGGGCAAGCAAGGGTGCTGCAGGTGGGAAGGGTTCCCCAGATGACAGTCTGCAGATGCTGCCTGGTCAGTCAGGCAGTGGAGAAGGGTCACGAGAGTCTGAAAGTGCAGGTGGCTGGAGGGAGTGGCAGAGCTGGAGGCATCAACCCAGTGCAGACCCTGCTCAAAAACAAGCTGGCTGGGGCTGGAGAGGGCACAGACACTGCTTTGAAAGCTCTCACTGAAGGGGGTGTGCTCAGTGAGGTGCAGAGGTTCCTCCTGGTACTTGCAGTGTAAAGCAAATCCCAGTGACTTAGGAGAATTGACATGGCTGTGGAAGCAGAGCTCACTGGTTGCCCCTAATGGCAGTGCTTCATCAGCTTGAATTTACACTGCACAAGAGTCTCTCTTCCTTGCCACCTGTTCTCACATACCCAGATAACAAACTCCCCCATGTTTCTGTGGCTGTTCATCAGATGTGACTGACAGGGATGGGTTCTGTCTGTGCTTGATGCAGCTGTGACACTCAGAGGGTGCTTCTTGTGGAGGGCAGCTGTGAAACCTTCATTGTTTGTGTTCAATGTGGCTGAGATGGAGAAAGTCATGGTTGGTAGTAGCCTGTGAGGGAGTGGGGTCTGAAGTTCAGAGGGTGATGGGAGAATATTTTCATTCTTAGGAGATGGCTGTGAAGAATGAAGTTGGCCTGATGAATAATCCCCTCAAGATTTCCTGGCTGGAGGGCCAGCCCCAGAGCAGTCCCAGCACTCTCCTTTCTGACAGCACCAGTCAGCCAAGGACATCACAGGTGAGGTGCCACAGGCTGCTGGTACTGAAAGGTGTTCCTATAGCAACCTGAACTTAACTGCTTTGTGTTCATGGTATCAAATGTGAATCCCAGCAGGGATGGGCCTGGGTGAAAGGCCTGGCTTTCTGTGAGCCCTGTGTGCCATGCCTACCCAAGGGGTGGTGGTGCAGTTGCAGTTGCCTCTGTGGGTTCAGAAGCCCTGGCTTTTGGTGAGCTTGTCTTGGCTAGTGGCCAAGGCCAGGCCTTGCTGGTGTGGAGCTGCAGTGTCTACCTGCTGAGAAGAGTTAGCTTGGTGGAGCAGTGAGGGAGAGGCTGGAGCAGCAGCAGCAGATGCAGATGCAGCAGCAGATGCAGGTGCTGTGTGTGCAGGGGGTGAGCACAGCCTTCTCAGCCCCATGGGAGCTCTCACAATGTGGGGGAGCTATGGCCAGTGGCTTGCATCCTTTCCCAGGAGTTGCACTGCTGGTGCTTCTCTGTCCTTTCTGCTGCTTTGTGTTAGCTCCAGTCTTGGTGTCCAGGCTGAGATCTCCAAGCTGCTCTGCTTCCTGCTTTTCCTACTTCCTACTCCAAACCCTTTCCAAATCCTGCTGCTTCCACTAGGATGCTTCCAGACTCTGGAATTCAGTCACAGCTTTTCTTGGCTGTATGGCTTTTAGCTGCCTTGTCCTCAGCTGTTTACCTCTGGACTACACAGAACAAGGTCTTTCAGATACCTCTTGCCAGTGCCTCAAGCCCCTCCCTGCCTCCTCCTTCATACCCTGCCTGGCTTCCCAGACATCAGGGTCCACTCTTGCTTGCAATCATCTCATGCTGGTTGAAGCTGCCCTCACTTTCCATTTGCTGCTCCCTCCAGGTTGCTCCTATTTCTGTCTGAAGCCACCCTAGTTTGTTCCCACCCTGTAAACACAGCTCTGCTTCAGGAGTGTTCTCATGGCAACAGCTCCCTGCTCACCCCTGCCTGGGCTGCTCAGCCAGCAGTGTGCTCCACAGCCTTCCAGGGGAGAACAGCCACCTACCAGCCAGGCCTGGGGGGATTTGGCAGCAGCTCCTAGGTGACAGCAGGGCTGGCTGGGAAGAAGTGGTGCTGCCAGGAGGCAGTGGTGCCAGGCACTTGCCCCCACAGGCCTGGCTGGCTGGTTTCCTTCTTCAGCAGTGGATGTGCAATGTCCAGCAGTTCCTGAGGAGCTGCTGGAGCCAAGTTGTGCTTGACACCCAAAAGCTGTTGGGTGGCCAGGGCTGCTCTAGGCTGTTTGAGAGCAATGGCTGCTGATGGCTGCAGCTCTGCAGGCTCACAGCACACAACAGCTGTACAGAGCTGTGAAGAGCACGTTTTGCCACAGCAGCATCACAAAGCACTGGCTGCTGGCAAGGTCTTCCTGCACCTTCAGTGCTGGGACCTCCCAGCCAGTGCTCCACACTTGCCTGGGGCCATCCCTTCAGTCACATGAAGAGGAAGACCTTCCCTGTCTGGCACTCTGACATCTTTTCTAAGCTTCTTTGAGATTCATAAAGTTTTGGTTTCTGTTCTCTGATGTGACTCCAGCAGGTTAAGAGCCACCTGTGCCTTCTCTGACGTCTCTCTGTAATTTGTTGTAGGCAGCTTGGGGTTATCTGGGTGCATGGAGGTCTTACTGGGTTAAGAAGAGCCCTGGTACCTAATCTAGCTATGAAAAAATGTAAGAATTGGTGACCCAGTACTTCCTACAGTGTCCTTTTAACAGTTTGCCCTGCCACTGCCTGGCAGAGCCCTTCCCCCTGCCCAGCTCACAGGGTGAAGAACTGTTTGTTCCTCTGCAAGCTAGCACTTGGCCTGAGCTGTGCACACTCCTTGAGGGAAGACAAAGCTCCAGCCTTCTCCCAGCCCAGAGAGCACAGCCACACTGCTTCCCACCCTCACTCAGATTTCTCTGGCAGTGCCAGGGAGGATAGATCTTGGTCACTACCAGTTGTGCTTTTGGTGCCTGTGCTTTTTCTGGCTTGCTACCAGTGGAATGAGACAACAAGACACTTCTAGTCACAGATACATTTATTCTTCCACATCTGTACAGCTGATAGATCAGTGCATGCTTGGAGCAGCAGTATCTAGAGACATTCCTTCTCCTGCTAGTAGGGTAAACAAACCACCTAGGTGGGTGCTTACCTGTTCCCAGGCTGAGAGTCCCAACTGCACTTGAGGGAAGAGAAACACACAAGAACAGAGAAAAAAGAACAACTGCTTTGATTTTTCACATCCAGACCTGGTAGGAGGAGAAAGAAGAGTTTGTGTCTCCATCCTGGCCGTGGCTATGGCTTTGAAGTGCAGTACTGCTGTCTCTGTGCCAGCTGCTAATCCACAAAGGTTGTGCCATATCCCCTCCTGTCCCTGCTCTGCAGGGTCACAGCCACATCCCAGAACAAGTCTCTGGCCAAACAATTCCATTTGTCCTTGAGAAGGAGATGTACAGTCAGGAGTGGGAGATTCCCAGTGTGCAGAAGGGAAGCTTGCCCCTGAGGTTCCAGCAGGCAGTGCTCTGGTCTGAGCACGCAGCCTGAGAGCTCTGCTCCAGAGGACTCCTCAGCAAGGACAAGAACAGTCTGTGGTGAGTGAGGTGAGGACAACAGAACAGGCCACACACAACAGGAATGCTGCAGCATCCTTCCTCCTAGGACTGGAGAAACTGGCAGCAGCAGGAGCAGGGAAACGTGATGTGTTCAATGCTAAAGGCCCTCAAATGGCATAATCCCTTGGGTTCTGTTTCCTGAGGGTCTGCAGAACATCCTCGAGAAGCGATAGCCCCAGGTCCACTTTGAAGGACAGGAAGGGGTCAGACAGGTCAGGTAGAGTGCTGCCATTCTGGGAACCTGCCTCTGGGCTCCCGCAGTCTGTAGCCTGGTCCTTGTGGAACTGAGTCTGAGTGGCCTTGTGGTATTGATGAGCAGCACCAGAGAAGGAGATGTCAGAGTGAGAATCTGTATGGTCGATGATGTTAGGGCAGCTGGAACTGTCCAGGTACAGCCGGGGAGGCTTGGGAGGCGCCTGTGCCTTGGCCAGGTTCTGCTCACTCTGACAGGAGAGGTAATCAGACTTGTCCTTCAGGTCCCTCAGGCATTCCCTCTTCTGGCACTGTCCATCACTGTCCAGAGTGTGGCTGTTCTGGTTCAAGAGGATGACTTGGTTGCCCAGCTTTTTGTGTCTCCTGAGTGAGAAACGTCTGAAGAAGGTTGTGGACTTAATGGACCCTCTCCGCCACGTGTCCATGCTGGTAGAGGGCAGCAAGGAGGAGGAAGCTGCTGACTCCTCACAGCCAGGTGCTGGGCTGGAACCGCAGGACCTGCAGCAAGTCACCCAACAGGAACAACTCCTTTCTTCCCTCTTCTCGTGGCTGGAAGGAAAGCAGAGGCTGGCAGTGCAGGAAATGCAAACCTCAGCCTAGGTCCTTGTGTTGAGGAGCAGCTGGCCTGCCCTGGTATGAGGGAGAAGGAGTGGTGATGGCTGAGGGTAGGAAATCTCTGCTGCAGGAGCGAGCTGGTGAGGAACAGCACAGGCACACAGTCACCATGAGAACAGACTTAATCTAGCATCTAGAACAGAAGGGCACTTTGGTACCATGGTAACCAGCCACCTTCTTGGGGAAGGGCACCACACAAAATCTCTGTGGGCGGCTGGAAGGGAGACGGTGACTCAGTCCTGCTGGAGGAAACTGAAGGAACATGCTCCAGAGGAAACTGAAAAGCAGCAAAATGCAGGTGGAGAAGATAAACTTTGGGAGAATTGAAGGAAAAATAAACTTACTCTGTGTGGGAGCAGCACGCAAGTCCAACAGGCAGCAAGGAGAGGCCACTGAAGCGCTTGGAGAACCGTGAGCAGCACCTTCAGCAGGATGTGGAACGCCGGAAGAAGCAAGTCCAGGGAGGATTCAGCCAGGTGGGACCCAGAACACTAAAAATCCCCAATTCCTCCTTCTCTTCAAGTGCCTCCTGTCACCGCTTCCCAGGCTGCAGCTCTGTGTGTGGAAGTGTTTGTTTTGAGCCAAGCCCTTGCTGAGTCAGCCACATCAGAACCTGGGGTTTACACCGCGGTAATTGTCAGGATTGCAGGAAGTAGGTGTGTGGAGCAGCAGAGCTCCAGAGCTCCAGCCCACGCTCTGCTGGAGCAGAAGACAAGCTCCCTTAGCAGCACTCAGCCTGCTGGAGAGCTCTCAGGGATTGGTAGCTCATCTTGGATCTGCCTGCTGCTTCTCCTGGTGCTCTCCTGATGGCTCTTTGGATCAGCAGAGCTCCCGAAGGAGGCCAGAAGTAATCTCTTGTCTGTTTTAAATGTAAATGCAGAGTGTTGAGGTGGTGATTCAGGTTTGGATGGGTGATTCATCTGCATGAGTCTCATCTAGGCAACTTCATTCAGCCAGGGAGGTGATAGTGAGGCTCTGTGGTTGGTGGGCAGGAGCTTTGAAGAAGCCTGGTTCTGCCTCTGGAGGCTGGTGCAGTCTGGTGCTTTCTCAGACAGAGTGCACACTGCTGCAGCTCTGAGTGGGGACTCCACTCCTGCAGCTCCCCACATGCCCCTTTGGGTGTGTTGGTCTCCTCATTCCCCATCTCTTGGAGGCTTCTCTTTTTGGCCCCACAGCTGGAGGAGCTGCTCTGAGGGCACACCAGAACAGATCTGCACTTGCCCCATTTTCATGCAGTCACAGAATGGTAGTGGTTGGAAGGGACCTCCAGAGATCGTCGAGTCCAACCCCCGTGCCAAGGCAGAGTCACCTGGAGAAGGTCACACAGGAACATGTCCAGGCAGGTTTGGAATCTCTCCAGAGATGGAGCCTCCACCACCTCTCTGGGCAGTCTGCTCCAGGGCTGCAGCACCCTTAAAGAAGTTCCTCCTCATGTTCAGATGAACTTCTGATGTTCCAGTCTGTGCCCATTGCTCCTTGTGCTGTCACTGGGCACCACTGAACAAAGTCTGGTCCCATCCTGGCACCCGCCCTTGAAGAATTGATCAGGATCGATGAGATCCCCCTCAGGCTGCTCTTTTCCAGACTAGAGAAGGTCTTACTGAGCTGTTCTGTTGCCTTTTCATCCCTTCAGTTTCAGGTGTCCTCAAACCACAACCAAATCTAGTTCCTAGAAAAGTGAATGTGAGTCTTTCTTCATTCACCTTCTGTCAGGACTCTTTTTAGCTCCACCTGAGCTGTCAGCCAAATGAGATGGATGTTTCCAAGCACTGCAGCACTCTGAACACCTCCAAAATAGTGAGGCCACCTACTAATGTTCAGTGGCTTTTGAAAGCAGAGTGCCAAAACCACCACTTTGCTCCACGATAGCAACTGTCATCTGCTGCCCACATGTATTAGGTAGAGTCTGCAATCAGCTTGGTATGTGACAGCTGAAAGGCTCCAAGAGCTGTTGGGATCTAAAACGTCCTTGTGTCAGCTTCAGGAACAGAGCTGGTGGGGTTTTTTTTTCTGCAGCCACTTCCATTTGTTCTCTCCTCCCTTGTAACAAGTGAGAGGATAAGAGGAAATTGCCTAGAAATGAGAAGATGCTACCTAGAAAGGTTGAACCAGGTGAAAGGTTCTCAAGCACTGGAACAGACTGTCCAGGGAGGTGGTCGGATCCCCATCCCTGGAGGTCTTTAAAAGAGGCAGAGATGTAGTGCTGAGGGTCATTGCTCAGCCCCAGCCTTGGCAAAGTCAGAGAATCCTTGGACTTGATCACCTTAGAGGTCTTTTCCAGCCCCAGAGATTCTATTCTCTGACTGTATGGCAAAACCTCAGGAGGTTTTACCCCTATCTAAGGGGTGCAGCATGTGCTGACCTGGGGCACCAAGGCTGGACTTGCAGAGCAAGCTGCTTGCCCACAGTGCCCAGCCACAGCCAGGCTGCTCTGCTTCCCCACCCAGCACAGCTCTGGAGCAGCTCCTTCTGTAAGCTGGGCATATTTCACACCTTACCTGGGACTGCCCCCTCCCTGCAGGGCTTCAGGGCTGGACTGGACAAGACCTTGAGCAACCTGGGCTGGTGGAAATTAACCTGTGGCAGGGGGTTGGAACTGGATGATCTTTCAGGTCCCTTCCCAACCCAGCCCACCCCATTCTACGGTCTCTGGGGTCAGCCTGCTTTGAAGCACCTTCCTGTTGCTGAGGGTGGTGTGAGGGGCTGGGGGCTTGCAGCCTGTGACAGGCTGTGTCTGTTTGCTGCCCCTAGGCCTCGGTGGTGTCGGAGCGAGACTATGAGAGCCTGGTGATGATGAGGCTGCGCCAGGCAGCAGAGAGGCAGCAGCTCATTGAGCAGCTCCAGCAGGAAGAGGAGGAAGAGTCTCACACCTAGCCCCAGAGTATGGATTCTCCCCACCCAGCAGTCTTCCTTACCAGAGCTGTTTCTTAAATTAAGCCAATAAATCTCCTTTTCTAAAGCTGTTGCAGGAAGGCAAACTCGCTGTGAATGCAACCCTCATCCCCTTCCAGTGTGGGGAACAGAAGTGGTGCAGAGGCCTCAGAGTAACTGCATTAACCTGTTGGGCAGTGCCCAGAGCAGCTGCCTGCCCAGGTGTGAGGAGTGCTGGCACCCCACCAAACCTTGGAGCTGCTCTGGATTCCTTCTGGCTTGTTCAGAACCATGGACCCAGAAGGTTTTGGTTATTTAAGACAACCTCCAGAAAGATCTCTCGAGAGGAATTTTATTGGTGTCACCCCCAGCAGTTACCCCATGCATGGTCCCAAACCATCCAGCATGGCTGCTGCTCAGCTGAGGTTACAGAGCCTGTACCCAAAATGTCCTCAAGCCCTTCCTGTGCTGCTCTTAGGCTGTTTCAGAGTCAGGGATACACCTGAGCAGCACCTTTGGAGTCAGAATGCTGCTGCTAAGCACAGTCCCACATAGAGAGGAACCAGGCTTGCTGCTGGGTGAAGGGCTTCTCAGGGAGCACTGTGTAGGCTGGGCACTTCTTGCTCATGTCTCAGGGATGAGATGGATGCCATCCATGCTTGGCCTTCCCTCCTTGCTCCTACACTCTGACCTCACAGCCCAGCATGGACCTCTCTGGGGTGGCCTTGAGGAACAGGCAGAGGACTGTTTGAGCTTCCTCCAGCACACAGTAAGTAGATGATGAAGGTGTGAAGAGATGGTGTTTTCAGCCTGCAGTTCAGCTGAGTGCAGAGGTGGAGCCATCTGCTCTCAGTGCCTGACTTCATCTGGACTGGGCAGCCCTTCCCCCAGACTTGTGAAAGAGCAGGGTGGGAACCTTCCACCAGGTCAAGTTGTGCCTCTACACCACTCCTTCCCCCATGCTCCTGAGACAGAAAGGAAAGGTGGGGAGAGCTTTGCTGTCGGTGCTGTGTGCGGTGATGTCCAGCAGGCTGTGGGGCAGGAGGAAGGCAGGAGGCTTGCTGCTACTCCTTGTGGAGGCACCACACCAGAGTCTGCCCCACGCCGGTCATGCTCACTACGCGGTACCCACGGCTCTCCAGCTTATCCAGCACCACCCGTGGTGCCTCCTGCACATAGTACTCTGAGCTGCAAGCAGGAAGGAGGAGGAAACGTGAGGTGGGGAAGGAAGGCAGCAGAATTTCCTGTTGGAAGTGAGGCTGCTGAGCCACAGTACCCACAGCTGGCACCGTGTCTGTGTGACAGAGTGCTCTGGGTAACCAGATGGGGAAGGCTGAGCCCCACAGCTGCCACACCAAGGAGAAAGCTCAGCCCAAGGGGGAGGGCTGTGATCAGCTGAAACATGGTTGGCCAAAGCCAAGTGCTGCTTGGTTAGCTGGGCTGGAACTGCAGCAGGGAGGGGTCACAGTATCTACAGCTGGGAGCTGACAGGAAAAGGGGAGGGAGAAATTAATGGAAAAAGCAAAGGAGAATGGTGCAGGTGTGCTGAGAGATGGCAAACAGCATGGCCACAGCAGGGGCTTGGAACTGGGTGATCTGCAGGGTCCCTTCCAACCCAAACCAGTATGAGTCTCTTTCTGTAAGCTGAATGGTTTTAAGAACCCGTACTAAAAATTTGGGGATTGGAATAAAATGTTCCTGGTTTTCCAAAGGCTTCATTTCTGGCTGAGGTGGAGCACTCTGCTCTGGCAGTCTGTGTGCTGTGGGTGTCCAGAGCTGACACCTGGCATCTTTGTTCAGCTTTTATACTCTGGTTTCTGCTGGCTCTGGAGCAGAAGCTGTCCTGAGACTGCTCCTCCCCTGAAGCCTTGAGGCTGGGAAGAAGATGGTGACTGTGGAGTGGAAGAGCAGCACCACAGAGACAGAATGGGCTGAAGGAAAATGGGATGGAAATTATCCCCCACAAGGGTGCTGAGGGACAGAGAAGTTGTAGAGGTTCCAAGCCTGGCAGTGTCCAAAGCCAGGCTGGATGAGGCCTTGAGCACCCTGGGCTGGTTGGAGGTGTCCCTGCTCATGGCAGAGGAGTGGAACTGGATGATCTTTAAGGTCCCTTCCAACCCAACCCATTCTGTGATCCTGAGGGAGGTGGGCAGGCAGCAGAACTCCTGGCTGCAGGGTTTCTTCCAGCAGCTGGGATGAGCTCCAGAAGAGCTCAGCTCTGGGATGAGTCACTCTGCTAGAGAGGCTGATAATGATGGGTTGCAGGACCATTGGCTACCTTGTTTGGGCACCTCCACAGAGGCTCTCATTTTCAGCCTAATGACAATAAAAAAGGTCCCCAGTCACTGCCAGCCTTGCTCTTGCTGCACACCATGCCTAGGAGCGCCCCTGAAGCCGGGAGGGCAGCAGGATGGGGCAGCTCGCTCCAGCTTCCCGGGACAGGCTATACTTAGCTGTAATTACAGATGTGGGGTGCAGATGATGGCCATGATTAGAAGTGGCTTTGAACTTAATTCCTTCCCCTAAGAGGGTTGCCACATCCCCTTGGGCCCTGCACGGGGGCTGGTAAATGTTGTTACCATCACACAGAGGAGGGAGCTGGGCAGGAGGGGTTGGTTTGGTATCTGCAGGAGCCTCACATCCCAGGGGTCCAGAGGAAGGCAGGAGGGAAGGAGTTGCCCAGGGCTTCACACAGTTTGCGTGGAGTGACACAAAAGGCTGCATGCTGTGCCCATCAGATACACTGCTGTCTCCCTGTGGGACCAGTCTGGGTCGGGACGGAATGGCTGGAAGCATCTGCAAAGCCTTCCCCCGCAGCTAAGTGCCAGCAGGGCACAGAAGAGCCACCCAAGGCTGGAGAGGACATTGCCCGTGGCTGAATCCCTGGCCTGGCTGTCCTGCTGCCACATGTGCCAGAGCCAGGGCACCAGTGAGTGCACAGGGAGGGGCTGAGCTGGGGCTGTGCATCCTCCACATGCAGCTTTGGCAGGGATGGGGCAGGTGACCTGGTGACCCCTGCCCAGCTGCCCGAGTTCCTTGGGGAGGGCTTTGGCTCTGTGCTGGGGAATGGCTGAACTGTGTCAGCAGGTGCCTCAGCACAGGGGAGATGGCCACACATTGCCTGAACACCTCCAGGGATGGGGACTCCACCACCTCCCTGGGCAGCCTGTTCCAGTCCCTGACCACTCTTGCAGCAAAGAAATTGTTCCTCATCTCCAACCTAAGCCTCCCCTGGCACAATTTGAGGCCATTTCCTCTTTTCCATCACCTGATCCTAGGGAGAAGAGACCAACCCTCACCTGGCTCCAGCCTCCTTTCAGGTAGTTGTAGAGAGCAATGAGGTCTCCGCTCAGCCTCCTTTTCTCCAGCTCCCTTAACTGCTCCTCCCCAGCCCTGTTCTCCAGACCCCTCCCCAGCTTCACTGCCCTCTCTGGACACCCTCCAACCCCTCCATGACCTTGCTGTGGTAAGTGGCAAACTAAGTACAACTGCTTGCAAGTACTTCATCTGTGGATGAGAGTGCCCCAGCAGGTCCCTGCTGCTCAGACTTTTCCTTTCAGGCTCCCTCAGGTCACATTGAAGGTTTTGGGGCACACAGTGCTACAGGAAGGGCAAGATCCTCAGTGTCCTGCAGCCAGGCTGGCTGCTGGCAAAGCCTTCAACTGGGGTGGAGGAAAATCCTGCTGGGCTGTGGGGCAGCCACTGGAGCTCTCATCCCTGACTAGATTTTTGGCATCACAGCAGCTGGAGCTCACCCCCGTGGCCTCCTGCCCTGCCCCTGAAGTGTCAGCAGCCACAGCCCAGACAGCTGATTTCTTCCACCCAAGTTGCTCAAACAGGGAAGATATGCCAGGGGGACACTGCAGAGCTGCCCTGGGTCTGACACAGGCTGTGCCAGGTGGGGCAGGAGGGAGCTTGAAATGCTCCAGGCCACAGGGAGGAATGGAAGGTGGGGAATCCATCAAACCCATGAAATGCTCAAATCCCTTCTCCCAGGCAAGAAAAATGCGTCACTCTGGTACCTTATAATGCTGCATCTCCTGCTGGGCTGCTGGGGCAGACCCCACAGCAGTGTTTGATCTCTTTCTCCTCCACCCCAGTCCTAGGGACCCTTGATCCCATCTCCCAGGAGCCATCTCCCTTCTCTCTCTGGGAAGCCTCTTTGTGTCCCACACAGGTCTCCCTTCTCCCATTGCATAACTCCCTGCCTGCTCCCAGGCTGGGCTTGGCAGGCACCAGCACAAAGCTCTGCTGCTGCCAATCTCCTGCCCACCCACGGGCTTGGGAGCAGCAGCAGGAGGTGGCTCAGCCCAGCAAAGCCACCCCAAGCTGCTGGGCAGGGCAAGGGGCCTGGCACCAAGCCTCCCTGCAGAGGTGGGGAGCTGGAGGTGCCCTGAGTTTGTGTTCAGAAGGGTTCTCATTATAGAATGCCAGCATGGTGGGGGGTTGGAAAGGACCTCTGGAGAGTTGGATGGGAAGGGACAGACTGTGGAGGAGAGTGCTGGTGGCTGGGGACTAAAAGCAGCACAGCCAGAGCAGGATGGGATGGCACCATCTGCTTCTGAGCATCTCAGGGCTGGAGGTGGCAATAAGATGGAGATGGTAGTGAGGCAGAGGAGGTTTGTCTGTGAAGAGTAAGGGTGGGATGAGTCACAGAACCATTTAGGCTGGAAAAGACCTTCAGGATCATGGAGGATGAAGGCAGAGACTCAAATGCTGACTGTGCCGGGACATGCCAGGTGACAGCCAGAAGCACCCCCAGTGTCCCAGGGGCAGGGAGGGAGGGGAGGTCGGTCAGGTGCTGAAAGTGGGGCATGTGAGCACCAGCAGGCAGGACAAGGTCCTGCCACCACCAGCTAGTCCTGGGATTAAACATGCAGCCAGGAGATGTCGCAGGGAACGAGGGGTGGGAATGTTCTGTGCTTTCTGGGGAACGTCAGGAGAGGGGAGAGGCTGGAGTGTCACCGAGGAGCACTTACAAATTGTTCCCCAGCATATTCCTCTTCGTGGCGCCCAGGAAGCTCATCAGGTCGGGGTCCGAATGCTCATCCCCCACCATGGTGGGGCCAACCTCCTGCAGGGAAGGCAGCGGTGAGTGATGTGGGCAGCACGGCTCTTCGCTGCCTGCTCCCCAGTGCGGTTCCAGTTAGAGCTTTACTGGGAACGGGGTCGCTGCGAGCCGCCTGCCCATCCCCGGAGAGGACCTTGGTGGCTTTGCTCCTGGGGCGCCACCTGCTGGCTGAGCTCTCGGCGGCTGCGCTCCTCCGGGATCCACCCCCGGGAAGTCTGCAGGAGGGCTGACGGAACCTCCTGGGTTCGTCTGTGCCCATTGCCCCTTGTCCTGGGCACCACTAAACAGAGTCTGGCTCCAGCCTCTCACCCCCGCCAGGTCCTTTAGCTCTTGCTGGGCATTGCTCAGATCCTCTCTGGGGCTGCTCTTCTGCAGGCTCTCAGCCTCAGGGCTCTCAGCCTTTGCTCCTCACAGAGATGCTCCAGGCCCCTCAGTATCTCTGTAGCCTCTCCTGGACTCTCTCCAGCAGTTCCCAGGCTCTCCTGAACCAATCTCCCAGCCCCCGCTGGCAAACCACGGTCCCAACCCATCCCAGTCAGAAGCACTTGTGCAGTGCCAGTGATTGAGTGCCAAACTCTGTGGTGCACAGGCACTGTGGAGCTGGGAAGGGCACTGCTCCACACAGCCCCATGCTGGGAGCCCCAAGGGAGATGTGCCAAGGGGCAGTGATATATCCCTGCCCTCAGGCACTGCCGGGAAAGCAGCAAAGCTGAGTACACAGCAAGGCCAGGCCGGGTTGTGCCCAGCCAGGGCCCAATGCCAACTTTCGGGGGGGCGTGTTTGCTATGTCCTGCTGGAGAGCAACTTCCCAAGGCTCCAGGGGGGCAAGGTGCTGAGCCCTGTCTCCTGCCTTCTCCTAAAAACTGTTATCCCCACCACAGATGCTTCGTCTTGGTCCATGCCCATCCCATCCACTCACACAGCCCCAACCCTCGCTGCCAGCATCATGTCCCTGCTCCCAGCTCCCTGGGTGTGGGACGTGTGAGGGGACAGCTCAGCAGCAGCAGCCTCACCAACCCCCAGCAGGGTGCCAGCTGCCTTTTTTCACCATTACTCCTTTTCCTATCACAAACCCACACCCCTCTATTTTGGTTCCCCTTTGTGCTGGGCAAAGGAGAACCCCCCGAGATCCACAGCTATCAGCTCCTCACCAGCGACTGCAGGAAATGAGAGTTCCTTTGTGCCCTCAGGGGACACAAGGGGCTCGAGAGATAACTCTCAGCCCAGCCTCACCCAGCAGTGCCAGCGCCAGCAGTGCCCATCCTCCAGCCCCATCATCCGGCTCCATCGGTGTTCCCTACCCTGAAACCACTTTGGAGGGAAAAGTGAAAACCAGGAGCAAGGACAAGCAGCCCGAGGTTGGTTCCCTTGAGCTTCCTCAGCTCCTACAGCAGTTCTGAATTCTCTCTTGGGAAGGGTTTAGGGGGAAAGGAGCTGCGGTGCAGAACCCCAGGGACTCTCTTACTCCTTGGCACGTTCTGCCCTTTGGGATGGGGTGACGGAGGTGTGGGGGTGACGGAGATGTGAGGGTGACGGAGGTGTGGGGGTGATGGAGGTGTGGGGGTGATACAGCTGTAGGGGTGACTGAGGTGTGGGGATGAAGAAGAAGATGTGGGGATGATGGAGGTGTAAAGGTGATGGGGGCATGAGTATGGTGGAGGTGCAAGGGTGATTCTGCATGGCATGGCCGTGCAGGGCACCTCGCACCAGGACACAGCATGACCGTGCTGGGGCCTCCTAAATCTGCTGGGCATCGGCCCCGGAGCTCCTCACATCCCCCCAGCAGCAGCACAGCCCCGGGGGCTGCCGAAGCAGCGGTGCCCGGTGCAGCCGGGGCTGAGCGTGTCCCACCTATGCCGTCCCGCCGGCGGATCCCCCCCGCCCCGTCTGTGCCCCTCGGTGCCCGCCCGGGCCGGGCTCACCATGCGGATCTGGGTGCTGATCAGGAGGTACGGCATGGTCCGCTCCCGCCGCTCCCGCTCCGCTCCCGCCGCTACTGGGGGGCCGAGCCCGGGGGAGGCTCCGAGCCTCCCGCCCCGCCCCGCCGCGCCCCCGGGCACCGGGCACCGGGACCCGCCCGCCCCGGCTGCGGCGATGGGGGGGCCGGGGCCCGAGTGAACTCCTGGGCGCGTTCAAGAAGCTTGGAGTGGGTTTTGGCCCCCGCTGGGTCACCGAGGCGGTCCCCGGCGGGTCTAGGCTGGGTACGCTGCCCCGTAGGGCACTGCCTGCCGCAGGACCCCCCGGGGGTCTCTGGTCTGCTTCCCGGGAAGGGTGGAGAGAATGGGCAGGGAGGTGAGGGACAGGCGATGGAGGACAGGAGATGATGGATAAGGAAGAAGTGGACCAGGAGGTTATGGACTGGGAGGAGATGGACTGGGAGGTGATGGGCCAGGGGATTATGGACTGGGAGATGAAGGACAGGGAGAAAAGGACAAGAGGTAATGGACTGGGAGATGATGGACCAGGGGATGGTGGACAGAGAGGTGATAGGTCAGGAGGTGATGGGCTGGAGGTGGAGAATGAGGCAATGAACAAGGAGATAATGGACAGGGAAACAACAGACAGGGAGACAAAGAACCAGGAGACAGCAAACAGGAGAAAAATAGACAAGGAGAGGAAGGACCAAAACAAGAAGATAAAGGAAATGATGGCCAGGGAAATTAGGAGTAGGAGGTGGTGGGCCAGAAGCCAGGCAGCCAGGGGCACTGGACCCTGCAGAGCATCCCAGGTACCACCTTTGGGTCATCTCCAAACAGTCCCCCACAGCAGTGTGCTTGGCACAGCCACTTACTGAGGGAAGTCCCTTTCTGGGGGGCTGCTGAGCTGTTACCTGGGAACATGGGCATTAAATCCCTGGAAAATTTGAGGAGAGGCTCATTTCCTGAGACAGGGACCAGACAGAGAGGTTTCCTCTCTGGGTGCTGGGTCCCCTCAATGCCCACCCTGGCAGCTGGAGAAAAAAAAATCATCTTTCTGGAAAGGGTACAGCAAAGGGATACAAAGGTGCTGAGGGGCCTGGAACATCTCTGTGAGGAGGAAAGACAGAGAATTTGAGCTTTGTAGGCTGGAGAAGAGCAGTCTGAGAGGGATCTCATCAATGCTGATCAATACTTCAAAGGTGGGTGTCAGGAGGATGGGACCAGGCTTTGTCCAGGGGTAATGGGCACAAACTGGAACATAAGAAGAAGAGGAACTTTAATCAAAGGGTGCTGGAGCTCTGGAGCAAGCTGCCCAGAGAGCTGGTGGAGTCTCCATCTCTGGAAAGACTGCAAAGCCACCTGGATGTGCTCCTGTGTGACCCTCTTTAGGTGACCCTGCCCTTGGCAGGGGGGTTGGACTTGATGATCTCTAGAGGTCCCTTCCAACCAACCACTGCCCCTCTGTGACTGTGATTCTGTAAATACCAAATAATAGTTCCCAGCCTCAAAACTGGAACAGGCACCTCTCCTCTCTGCAGCTTGGCAGAAATGATTAACAAGCCCTAATCAATTCCTAATCAAGTTGCTAATAACCTGCAGAAACTGCAGGAGAAAGCAGAGTGAGGTTCCAGTGCTGAGGAGCTGGGACCATGCTGTGTGCTTCCTGTGTGACCTGGGGCTGGGCTCCCCAAGCTGCCCTCAGTTACTGATTAACCCTCACAGGCAGCCAGGGAGAAAAGCAACATTTTTGCTCAACTAGGCCAAAGGAGAGGCTCCCACGGAACCAGACCTTGTAATTGGGATTGCAAACAGCAGTGGTGGCTGTTTTGGAGTGATAAAATAAGGAGCAGAGCTTGGTGCTGTTATCTTCCTAAAACGTGCCCCAAATACCTTGAAACACTCATGTTGGGCTGTGTGTGTGTGGAACCTCACTCCATGGGTCACAGAGCAGCTCATTTAGATCACCCACATCCAAAGGAAGATCTCCCAAATTCCCCACAGCCAGCACAGCCCCAATCTTTGCTTAGAATTATTGCTTTTCCCCATGAAAACCTGCATCTGGCTTTGGCTGAGACAAACACACACTTTGCTGCCCCTGCTGCCCAGCTAAGGGCAAGGAACCCACCTGAGCTCACACAGCTTGTGCTGGGTTGCCACAGGACCTCCAGAAGGACTGGTGGGGAACACCTGAGGGAGCTGGGGGTGTTCAGCCTGGAGAAGAGGAGGCTGAGGGAGACCTCATTGCTCTCTACAGCTCCCTGAGAGGATGCTGCAGGGAGGTGGGGGTCAGACTCTTCTCCCTAGTATCGGGTGACAGAATGGGAGGAAATGGCCTGAAACTGTGCCAGGGGAGGCTTAGGTTGGATTTAGGAACAATTTCTTTGCTGCAGGATTGGCACAGGCTGCACAGGGAGGTGGTGGAGTCCCCATCCGTGGAGGTGTTCCAGAAACGTGTGGCCCTGGCACCTGGGGCCAGGGTTTGGTGGCCATGGTGGTGTTGGGTTGATGGCTGGGACTGGGTGACCTTGGAGGGCTTTTCTAACCCAAACAATTCCATGATCCTATAACAATAATTCAGTCAAAAGCCAGTAAGAGGTTGGTTGGCTCTGCCAGAAATCCTCCCCCTGTCACCCACACTCAGAAGGAGGGCCACAGAAGAGCTTTGTTACTCCTCTCCCCACAGCAGAGGCTCCTAACTCAGCCTCCTCTTGCTGAGTTAGGACCTGGTTAGAGTTCCTGCCCAGGATGGTGCTCACCAGGTGCTGGGCAGCACCTCAGGACAAGTGCTCATGGACCTGAGGAGTAAGTTTGCTTCTTGGGGGTGAATCGAACTGAATTATGAGGGTCATCATCTTTGGACAAGATGAGCTTGGAGGGTCCCTTCCCACCTGATGTGGTATATTAGGCAAAGTAAAGCATTTAGAGCAAAAAAAGTCCCTCAGATCAGCACCCCCCTATGCCCCAGTGCTGACAGGGCTGGTGTGATGGCAGACACCCTGGCATCTGCAGGGGTTTCAGAGCAGCAGTGATGTTATTCACAACCTCTGACTGGCCCTGTCCTTCCCCCCAGCCAGGAATTTACTCCCCCCCAGCTCAGCCCCAGCAAAAAGAATCATAATGAAGTGCAGGGTTTGTGTGGGGATGCTGTGACCACACTGTCCACAGCTGCTGTTGCACAACAGTTTGGTGCCACTCACAAAAATGCCAGCACAGTTTGGAGGTTTGTTGGTGGAGTTGGTGTGTTTGGGGCAAAAAGATAAACCCAAACCATGCACCCCCATGGGGGTGCCAGCTCCACCTACCCAGCAGCGTGGGGGTGCCCAAGGGGTTAAAGAGAAGGAGCCCAGCTCCTGTTCTGCCTGGAAATGACTTTCTTCATAAAGCTGCTTCTCATTAGTGCCACGGGGAGAACGTCAGCGAGGCTGGCAGAGAAGCTACCAGATACCATCTTTAATATCCGGGCAGCAGGGTCGGCGCTGCCCTGGTCGCGGCAGCTGCAGTCACCGCGACAGGAGATGGAGCCTGTGCCCCCCACCCCCTCGGCGAGGCACTGTCACCGTGTCCCTAAGGCTGCATTCAGCTGCAGAGGACAGGGACAGGCTGCCAAGTGGCAGGTGGTGAAGAGCCAGTGGTAGTTGTGGTGTTCCGTCTTGAGACCACCACAGCCAGAGCCCAGCATCCACAGCTTCAGCACCAGGTGCAACTGCAGTGCCACATCCATGACTGCTGTGCCAGGGGCTGCGGTGGTGTGCCAGGTAGCCCCTGTGCAAGTGTAGGCACAGATTTGGGTGCAGATGGAGGTGCAGGCTCAGGTGTAGCTGTAGGTAGAGGTTGAAGTTCAGGTACAGGTCCATATGCAGGTGCAGATGGAGGTGCAAGTTCAAACACAGGTGTAGATACTTTTCCTTTTTTCTTTTTTTCCCCAAGGGAATACTACACTTTGAGGGTGCTGGAGCTCTGGAGCAGGCTGCCCAGAGAGTTTGTGACTTCTCCGTCTCTGGAAAGATTCCAACACCCCCTGGCCATTGTGATCCCGGGCAAGATGCTGTGGGTGCCCTGCTTGAGCAGGCGGTTGGACTGGATGATCCTGAGGCCCCTTCCCACCCCCAGCATGCTGGGATTTGGGCATTCGGGGATGCTGTGCAGGTCCAGGTTCAGATCCAGGGGGAAGGTGCACGTGCCTTGTGACGTCACCGCCCTGGCGCTAGGCCCCGCCCCAGGCCCGGCCCCTCGCGGCGCACGTTGATTACGTAAATCCCTGTCATAGGCCGCTCGCTGCTGCCGTCAGTGGCGCGCGCTGCCCGCAGCAGCTGCCGCCGGCGCGGCCATGGCGCGGCCCGGCCCTGGGCGCTTGGTGCTGGTGGTAGCACTGGGCGCGGCGGCGGGCGCCGGCCTGGGCCTGCTCTGCCTGATGCGGCTGCGACGGCAGCGGCACCGGCGGGGCAGCGGCTGGGGAGCGGAGCAGGAGGCGGTTGCAGGACGCCGGAACCAGGGTAAGGTGGAGCGGCGACACCGGGCCGGGCGGAGGGAGCTGGGACCCGTCCTGCCCGCGGTCCCTGGGCCAGCTGATGGCTTCTCTTTTCTCCTGTGTTGGGACAGGAATTCTTTGTGAACAGTGTTTTTATCAGTGGTGTAGCAGACTCAGACTTGAGATACCTGCACCTTCATGTTTTGCTGCTACGCTCTATGTAGGACGCCCCCCACAAGCACGGTGGCAGTGACGGGAGAGCAGACAGAGCCACATGGCTTTGAGAGGCTGCTGACTATTGCTGCCCATGTGAACGTCGGCCCCTGGTTGCTGGCCGTGTATCATAGGAATCAGTTCATCCAGTTTCACAGGACTTCACTCTGGAACAGCAGGTCCTGAGCAGAAACAGGAGGGTAGGAGGTATTGGTCTCTGCTGATGGGACAGGAGGGGGAAGTGCTGCTGGGGCAGAGGCTTGAAAAGAACACACTGAGACCCTGGGCAGCCCCTTCCTGAGGAGATGGTGAGGGAGGCAGTGTGGTTTTAAGGAAGCAAATGAAGAATGGGGAAGAGATCACAGTAATTCTTTATTTAATTAGACTTTTCTTAATGAGTTTAGATGCATTAATACCTTCATTCCTGCTTCAAGTCTGGCTGCTTGATGGAGAGTGACTCTGTTGTTGTATCAGAGGAGCATCTCTTCTTAATTAATTGGCATAACTAGTGGTATTTTTGTTTGTAATATTAATGAGCTTTCAAAAAAATCTATTTGAAATCCACAACTGTAAATGTGCTCTTACAGACTGGTTGATCTTGCTGCATCATCCAGTCACAGAAGTGTTTAGGCTGGGAAGGACCTTTCAGATACCTGCAGGAAGACCTAAGGAGCAGCCAGACAGGTGAAGGTTCTGGGTGCTCAGGAGAAGGCAGTGACACATTGTAATGACTCAAGTGGTCTTGACTGGTGTCTCCTCCCTGGATTTCTGTGGGGGTGTTTTCCTTGAGTAAGAACAGAGAGTTTTGTGTTTCTTTTAAAGACTAAGTCTTTTTTGGCTAAAATGAGCTTCCATTATCCTCCTTCATTGTCAGATGTTCTCCTGTGAGCTGGTTGCTTTCCTGGCTGGTGGCCACCTGAGTTGGTTGCAGTTGAGGAAACAAGCAGAGTTTGGGTGCTGTTGTTGAAAGGAGCAGTAATCCAGCTGAAGAACCGAAAGCCTCAGGCCAAGTTAGGCAGCAATACTCAAGCCCAAGCCTTGTGTCCTCACCTTCTGCACACCAAACTGTACCCAGATCTGCCCTGGCAAACCCTTCCCATTTACATCTGATGAACTTCATCTCTTCCTCTCTTCCAGTGGTGCCCAGGGTGTCAGTTCCCGTGGAGGGGCCTGGTGGTGCTGTGTACACCCCTCTGCTGAGGCAGGAGGAGCAGGCAGACGTGCTGGAGAGCCTGGACTTCGTGCTGAGAAACATTTCAGAGCTGAGGAGAGAAGTGGAGGAGCTGCGGAACAGCCTGCAGTGCCTGGCTGCTGAGATCGTGGGGGAAGTCAGGTACAGACCCAACCCCTCTTGCCTTGTTCTCCTGCTGCACAGTAAACCTGCCAGCACCCAGGGGGAAGAATTTAAACCTGGAAGTGGAAAAAAGTGTTGCTCTGGTTGCATATTGGCCTCCAGTGGTCTGATTAGCCAGGATTGGCTTTTTCCTTGTGGAGTGTCCAGCAGTGAAACTGGATTTGTGTTCTGGACTGGGAAGGGCTGCTGCTTTCCCTCTGGTTGCTGCCAGCTGCAGGTAACTTTTAATGTAGAATAAAAGGTGTTTCAGGTTTCTTTTGTCTTTGTTCACTGAGGGCATCTCTCTTTTCCTTCCCCAAAGGGCCCGTCTGGAGGAAACCCAGAAGGTGCCTCGCCGGAGGCGGTTCCCATTCCCTAGGGAAAGAAGCGATTCCACAGGCTCCAGCTCCATTTATTTCACTGCCAGCTCAGGAGCAGCCAATACAGATGATGGAGAAAGTGAAGGAGGGTAAGCAGAGCACCAGGTCAGGAGCAGTTTTGGGCCCTTGGTGCCCCCTTCCTTACCTCTGAGCAGTTTGTAACAGAAAGGGTAGGATGTTCTATCCTGCTTCTATTTGCTTTTATTGCAGTTTGTCTACCACTGCCAGAGCCAGACTGAGAGAAGTCCAACAACTCTGACTTGTAGGGAAAGAAAAAAAATATTGTTTTGGAAGGTGTTTTTCAAGCAATAATTTGATTAGAGAGCCTTGCAGGGAGAAGAAAAGTAGAAGGCTATCCTGGGACTCTAGTGAGAGGGTTTATACATGAAACTTCCATGCAAGGATGTATTGTAGAAGGTCTGATAGAAAAGGTGTGTCCCTGCTGCCCTCCAGGGGAAAGCCTTCCCTCTGTGCCATAGTCAGAGGAGCTCTGTAGGTGGGGAGTGTGGCAGGGTGCTCCAAACCAGGCAGCACTGGTTCTATGCTTTCACAGGGAAGCTGAAATGAAAGACAATTTAAGGAGCGGTTAATGGTAGCACTGAGAGGCAGGCAGTTTGGGGGTGGCACTGTTGGGCAGCAGCTGAATGACCAGCAGCTGGTGCAGGCTGGCACTTGGCAGCAGGGTTTGTGATCAGGTGACAAAGCAGCTGTCGCTACAGCAGCCTTCTGGGACAAAGGACATGGATCTGCAGGAACGTGGCTTGTGACCACTGTGAAAGTCATTTTGGTGTTTAGTAGATGGAGTTGGTGGAGCAGGAAGGAGCTGATGTGATCTCATTCAGGTTCATTCATCTGAAGTGGGTGTTGATAGGAAAGCAAACTGAGGTAGCAAGTGACTGGTGGGCTGCAGAGCAGACTTTATCTGGCTGGCTCTGGAGACAAGACCTTGCTGTCTCAGTGACAGCAGATGGGCTGAGTCATCAGGCTGCCAGGAGATCTGGAAAGCCTGCTGGAGGGGGTGGTTGTTCTCCAGGGCACCAGCCCCAGTTCTCCTCAGAGCAGCAGAAAATTGCAAGCTGTGATAGAGGCCAACAGCAATTCTAAGCTTCTGGGAAAGCTTCCTGCTGAGGGAAGCTGTGGAGCAGAGATACCTTTTGCTGCTCCAGCTCAGTACTTTATTGGGACCCTAGTGATGGTTGGGGGTGGTTTTTGTATTTTATTTAAAATCTGCAATCAGGTTTAATGACTGGGGGTGGGGGTGGGGGGGAGAATTAATGGGTAAGTAGCTCTCTTCTGATGTGAAGAACATGGAATAGTGTCATTTGTCACTCTGGAATACCTCTCCACAAACATCAGTCTGGCCTGGACCAGCAATACTCTCTGTTCACATGCAAATCCCAACATTTCCTAGTAGCAAACTGGGGCAGGGAATGTACGTTTGGAAGGGCTTGAAGCTTTTTAGCAGCAGCTGGGAGGAAGAAAGAGACCATTCTGCACAGATGTCAGCTGTGTGCTCACTTCTGGCAGTTGGATTCTTTTAATGGACTCAGCAGGCAGAGCTCACATTTCAGCTTTGTTTTGAAAACCACATGGACAGAAGCATCTTCTCCCATTTCAGATGCAGCTCTCCATAACCATCTCAAGCTCTCAGGAGCCCAGAGCTCTTGAACAGTGCCATTTCCCTGTGCTGTTTTGGCACTGCCTTAGGCTTTGGGGCTTTTCTGCCTCCTCTGGCTGTGTGCTTTCCTGTTCCAGTTAGTCTGTTTCCATTTTCCTTCAGGATGTCTGCTAGCCAGAGCCCTCAGTACACTGCAGCATTTCAGAACTTTCCATCATCACAAACTGGAGAAAGCAGGCTGGTAACAGCTAAATCCCCTAATCCTTCTGAAGTACTCTGAAGCTATATAGAGTGTCACTTGTCTAATGAACTGGCAGCATCTCCTGTGAGCTGCCTTGGAGAAAACATCTTTGTGGTGGAGGAGAAGCTGTGGGTAGGAGCCATCCATCACTGCCTGTTTAAAACCTATATTGTGCTGCAGGAGCCTTCAAAGTGTAAAGTGACTTCCAGCTGGAGAGCTGAAATCGTTACAGCTGCCAGGAACAAACATTGTGTGAGAGGGCAGCCCACAGCTGAGCTGCATAGCAGGTTGTGAGGGGAAATGAGAGGATTTGAGCAGTTTGTGTTGAATTACCAAAAGTGAAGCAGTCTGGGGAGGTAATAATGTCATTGATCTGAAGAAAACAGCAAGAGATGAAGGTTTTCATGTGAAATGGAGCTGTGCCAGTGCCACCTGGCACCATGCTGCTCCCTTACCCGTGAGCTGAGTGCTGCCCACCTGATCTCCAGCATGTCCTCCTGTAGGCCCTCGCTCCCCTGGCTTGCTGTGATAAGGCTGACTCTGGTTCTTGTCTGTAAGATTTCAGTACCAAGTGCTGCATGTTGAAAGGTGTGGGTGAGGGCTGGGGGGATTGTGAGCATTTGTTCAGCCTCTACCAGAGAGGGCAATGTGTGAGCACTGGTGATGGTTCTCAGAGAACTGCAGCTGGCTAGCCAGATGAGTCTTGTTATCTGTGAGGCCAAACTACTGTAACTGCTTGCTTCAGATAAGGGCTTGGACCACCTATCTTTGTCTCCAGACAAAGGCAGCCTCACATGCAGAGCTCTGCTCTGCCATGGAGGAGAACCTGAGCCAAGACAGCAGGGAGTGCAGCTGCAGTCAGCAAATGCCCCCAGACTGCAGTGTCTCTGAGTTCTAGCAGAACTTGCCAGGTTGGCTTGGGCACAGTTTAAATGGGCAGTAATTACAAACATCCCCTGGAATTCAGTGTTTGTGGGAGCAGAAGGAGCCTGCCTCAGGAAGAGAGCTTTCTGTTCAGAAAACCCAACAAAATCCAAGTATAAAAGTGCAGATTCTGGAGTTGCTGCCTGACTTGTGCCTATTCCTCATCTAAGAGCCTGCAGGCAGGTGTGAGGAGGAGAACCAGAGCCTTCTTTAAACAGAGAGCAGTTCTGTAAGTGGACAGCCTCCTGCAGCTGGGTCAGTCCATAGATAAGGTGGTGTAAAACGTCCACCTTGGGTGCCTGTATATGGTTTGGGGAGCTATATTATAGCCATTCTCAGAACCATTGATCAGAGCACTAATCATTGCCTGGGCTCTTGTCCACGTGGTGCCTTCATGACTTGTTTGCTGTCTCCTTGCTGGGCTCCTTGCTCCAGTGGAGCAGTTCTGATCGCGCTCCTGCTGTCCTGCACCTTTTCCCATGTCAGTGTGCACGAGCTGTTTCTCATTCAGTGCTCAGACAGGGTGATGGAGACAGCAGACATTGCCAGAACAGCTCTTGTGTCTGATGTTTCCTGGCACAGGCTGAAAACCTCAGGTTACATCTTCCACATGGAGGAGGGTGCCAGAGTTTGGTGTTGAATTTTGTTGCTCTGCCTTTAGTTTTGTCTTCTCTCACACTGAAGATTGAAGGCCTAAGAGAAGCTGGTGTGCAGGTGAGATGTGGACATTTGTGACTGAGCTCTGCTTTTTGAGGTTATGTTAGATGAGAAGTGAGGGTTGGCGTGTTGAGACGCTCAGAGTGCTCTCCACGAGGACCCAGGGTGCTCCTTTTCCTTTTTGGGGATGAGATGTTCTTTTCTGTCTGAATCTGACAGAGGCTGCACAGCATCTGGATTTAAGCTGGTTTAGACTGGAGATTAGGAAGAAGCTCTCTGCAGTGAGGGTGGTGAGGCCCTAGAGCAGGCTGCCCAGAGAGGCTGTGGATGGCCCCTCCCTGGGAGGTATTCAAAGCCAGGTTGGACAGGGCCTTGAGCAGCCTGGGCTGGTGGGAGGAGTCCCTGCCTGTGGCAGGGGGATTGGAGCTAAATGATCCTTAAGGTGCCTTCCAGCCCAGAGCACTCCGTGATTCTGTGATCCCCTCAGGCTCATTCTGGTTGTGTTTTTGTTTCCCAAAGGTACAGCACAGCCAACGCTGAGTCTGATTACGATCGGGAGTCCGAGCGGGAGAGCGAAGAAGGGGAAGATGAAGTGAGCTGTGAGACTGTGAGGACTGCACGAAGGGATTCCCTGGACCTTGTCAACGAGGATGACACACACTTAGTCTCAGATTCCTCACTGGAGGAAGGTCTGGGTCAGCTACTGCAGCAGGCTGACCGCCTGCACAGCGGGGATGAGCAGGAGAGGAGAGAGGGCTTCCAGCTGCTGCTCAATAACAAGCTGGCGGTAAAGTTGCCTTTTTGTTTTCCAGCAGTGATTTGTGTTCCCAGCTGAAGAGCTGGCAAAGAGGAAATTGTATATCTTAGTGGGGTCCAGTACCTGTACAACAACTGGGCCCACTTCCAGTGGCCTCCTTCCTCAGGAGCTTGGGAATGGGCTGGAAGCCAAAATTGTTTGGGCAGCAGCAGCCAGTTCCCAGTTGCTTTGTGCCTTGGAACTCAGTCTCTGCTGTCATCACTTTCCCTGAGTGAACTCCCTGTGCATGTGCTGAGCAGCAGGGCTGTGTGTGCAGAGCAAACACAGCAGATGTTCTGGGAACACTGACCTCACCCTGCAGGCTCAGGCCGTGTTCAGGAAGCTTGGTCTTGACTGCCCAGGGCAAATAAGTTACATGGCCAAACAGGAGGGTTGGGCAACACTGAGGTGGGTATTGGTTCATGAGATGGAAAAACTGGGTGGTGCAGGGGTGTTGCTACCTTGCAGGATGTGTTTTTATCTCATACAGCCTATGCAGGTTGATCCCTGGCTCAGTGAATGCTGACACTGAGGTGTGGGAGCTTAGCAAGGGGCACTGACAGCTCTGCCCCAGCTGCTGCAGGCAGCTCAGATCTCTGGCCAGAGGCAGTGGACACACTGGTGCTGAAATGTGGCACTGCAGCTGCTGTCACCCACAAAAGAAACCAGACAGGTGGTTGTGCTTTAATTTTCTGCTTTTTTGGGTTTTCTAAAGTTTGAGTTAGTCAGAACTCTGCACTGCAGCTGTAGCCATGCACCTACAGAGCTGCCCGGGGCTTAGGAGCAAGGCAGGATATGAAACTGTTTGAACTTGGACTGAAGCCTGGAAAAATGGTGATTTTTTTTTTTTTTTTTTTTTTTGATGAGGTGGGGAGGTTTAGGGTGTTTTTTTTTTTTTCCCAGTGTTTTGAGGTTAGCAGGCTGCTGAGCTACCTGCAGGCTGGGCTTGGACTGAAGGGGGTCCTGGTTAGAAGGCAGCAGCACTGAGGCTTCCTGATCAGCTAAAGGAAAAATCTGACCTTCCAGTTTGCTCCTGTGAGGTTCTGCTTCAGCTCCTGCAGAGGTGGAGCCTTTCAGGGTTTCACCAGATGTCTGTGTGACTTCTAGTGGAGGCCTTGACTTGCTTTTCCTTTCTCCTGCTCCTTGTCAGTGGCAGAATGGGTCCTGACATCAAACCTTTCTGCTCTCCCTGCAGTATGCAGAGCAGAAGGAGTTCCTCTGGCGCCTGGCCCGGGCACACAGCGACATGTGTGACATGACAGAGGATGCAGATGAGAAGAGATCCTATGCCTCTGATGGTGAGGAATTGCCTATCTGGGATGAAGGAAGGGGGTGTTCAGAGCTCATAGCACACTTCACATTTATAAACCCCACACTTGGATTACTTTTGGCCTTGTAATCTCTTTTTTTTTCAGCTAGCAGGACTGGCTGTGAGAGTTCTGCTTGCTCCAAGGCAGGCTAAGGGCCAGTCAAAGGTGTAAGAGTTGGTTTCTCAGACCCCTCATCCATATCCTGTGTGCTATGAAGATAAACACATTTTTGCTGCAAGACACTTACATTTTTTAATATAAATTAAAAAAAGAGATTATTTTAAATGTGTTTTTACTTAGAGGAGCCAGTTTAGTTTCATTCCCTCATTCTTCTCTGTCTTGTATGTGGTTTGCCTGCAGATGGGTCAGAATAAACCAGAACCCAACAGAAGATACTGTTCCAAGTAACTTCTCTCATGTTTATGTTGCTCCTAAGTAAATGTACTTAATGAATACCAGAGTGAAATGATTCTTTTCTGGGACTCAGTGTGGCCATTGAAGATGTGGCATCTCAAGCTTTATTTTCATAGAATCAGTCAGGGTTGGAAGGGACCACAAGGATCATCCAGTTCCAACCCCCTGCCATGGGCAGGGACATCTCACACATCAGGCTGGCCAGAGCCTCAATTTTGATGCAGTCCTTTTAGCTCTCAGGAGGTGCTTGCTTTTCAGCTCCTTGGGACTTGATGAGGAGAGAGGGGGAAGTGGGGGGAGTCCTAGCTGTGAGAGGCATCCAAACCACCCCACTGAAAGCTCTAATCCCCTTGGGCTGAGGTGGTGTGGAAGGTGGTGTCATTACCAATGATGGTGCTGCCAAAGAGGTGAAAGGTTGCTGCAGGCCAGCAGAGTTGGTTACTGTACTGCAAGTCTGTGTCATCTCTGAGTGGTCTGAGATGTTCCAGAGCACTGCAAGAGCAGGAAATTATTTAGGGGGTGTTTTCAAGGCAAGTATAAAGTGAGCAAAGCTATGTCCTTTATGCCATTCCCTTGTTGTGCTCTAACAGACAGAGCTGACTTGGTGGCTGATGTTCTTCACCTCTCCACTTACTTGCAGGCAAAGAAGAGCTGGAAATTGCCTTGCAGAAATGGGATCAAAGTGCTGAGTGCCACCAGTGGTATGTAACTTCTTGCTTTTAAGCAGCATAGGAAAAGGGCTTGGAGACTTCTGTCAACTGAGTTGCATTTAAAAGCTAATTAAAAAGAAAAGCTGGCTGGTTCTTACCAGGAGTGTGCTGCTGGGGTGGTGGTTGCCCTAAACAGGCATTTTTAACAGCTTGGGTTAATTGGCACAGGGTAGGCTTGGTTGTGGTTATAGCAACAAACTTTGCTGTGCTGGTGCCAGTTTAGTGACAAATGTCTCTCTGAGACAAGGTGGCCAAAAGCATTCTAGAGCACAAGCTCCTAGACAGAATAACAAACTTGTGTTGTCAAGGCTTTTGTGATTCTGCACCTGACAGCTGATGAGCTTTGGTGATGGTAATGAAGGATGGTAATGAAGGATGAACTTCTGGATGAGACTTGGAGAAACAAGCTACTGACAAAAAGAGTTTGAGAGAAGTGTGGTGACTTCTGTTTGGTGTCCACCAGGAGGACCCCAGCAGACTAAATGCTTCCTGGAATCACAGAACAGGTTGGGTTGGAAGGGACCTTGAAGGTCATCCAGTTCCACCTCCCCTGCCATGGGCAGGGACACCTCCCACCAGCCCAGGTGGTTCAAGGCCTCATCCAGCCCTGAACACCTTCCAGGGAGGGGGCAGCCACAGCCTCCCTGGGCAACCTGTTCCAGTGTCTTTGGGCTCCTCAGAGCTACAGTGTGTCCTGTCGAAAAGGTGAAGGGAAGTTTGTTTAGAAGCTTTCCTGGGCATTCTGCAGCTTCCCTTTCTGAACCTGAAGGAGAAGGCTCTGCTCAGCAGCTGGTCTGGAGCTGTGTGAGTGCCTGGGCAGGCATCTGGGCACAGAGAGAAGCTGAGCTCCATCAGGATCACTTCTGACTGCAGACCCTGGGAAGGGGCATATGGGAGTGAGCTGCCGTGTGCTGGGGGGGGAGGGGCTGCCGTAGAGCGTGTTTCATGCAGATAACTTGCAGAAAGCAGTTCCTGGCTTTGAGAGCTTAGTACCACCAGACTCTGCATGATCTTCCCTGAGTGCTCTGTTTCCTTTGGCCCCTTTTGAGCCCCCTGTGGAGTGATGTATGTAGCCCTGCAAGCCAAGCTGCACAGCTGGGGGGGCAAAGTCCTGAGAGTTACAGATGAAATATGAATGAGGTTTCTCCTTTCTGTTCCTCCAGCATTCTTGGGTTAATGGTTGGGTTTTACTCTGTCAGTGACAGTTTGCTAATGCTCTGCTGCAGAGGCTCTTGCTCTTTGTCAGAAGGTGATGGATGTGCCTCCCTCAGCTACTCCTGGGAGCGTGGGCTTAGTGCTGTGCCAGTGTTCTTGCATCCATCTTAGCTCTGGAGTAAGGAGGAGCATCATTCTTCCCAGACAGCTTTTATAGTTGTCTGGAGAGTGTCTTCTGGCCTGGCACAGTGTGCTCTGCTCAGGGCTGCTGCTGGGGCCTCTGGCTGGGAAATGGAATTGGCCAGCAGCACAAGGCTCCTGCTTTTCACAGAGATACTTCGCATCTTTTTCTTCTAATCAAAGATGATGTGGCATGCAGCTCAGCCAGGCAGGGTGTGCTGTGCCTGAGTGCTGCAGAGGGTGAGGGGCTGGCCCAGGGGAAGGCACCTTGCTCTCAGCAGCCTGAACAAACAGGCTCTGGCTGCAGCTGGGCTGTGGCATTGGAAGGATTGCCCTGCTTGTTGAAAAGACACCAAAGAGGGTTTGGAGAGGGGCACAGATATTTGGAGAGAAGCACAGGATGCCAGGTTGGAAGGGACCCCAGGGATCATCTGATCCAATCTTGCCAGGTGACAGTGGAGTTGAAATGAGCTGGCCCAGAACCCTGGCCAGCTGAGTCTGGAAACTGCCCAGTGCAGGGCAATCCACCACTGTCCTGGCAGAGGATTCCAGTGCCCAACTGCTCTGATGATGAGAAATGTTCTCCTGGACTCCAGTCAGAGTCTCCCCTGGAGGGACTTGGACCCATTACCCCTGGGACTCCTTTTCCATGGGACTCCTTGGAAAAGGGGAGAGGTATGGGAATGTGCTGGGCTGGTGTTCTGGTGAATTACTTGATCACAGGATCAGTCAGCTTGGAAAATATCTTCCAAGAGCAAGTCCAGCCATTCACCCAGGACCAGCTCTGCTTTTCAGACAAAAGCAGGGGAATTCAGTGCAGAGCAGAAGCTGGGGAGCAGCATGGATTTGTGTAACACTCAGGTGCTTTTCCTTCTTGCCTCCAGACACAGCAGGCAACATTTCCTCTCTCTTTTCCACAGCTTACTAAATGAACATTTCCAGGGAAATATTCCCAGTGATCATGTCTCTGCTTTGTGATGCAGGCTGTGGGAGCTCTGTTGGCATTATCACAGCTGCACTCTTCCCTCCTGACCAACCTTACTTCATGTGGACCAGAATTCTCTATTTAATCTATTATTAATTACTGCTTGTGGATGACTGAAGGTGCAGTGGTGCTGGGTTTTGGTGCTAATGCCTTGGGGTTGATGTTCTTTGGGGGGCTGCCTGCTGGCTCTTTGGGGCTGTTGCAGAATTCCTTCCCTGGTTTACTGGCTCTAAGGTGTGTTGCTTGTCAAGCAAGACAGCAGATACTTAGCACAGAGTCATCACTGCAAGCAGCAGATTTCTCCCCTCTCTGAGTGCCCCTTAGTGCCTGCAGTGCTGCACACAAAGGAAATGGCTGTGGGAAGGAGCAGGCTGTAAGTGCTGGCACAGGCAGTGCTGAGCAGACCAGGACTGGCTGCAGCTCAGGAGCCTTCTGTGCTGGGTGGTTTGGGGCTTTGGCAGCTGGCACCAAGTGGTTTCTCAGGCAGGACAGAGAAAGCAGTGAGTGTCTGGGGTTCTGTCTGGGCTGGAGCTGGGATCTCTCCCAGCACAAAGAAGAGGCCTCTCAGGAATCTCTTGGGTCTTTCTGACACCAGATTTGGTACTAAGCTGTTGCTGTAGTTGCTGCTCTTGGAAGTCAGCTGGTCCCAGGAGAGCCATCAGCACAGAGCTGGATGTGATCAGGGCTACACAGACAGGTCAAAGGCAGTTTGTGCAGTGGAACTGGTCTCTGGCTGTGCTTTCCTCGTGGGCACCACTTAGGAACACAGAAACACATCAGAGTTGTGTGGGGAGCTGGATGTGTTGAGTGTCTTTAGAACAGATTTATGGATTTGAGGCTCATTGATGTATCATCAAAGGCTCTTAATGCCTCTGTGCTTCTGGCTTCTCATTACCTGACTCTTTCTTTTGATACAGGCATCAAAATTGTTCTCTTTAATGTAAAAGATCTCTGAACAGGTAGGCATCATGTCCAACTAAACCTGGTACCAGGACAAGAGCCTGACCCCCACCTGGCTGCAGCCTCCTCTCAGGGAGCTGTAGAGAGCAATGAGGTCTCCCTCAGCCTCCTCTTCTCCAGGCTGAACACTCTCAGCTCCCTCAGCTGCTCCTCCCCAGCCCTATTCTCCAGACCCTTCAGCAGCTTCATTGCTCTTCTCTAGACCTTCTCCAAGTCCCTCAATGTCCTTGGAGTGAGGGGCCCAAAGCTGACCCCAGGATGTGAGGTGCAGCCTCAGCAGTGCTGAGCACAGGGCAGTCACCACCTCCCACAGCAGACTGGAGAGAAAAACAGCTTAGAGGTAGAACCTCCTGTCCTCAGCATTGTCTCATGGACTTTCTCCATCTCATCCTTTTTAATTTATTACTCCAAAACTGGGCTTAGTGCTTTAGCTGAGGCCTGCTGGAGCAGCATCATATTACTGCCTGAGGCTGCTCATGATCTCCTGGAACTGGATTCTCTGCAGCCACCCCCTGTTAGCTGCTGAGTGTTCCAGCATGTGCTGGTCTGCAGCCTATTTAAATTTAATCTTTACTACATTACCCAACTTCAGGGAGTTATTTAATAGCATCAGTGTTGTCAGGGCTGGTTCTCTTTGCTGCTTCATTCAGTGTCCAGTCCTTCACAGTAATTTCCAAAGAACAGTTAATGGTGGAAAAATGAGGACAGAGGAAACTCAAGTCATTTATTCACTCAAGACAAAGTAATTTTCTTTCTGATGGGCACTTTCCAGACCTGATTACAGAGATTCCAATGATGAACCTCCCACTTTCAGCCTCCAACACACTGCAGATCAACTGTATAGCAGTTACAGCTGCAGCACCTTTCCTTTGTTTGCTGACAGGAGCTTCACAGGCAGGTCAAGTACCTGCCTCCTTCCCTTCCTCCAGTGGTGAGAGTAACAGAGATCTACTCAGTGCACAGGAAGACAAAACAAGTGGTAATGCTCAGAAGATACTGGGAAAACTTCTAAATTCTTCTCCCAAGATGGATATTGTGGAACTCTTTGTCCAGATCATTTATTTGATTACCAGGGGCTGTATTTTGTAGCTTTTTGGCTGACTCTGGTGACTGAAACGGAGCTCTGGCAAGGATTTGTAGCTGCTTTGTGTGTGAGAAAACCTCTCTTTACTGGCAGCGCTGCTTGAGCGGCACTGAGAATTTTGACAGGCCAGGCATTGGAACAGGCTGACCAGGGAGGTGATGGAGTCCCCATCCCTGGAGGTGCTCAAGAAACCTGTGGCCATGGCAGCTGGGGCCAGGGTTTGATGGCTGAGGTGGTGTTGGGTTGATGGTTAGACTGGGTGATCCAACCTAAACAATTCAGTGATTGTTCAGCTGACAGCTGATTCTGATGGAACAGAAGCATGGTGGGGGTTGTACCAGATGACCTTTGGAGGTCCCTTCCAACCCAAACCATTTTATGATTCATGTTCCAGCTCATTAATTTGTTGGGTGTTACCATGACAAAATAATTCAGTATGTATGAAGGGCACTTTGATGTCATTAGAAGGGAAGAACTTTGATGCTGGTGCCAGTGGCCAGGCTGTGCTCTCAGCAATGCACAGGACACCTTCACTTTCATCAGCTGCTTCTCCCCACTCCTTTCCCCTTCTCCTTCCAGTGCCCTTTGCCTCCCCATCCCTGCTGAACTTACTGGTTGGAGGAGGCCAGCAGGCCCAGCCAGTCTCTGAAACAGTTAAAAGAGAGAAGAGCTGTGTTTGGGTTGGCAAAGCACCCAGGCTGTGGGGCTGGAGGTGCTGGGGCTGCATGGGGCTGTGTGCTTTGTGTGCTGCTGTAGTGGGAGTCAGCCAGAGTGCAGCATCCGAAGTGAGGTTTCTTCAAAGCTGTGTGTTCCCAGCTCAGGAGGTTCATCTGAGGCTCTCCTCTGGGGGTGTCTTCTTCCACAGACTTTATTTCCTAATAAAGGGGAAATCCTTGCTGAGCTGAGATCCCTCTAGGAGCCAGCAGTTTGGCTGGGATCAGCAGCTTGATGAGGAGTTCTGGTCACTCATGAGTGGAGCAATATCTCAATGCAGGGTTTGGGTAACTGCAGAGACATTGACCTGAGCAGTGCCTCAGCAGTTCCACCTTGTCTGCAGAGGGTGGAAATCCCCTTCCCTAGCTCGTTATTTGTAATCTCTTCTGTCTCTGCCACTCAGTCCTCTCATGACACTCATCCAGGGGCCATTTGGCAGGAGCCAGAGCAAAGAGCTCCCACAGGCCAGGCTCAATAAAGGCAGAGCCCTGCTGGGGGAGGGAGGGAAGTCAGGGACTGAAGACCTCCAGAGCCTAAAATCATGGAATTGTTTGGTTGGAAAAGACCTCTAAGACGGAGTTCAGCCATCAACCTGCTGCCACCATGGCCTTCAAACCATGGCCCAGGTGCCATGGCCACAGGTTTCCTGAACACCACCTCCCTGGGCAGTCTGTGCCAGTCCCTGACCACCCTTGCAGTGAAGAAATGGTGTTTGATGCCTGCCCACCTACTGGGGAGCAGCACCAGTGTAGGAGCTGTCTTCTGGCAAGCTCTTGCAGGCTACATGATTATAGCACAGGAACATTTCACCTTGTGAGCCTAGAAAATAAGCCTCCTCTTAGCTTGTGTTTCTACACCCCAGTGGTGCTGTGGTTGAGGCACAAGCTGCTGGCTGTTGTTAGCAAAGCACTTCCTGGGCTGCACTTGGCAGTGCTTCTGAGAGCTGTGTCAGCTGGGAAAGGAAGAGGTTCTCCCCAGTGAAGACATTGGTCTGAGCATCTCCTCCAGTGTCTTGAAAAATAAGAGTTTTAGAACTGAACCAGAGGTTTTGCACAGGGAGATGAACATCTTAGAGGAAAGAGATTTCATGAGGGACTTGTGAATGTTCAGGTTTGTAACTTAGGTGTTGACAGTTCAGCTCAGGCAAGAGCAATGAGGTGTGAAATGTTCTGTAGCTTTTCTCCTGACACTGAGGGAAGTGTGCTTGGACATCCAGAAGCCTTCTGGCAGATGCCTGCAGGAACATCTGTTGTGGTTAGCCATCGCCAGGGGTGCTTGGGGATATGGTATGGCAAAATGAGGCAGTACATCCAACAGCCCTGCAGCAGGGGTGTGGTACAAGGACTCTCAAGGGAGCTTTACTTGAATCTTTCTCCTTTCCAGCTTTACTTTTTGAAAGAATGAGATTTGTGCTGTTGATTTGCTGCTCACCTACTTCCTGAGCTGAACGTGGAGAAGAGGGGGACCCTCTTCACCCCCACAGCTCCCACCTCAGCAGGATGGCAGAGCCCAGAGTAATGTGGCTGAAGCTTCGGTTCATAGGTTCTGTTTAGTGCCCTGGCATCCCTCTGCAGTTCCTGCAGGGGGAGAGGAGGGGTTTGAAGCCCTGTGAGGTGGGAGGCTGTAAATCCACAGGTGAGTAACCTTCCTTGGCCCACAGCTCCTTTTGCCAGGCACTGTGCTTCTCAGGGTCAGGATTTACAGCATCTCACTGAACAAAACTAAGTGTCTTTGCCCTTATAATACTGAAAACATCTCATTTTGCTTCCCAAGACTGGTGGCCATGTGGGGCTGCAGGATACAGGTAGGTTTTCACAGTATTTCCCTTGATAGACACTCCCTGAGCTATAGGTTGGGGCTCATGTGTGGAGGGTCGCCGGGCCCTTAGTTAGAGCTTTTCGTAGCTCTGGCTCTCGCTGCAGTAGTGTTTGCTCCTCATTGCTCTGTGTTTGGATACAGCTTTGCTGCTGAGTGATTAAGTTTTGAGTGTAGAAGTGTGCATGGAAGAAGAAGGCTTTCCAGCCAGCAGCTCAGTGAGCTTTGGTGTCACACCAAGCCACTGCTGTTGCCTTGCTGAGGTCCTTCAACCTAACTCCTAAATTCTCACTGTGTGTCTCTTCCCTGTAAAAGCTGTGTGGTCTTCCTTGGGTTTCCCCCATAAGCTGTGAAGCTTTGATGCACTTAGTTGTCTTCTTTCTGAAGATCTCCCCAGACTGTAACTGCACTGGGAAGGTTTGAGTCCATGCAGCCCTCTCCTGCAGGTACGCTGTGCTGTGCGGGCAGCTGGCAGAGCACGAGAGCATCCAGAAGCGCATCCAAACTGGGTATGTTTTTAAGGTGAGTAGGAAGGGGCTGCTGGCCTTTTTCTGAGCAAGGGACAATGCTCATCTCTGCAGCAGTAAATTAGGAGAATCGACTCCAGTTCTTACTAGGGAAGGGAGAGGTCTCCAGGGGATGCTGTGAGTGGGTGGCTGGGGCTGGGGAAGGTGACTGCAGCAGCACAAGCAGCTCTGGCTCTGCACTTTGGCACACTGTCACCTCAGAAACTAAAGAAGTCCTGCAGATAAAATGTTTGTGTGTGATGAGACTGAGAGCCTGAAACATGAAAATACTCTGGGAAGACTGGGCACTGCCAGGTCACCACCAAACCATGGCCCTCAGCACCACATCTCCATGACTTTGAAACCCCTCCAGGGATGGGCACTTCAGCACTGCCCTGGACAGCCTGGGTCAGGCCTGGACAACCTTTTTGGTTGCATTATAGAAATTACACAATATTAAAGACAGAAGATACTATCAGCAGTTACAGAAGAGCACCAGCTTGGATGAAAGAAGTGGATTCAAACCCCCAGCCATGATGGCTGAGGACATTTTAGTTGCTGAACTCTGATGTTTGCACCCTCCTAGAGACACAAAGCAGTTCTTTTATTCCTTTGTCTCTCCTCTGCAGTGGGATGGTGCAGGGTAAGAGGAGGCACCTGGGACAATCACTACAGCACAGGCCATGTGTAATTACTACCTCATTACATAAGCAGTAAGTTGGTCCTGGCAAAGCTCTGGGTGTAGAATAATGTTTGGGGTGTAGTGATTCCTGGCTCTGAGGCTGATCAGATGCTGGGTTTCTGTGTTCACTGAAACCATTTAAGAACATTTGGAATCTCTTTGGAGTCCACACCAACCACAGACTTCTTTTCTTCTTCCCACTTTTGTCCACCTGCCCTTGTGGATGTTGTGTTTGCTTGTAACCAGACTCAGGTGTCTCTGATGGTTCTCCACAGAAACACATTGATAAGGCAATTGAGCTGAAACCAGAGGACCCAAAGGCTTACTACCTCCTGGGCAGGTGGTGTTATCAGGTAACAATAGTTCATTACTACTTATTGCTTCCTCCTTGGAACTGAATTCCTTGTTTGCATGAAAGCAGTGGGTTCAGACTGCCAGCCACCATGGCTGAGGACACTCTTGAGGTGCTGAACTCAGATGTTGTGTCAGAAAGTCCCAGTTGCTTGGAGAAGTAGTTGAAGAGTTGTGCTTGTATGGGATCTAGAAACTCTAAAAGTGTTATTTCTGAACTGCTCTGAACTGGAGCTCTGTAGGGTTTGGGGCTCAAAGAAACCTTAGTTTTGGCAAGCAGCTCGGGAGGTGAAGTGGCAAAGGATGGCTTAGGAAGGGCACTCGCTGCAAGCCAGCTCACTGTTGCCCATGCTGTGACCAGACTGAAGCTGCTTTCAGTCCTCCAGGCACAGCTGGATGTGATCAAGGCTATTTCAGGGCTGGCAGGAGCTGCTGCATGCAGTTCTTTGTAATCCTCTGCATGTGTTTCCTCTGCCCTTGCCACACAGAGCACTGGAGGTACTCAAAGCAATGTGCTGGCTGCTTTGTGTTTCTTGACAGGGAAGAGCTTGGAGTCAAGTACCATAAAGCAGCTTTAGTGCCTATAAAAGATGTGAGGGGTTGCAGTAACTGTGTCCTCTTCAGCTTAGGAAAGTGCTTTGCTGCTCTCCAAACTGAACTCACCTTGCAGAGAGGGTGGCTGAGCTAACTGGCACTCGTGATTGCAGAGGAGGTGTGAGCTGGATGAGTGCTCTTTATTCTCTGGGGACTTCCCCCTCACCCTTCCTGCCCTTAGAGCTGCTGAGGCCATGTTTACTTACAAATCTGTTGGTGCCTCTGCTGTAGAGTCACAACATTATGTTGTTTGTGAGGGGCCTTTCAGATCATGGGAGTCCAACCATCGACTCAGCACTGCCAGGTCACCACCAAACCATGGCCCTAAGCACCACATCTCCATGGCTCTGAAACTCCTCCAGGGATGGGGACTTCACCACTGCCTTGGGCAGCCTGGGCCAGGCCTTGGCAACCTTTTTGGTTGTGCTCTAGGAATCACACAAGATTAAAGGCAGAAGATACTATCAGAATTTGCAGTCTTCTTGCATGCTTTTCCCCCTGAAGTTTCAGGGTGTGTTGTATTCTGCTGCTCCAGCTCTTCTCTGAGAAGGTCCATGAAATCATTCTAGCAGCTGCCTGTTTCTCAGTGTCTGTTGGTGGAAAGGCTTCAGCCTGTCTGTCTCCAGAGAGCTTTGTGTGGTGAGAACATGCTCCTGTACCAGAGTTCAGCCTGGGGGCGGGAGGGCTCCATACGTGCAGGTGGGAGCTGCCAGGAGCTGGTGTGGTTGTGATGCTGTGGCCTGGGACATGGTACCACACAATGTTGGACACCTGCAATCCTCAGCTGTAGAGACAAATCTCACTTTGAGCATTGTGCATGTGGCAGCTGGGGTCTGGAGCTGCAAAAGCTGACCTGAACTATCAGGTTAGGGACAAGGAGAAGCAGATCAAGGTCAGTTCCAGGCTGGACCTGGATGCTCATCCCAAACCCAGTGCCATCCTTGGGCTGGATCATTCCTTGTCTGTGTGCTTTCCATTGCCATGTCTCCAGTGGGTGACAGTCTGCTCTCACTGTCTCTGCAGGTTTCCCATCTGGGATGGCTTGAGAAGAAGACTGCTTCTGCCCTGTTTGAGGCGCCCCCGACAGCCACCGTGCAGGACGCGCTGCAGAGCTTCCTGCGGGTAACGGAGCCTGCTGGGCAGGGGAGGCCCCGGCCTGGCCAAGGCAGGCACAGGTCCTGCTTGAGCTCCTCGCTCCCCCAGTGCTCCATGACAACCTCCACTGACAGAACCTCTGGAAGGAAAGCTGGGGAAGGCAGTTTGTTACTGCCTGGCCAGGCAGAGGAACATCATCTTGAGGGCCTCAGGACTAGACCCAAAGTGTTCAGAACTGGTTCTGAGGGCTCTGGGAGGTGGGAGTGTGAAAGTTGTTCATGGAGCCAAGAGCACTCTGAGGGAGTCTGAGGACTCTGCTAAGCCAGCCAGGCAAGCCCAGGACAAGTTCTGGCACTGCCCTGTGTGCTTACAAAAGCAGAGCTTAGTCATCCAGTTACTGTTTTCACTTAAGATGCAGTAAGCCTGGTACAGGCATTAACTGTGTCCTCTGCATGGCCTAATGCCTGCTGGCCTCTGCCTCTCCCACCCTCCCTTCTCCTCTAGGTTGAGGAGCTGAGCCCAGGATTTTCCAAAGCAGGAAGAGTGTACATTGCCAAGGTAAGCACCACGTGGGGCTCTCTTTAGTCCACTCCTGTACTGCTAGATGAGAAATGTTTGCATTAAAGGATGATCTTGGGCTGTGAAGTGCTACACACCTGGAAATTCCCCTCTGCGGAGGCAAGGTTTTATGGGAGGAAGATCTGTCCACAAGAGTCCAAATCACCTGCAGCAGAGGCACCAAAATTCAGGGAGGGTTTTGCCTTTGACTCATCCAGTGGAATATCCTCCTTGGTTTTTAATAGATCAAATTCTACATAAAGCAACAGTGGGAACTTTTGAGGCACAGGGAGGAAACTTAATCTCACCACCACCATGGATTTCTGTGCTGGTGGTGAGAAAAGTAAAGGATCAAGTCTGTCTCTGACCAGAACAGATATAGGAGTCTGGAGTGATGATTAAATGCACCCTGAGTGCCTGGAGCTGGAGCTCAAAAGGCTTTTTGTCTGTATTGAGGGAATAATTGAACTCTTATATGATAGAATTGCTGCTTGATCCCTACAACCTCCAGTTGGAGTCTAGAAAGATTTCAAGCCCAGATAGCTTTAGGAATATTAGCCAGAGAAGCTGCAGCCATTCCCTGTGCAATTCCTGACCTCCCAGTGTCACAAAGAATGGGATTTTTAGCAGGGCAGTGTGCTGCTTGCCAGGTCTGCTTGGTCTGGAGTACATCATTGCTGCCAGGAATCTGGGGCCAGAATTGACTTTACAATAAGCTTTGTGGGTGAAGGAAAAGTGAGAAGCCTGAAAATATTCAGTGCAAATGGCTAAGAGGCAAAAACAGCTCAGTATCAGTTGCTTGGATCCATAACTTAAGTTATTTTTCTGCTTCCCCCCCCACCCCGTTTAACTCCTCTCATGTTGTCATTTTTATTTCACAGTGTTACAGGGACCTGGGGAACAAGGCTGCAGCTGTCCTCTGGATGAATCTTGCTGCAGAGCTGCCAGCTAACACAAAAGAGGTACCAGCCTCAGTACACGAGCTTGGTGCTGAGCAGAGATTGAATGGTTACAGAGAGAAAGCAGTTCTCTAGAAGCTGTTCAGCTTGTCAGCCCCAAGTTTAAAGTGGTTTGCTTCTTAGCCTGGACTCTTTTCTTCTCTGGGGACCTGACCAAATGCCTGAAGCAGTTCAGCAAAATAATGAAAAATATGAAGAAGTTGATTATGTCTGAGAGGGGCTCAGAGTCCAGCTCACAGCTGGAAGGGAACTCTGGAGATCATCCAGTGGAGGTGGAGTGGTGTCTGGGAGAGAGGAGGAGGGTTCTGCCCAGAAGAAGAAGGAATTTGTGTTGGAGGGGGAATGGTTATTCAGACAGGCACTGGGATTTTCAGAAGAGATCAGGAGAGAGCTGCAGGCAGAAAATTCATGGACAGTTAATTCTCTCTCCTGCCACAGGCAGAAGAACCATGAGCAGTTAATTCTTTCTCCTCCTCTGAAATGCAAAGTGGGAGTTGGGTAAGGCAGAACTCAAGTGGCTTTGAGTCTTTGCAAACATTGGTTCTCATCAGCAGCCAAATAACTCCCAGCATGGTAAGAGGGGAAGGCAAAGGCATTTATCCAGGCTGGGAGAGGCAGGGAGGGGACAGATGTTTGGGTTCTGCTGCTTAGTTTTTCAGCTCTTGTCTCTCCAAAGGCCACAGAAGAGAAACTCTTTGATACCTGGAAAAATTAAATAGGCTTCAAAGAGAGCTTTGGGAGGGCAAATGACCATGATAAGGGAAAATGGAAGGCTGGGGAGGATACTTAAAGGCAGATTGGTTGGGGCCCTGAGCAGCCTGATGTAGCTGCAGATCACAAAATCACAGAATGCTAGGGGTTGGAAGGGATCTCCAGAGATCATTGAGTCCAAGCCCCCTGCAGAGCAGGACCACTTAGGGCAGGTCACACAGGAAGCTGTCCCTGATGTGTCTGCTACCTAGAGTGGGTTTTGAACTAGATGAGCTTCAGGGGTCCCTTCCAGCACCAACCAGGCTGTGACCCTGTGATGCTCTGGTATGGGATTGGCAAAGAAAAGGGAAATTCTTTTTGCACAGCTGGAGGCTGCAGGCTCAGCTGTGTTCTTGTTCCACTTCCAGGACACGGAGAGCGAGAGGGAGCTCGAAGAGCTGCGCTCAGGTTGGGAGCAGTAACTCCCTGACAGCTCCTTCCACTGGGACTGCACTGACAGAGGGTCCTGGAATCCAGCTGGAGGGATTCCAGGAGCCCAGCAGCTCTGACTACACTCCCTGGAGGAACCACAAGATTTACAGGAGAAGCCAGGAGGCAACTGCCTCTGGGTGCTGGGGCACCAAGACCTTGGTGGGGTTTAACCAGGCTCAAGCTTTGTGTCCTTTCCCTTCTTACAGCACTGCAGGTGTTTGGCCTAAAAATCCCTAAAACAAAAGCCAAACTGCTAAAAAGAGCCTGGGGGAGGTAGGGATGCAGGTGATGTTTGTGCTGGGTGTGTACCATGGGTGTAAGTATGATGAGTACACATCTCTGTACTTCACAGCACAAGCTCTGTCTACCATGTAGCTACCATGTGGCCTCTCCACTGAGCCCTGAGTCGTCCTCCAGCCAACACCTTCCAGACTAACTTTTTCCTTTCCCTGTGAAGTGAATCAGTGGATTGGGTCCTGCTGAGATGCCTTTTTGCAGACAGTGAGGTGAGATGCAATGCCAAGCCCTGTGCTGGGTGGTCAGCCTGCTGCTGGTGTTTCCTGGTGGGATGCACTGGAGGCAGTGGGATGTGCTCTCTGCCCTCAGCCTGCCCATTCAATCAGGCACAGTGTTTGTGACTGAAAAAAGGCAATTACCAAAAAAAAAAGAGAAGAGAACATTGACTGAAAATCAGTGAGTGCTCAGCTCCCCTTTCCTTGCTCTGAAGGCACTGATGGTGGTGTCTGATATTGGTCCCTCCCAGCTGTGTCTGAACTACCTTACTGCTGTTCCAGTGGGGGAAGCCAGCACTGCTCCCTGCAGTGAGAGATTCCCAGGGACCAACAGGAGTTCCTTCACAACACCAACTTGGTTTCCAAGAGGTTTTGTCAGAGAAGCAAGCAGTAGGATTTTAAACTTGAGGACTTCTCTCAGGGATGCTTCTCCCTTGAGACTGGAAACTGCTGTCCCTCTAAACTATCCTACAGTGGTTCAGATGTAATAACCTGGTGTGAGAAGTGGTTGTTGATCAGTGAAGCACTGGGTACAGCACCAGGAATGCCCTGAGGCGAAGCTGATGCTGCCCTGCAACATTCCTCTGCCAATTCTTGCCTCCTTGGGTTACATCAAAAAGGTGAAGCCAGCAGCTGACACTTCCTCTGATGGATTCTGGGTACCAAAAGTCTCCTGTGCTGAGCACTGACAGAGAAGCAAAACCTGCCCTCAGAAGTTTCCCCAAGGCTTTGCTGATAGCCCTGCAGATTTCAGCTGGCAGCTAACCAGATGCTTGGTTTTTAATGTTAGTTATGTCCTGCCTTTGTGTGGTGGTTGTGGGGTGCAGGAGTGGCACATTTCTCAGTCACCTTTGTTTTAGTCCCTGTCACAGGAGTGCTGGACTGGTGGAGTTCTACCTTGTGAAAATGACTGAAGGGGAAAGTCTTTAGACTTTCCATGTGCTCCATCTGCCACATGTTAGCTTTTTTGCCTTTTTTATTTCACCCCAAATTAAAGTCTCTCAAATGTTGGTGCTGATCTCAACTTCTGAGATCCAGGCAAGTGTGGAATTTGCTTTCTTTGCTGAAAATGGACTTGCTGCATGCCAAAGCTCATCCCTGCATGTCTGTGCAGTTCTCCTTGCCCCATGGGTGGCTGCTGGATGTGCCTCTGAGGGACTTGGTTTGTATTGCATCTTTGTCCTTCCCTGAATTCCTCAGTGGAATGATGAAGCTGCTTCCTCTTCTTGGGGCCTTGTCTGGAGTCTCCCAGGGCCTGGCCCTTTTCTCCTCTTACACCTCCAAGCAGCGTTCCAGAGCCAGGAGCCCCTCACCCTGTGCTGCTAGGAAACTTCTGTCGAACTCCTGGAAGAGAAATGTCTGCATCCCTCCCTCCTAGGAGCAGGACACTCATTCCAACTCTCCCCCTGGCTCAGCTCTACTGGATCCACATTGCTTGGTTCAGGGGCACTCATAATTCCTTGGAAATTCCCTGGCAGTGTCAGAGCTGCCCAGCCCCATGTGGCTGGAGAGAGGACTGGTGATGCGCCAGGGGCTAGGGGATGGCTCTCTGCCTTGTTTGGATTTACTTAGGTGTCTTGGCCAGCAGTGAGTGTTTGTGGTCTGTTGTGACAGGATAAGGGGGAGCCAGGACAGGAGCTCAGGTGTGAATGATGCCTCCAGCCACCATCCCCCTGGAGAAAAGGAGCAGAGCCAGGTCCTGTGGCAAAGGTGTTTATTGTTGCCCTTCACCCTGCAACTGGGGACAGGGATGTGCCACAGCACGACCCCTGTGGACAAGGGAGGGTCTGTCCCCCATGCCCCAGTCCTGCCAGCTCCAAGCCAAGGGGGTGAGCAGAGCTGGGTCCCACCACCCCCTCAGCAGGTTCTCAGGGCTGGCTGCCCACAGCCTGCCTCTGCTGCACGGTGATGGTGAACGGCTGCGGCCTCAGCACCAGCCCATAGCTGCAGGCCACGGGGAGCTGCTCTGCGGGGTTGGCGTGGAAGGAGCACTGGTGCAGGAGGATGGCGGTGAAGAGGAAGAGCTGGGGCTTGGAGAGCTGCTCCCCGATGCAGCGCCGCTGCCCCACCGAGATCAGGACGCTGCTGGCCAGGTGCCGGTCCAGGCGCCGCCGGGAGTCCAGGAAGCGCCTGGGGTCGAAGCGCTGAGGGTCAGGCCACCTGCTGCTGTCGTGGTTCACTGCCCACTGGTTGATGAAGACCACGGTGCCCTTGGGGATGTGGAAGCCCTCGAGGTCCATGTCGTCCGTGGTGGCGCGGGGGATGGGGACGGGCACGAAGCTGCTGTACCGCAGCGTCTCGTAGATGAAGGCCTCCAGCAGGGGCAGCTGCGGCCGGTCCTCGGCTGTGGGCAGGCGGCAGCGTCCCACCACCCGGTCCAGCTCAGCCTGGAGCTCCTGCTGCAGCCGGGGGTGCTTCAGCAAGAGCAGCAGGACCCAGGAGAGCGCCGTGGATGTGGTGTCCTGCCCCGCGCCGAAGATGTCGGTCATGGCACCGTCCACGTCCTCGGGGCCCAGGCCCGCGGGGGGGCTGTCGCCATGCTCCACAGCAGCCAGCAGGACGTCGCTGATGTGGCGGGGGGCGCCTGGGTCCAAAGCCTGGCGGTGCTGTGCCAGCTTGGCGCGCACGAAGCCGTGCAGCTCCCTGGTGAGGGCCTGGAAGTCGCGGAAGATGCTCCGCACGGGGTTGGGGAAGAGCAGGAGCCAGGGCAGCACATCCACCACGCTGCCCGCCCCCACCGCCTGCCCGAAGCAGTCGTTGCGCCCCAGCAGTGCTCTGAACTCGCCGTCGGCGTGGCCGTAGCGGAGGCCGAAGCAGAGGGCACAGAGAATGTTGGCGTTGGCCACCACCAGGAGCGGGGAGGGCTCGAAGTAGGCACCCCCCTGGCTGTGCTGCAGGAAGAGCCGGACCAGCTCCGCGGCCTCGGCCCCCACCTGCCGCTCCACCTCGCCGGGCGTGGCGTGGGTGCGCAAGGCAGCGTGGGCCAGGCGCCGCCGCGTCCTCCACTGTGGCGAGCAGGACCCGAAGGCCACGCTGCGACCTCCTGACACGAACTGGAAGGAGGGGAAGTCGGGGCGGCCGGCGAAACAGCTGCCCAAGCCCACCAGGGCGCGGCGGATGACCGGATGTACGCTGAGCACCAGCACCCGGCGCTGCCCCAGCCGCAGCTGGAACACGGAGCCGTAGCTGCGCCAGCCGCCACAGCGCCACGTGGGGCAGGCGGCCCAGCTCCAGCGCGTTGCCCACCAGCGGCCACGCAAAGGGGCCCGGAGGGCTCCGCTTCCCTGAAACCCCCAACTTGGCCCCAACGTGGCGACAGGTCCCGACCAGCAGCAGGAGGGTGCCGAGGAGCAAGAAGGTGTCGAGGAGCAGCAGCAGCCCCATGGCCGCCCCGTCGGGATTCCCCGCAGCGGTCACAGCCGCGGGCCCTCTGTCCCGCACCGCCGCCCGCGCCGCTTTATGGCCGCCTCCGAGGGGGGGACGGAGCCTCCATCCCCTCCCCAGACTCCGGAGGGGGCCGGGCAGAGCCCACCTGGGGCTCTGGGGTAGGGGAGTGGGCTCCGATGGGGATCACGGAGCCGGGCAGAGGTGTGGGGTGTGCGGGGCGAGGAGTCGGCGGGTGGGAGGGGGAGTGGAAGAAAGGAGGCGGTGCTGGGCTCGGTGCCATCAGTGCCGTGCAAACAGATTCAACCGAGCAGCCATGGGGCGGCTGGGAGGGACGTTTGGAGCCTGAACCATTTCCTCTCAAAAGCAGAGCTAACCTCCCTCCTAAAGCCGCGGGTTCTGCTCGGTGTCCCGGTTGCCCCAGGCTCTTTCCCTTCTGCTCCGGACGGCAAGGCGGGGTCTGAGCGCCAGGACCAGCGCTTCGGGTGCAGCTCCAGAGTTGGATAGCGACGGATCATGCCCTTGGTCCTGGGCATTACCTGGTTCCGAGCATCACCAGGGGGCCAGAGGTGAGGCTTCGGGTACCGGCTGGGGCAGGATGGGGGATGCGGAACGGAGGATGCGGGATGGGGGCTGTGGGATGCAGGCTGCGGTTTTAGGTGTGCGGAGCAGTGCCACCAGCGATTTTTTGGGCTGCTCTATCAGGAACCTACATTTCCCAGCCCACCATGCGACCTGCAGCCCGCCCCTCACACCCGGTGGCTTTTTCCTTTCCCGGGAAACCCCAAAGTTGGTAACTGCTGCACTCTGCCCGGTGCACACTGGGGGTCTCTGGGCAGGGCTCTCGGCAGCTCTGGGGAGGACCAAGGAGTCCTGGGAAAGCTTCGCTTCAAGGGCGTGTTGGTCACAGCAAATCTCCTTTATGTGGGTGAAGGAAAATCAATTCTGTGTGAGCTGAGGAAAATGAGACTTTTTTTTCCCATTTCCCATGCTGGTCACCCAAAAAGTACTGTCTGGGGTTGATGGCTGCTCCCACCTGGATCACTGTGTCCAGCAACAAAGAAAAGCACCAAAACAAACAAGGGATTTTGGGGGAGATTTTACCCAGTTTAGGCCTTGGCCAACTCAGTGCCTCCTATTTTATTTGAAAACTAACCCAACCCAACCCTGCTGTGTTTATGGTGCTGTCTTTAATGTGTTTGTATCAGGCTACAGCTGAGCTTGTATTTTTTTTTCTAGATTTCTGTATTTTTTCCATAGTTCTGTATTTCTACTATATTTCTCTATTTTTCCATTTTTCTGTATTTCTATGTTTTTTTCTAGCCCAGCACCACAGAACCCTCACCTGCACAGTTACTGATACATCAACACATCAGTCATTTCCCTATACATGTGAAATAGGAATGAAAGCTACCCATGGTTTTATATAAATATCTACATGCATGGGATTTGGGTCAGCAGTCACACTGCTTCCCCTGCCCAGATACCACCTGACTCCCAAGTAGTTCTGACCTTCCCTGCCTGAAGGTGCCCAGAAGAGCTGAGGAACAAAGCTCAGCCCCAGCTTGAGTGCAGCTCTTTGTGCTCCAAGACTAAGAATCAGGAGAGGACTAAAGTCCCTACCCACAGCCAGCCATGGGGAAAATCTGAGGGCTCAGAGGTGCTGCTGCAATTAGAGCATCAATCACTGCTTCCCTGTGGGGCACACAGGTAGGTTGCCATTCCCAGCACCTGGATTCTCCTCTGGAACAATTTCAAAACAAACGGGAAGAGGGAGAGGGGAAGAGGGAAAGGGAAGGGTCTGTCATCACCCAGGCTCTATCATCATGTTTGGGAGATGCTCTGCTCCCTCCTGAGCACCTCCCCCTCAAGGTGCTCTTCAGTTCTTGGTCATTTACAGAATGTATTCTCTCTCTTTAAAATTTATTTTATTTTATTTTCTGGAGGAGGACACAGGCTCCTGGGCAGTCAGCAGAGATCCAGCTCTTGCCATTCCTTCCCTCCAGATAATCTGAAAATCAGGTGAGATTTGCCTAGAGGGGACACAGGTTGGAGGCTCTGTGGATGTAGAGGTTCTAAGGAGGAACACCTGGTCAGTGTCACTCAGACATTTAACAGGGGTTGAGGGGAGCTCATGGCCACAGCTCCTGTGCTCCCAGCGGCTGCTGCAGCCACGGGGCTGTAAGTCCCCCCCCCCAGGAAGTTGGCTATGAACTACTGCAGCAGCTCCTGCCTGCCCATCAGGCTGTAGCAAAAGCTGGTTCTGATCAGCAGCTGAAGCATCAGAGGGCTGCAGGGATGCAGCTGTAGTGATGGAGCCACTGTCACCCCTGGGTCTGCTACCAACCAGCTGGGTTCAGGCACTGGAAAGTGTTGAGTGCTGAAGGGATCTGCATGTCACCCGGAGGCTGGGGGCACCAGCCCTCTCCTCCAGGCTCCAGGGGACTGCTCAGAGATGATGGCAGTGGTCCGGAGATGCCCCATGGGCTGGCAGCGTTTCCCTGCCCATAATCAGCTGCTGGGGGCTGTTTGTGTCCTATCAGCGCTGCAGGCTCAGTTACTGAATGGATGTGTTCCTGCCAGCCTGGAAGAGAAGCTGGAGCACTCTGCCTCTCCCCTTCATCATTTCTTCCAGAGAAAAAGAACGAGGAAGATATTTTTTGCTTCCAACCACTACTAGGGCACTGTTCTCTTTAATCAAGTTTAGAGTAGCTCACAATAGCATAGCTCATATAAAAACAGAGAATAGAAAAGAACCTTTTAACCCTCAGAAACTCTTTGAAGGACATCTACAGGGCACTCAGAGCACAGTCACACTGCATACCTTGAATCAGAGAGGACACTGGGACAATAAAATACCCAGACAGATTGATGGAAGTTGATGGATCCTCTCCATTCCTGCAGATTTAAACCACCCTGCTATGCACTGACAGCTGGCTGGCCTCCAGAAGCCTGTGTTGGCAGCAGTAGTCCATGCTCCTTTTTACTGAAAGCTGATTTTCAGAGATTTAATGAAGTAAAATTAAATTGAATTAAAAGATTGGAAAAAAAAGGCAGCATTGAAATGTGAAGCTCCCCAAGTGCAGCAGGTTGTAGAATCCCAAGCCACACAAAGATCAAGGCCATGGGTTGTGGACACCATGCCCAGCTCTCTGTTTGGTGATTAAAGCAACCCAGGAATCAGGAAGTCACCACTTTTATTGGCCAAACCCACCCATGCTCCTCCCAGCCCCCCCAGGTGATGAAGCACAGCCACAGCCTTGGGCATGAGCTATGTGCCCTGGTAGAGCCCAGCTGGAACAGGAGCTGTGTTGTGGTGCTCTCAAAAGTCCTCAAGGAGCCACATTACTCTAACAGGTGACTAGAGCCCAAGGGAAGGTCTCCAAGCAACACCTCCAGCTGTGTCTCAAGGTGTCTTCACCTGAGGGACCTCCATGAACCCCAACAGATTCCTCTGCCAGCATCTCAGCAGCCGGAGTGGGAAAGCATGCAAAAGGTGCCATGAAGAAAGGAGCCTTTTATGGGCACCTAGTCTTGGATTATGCAGGAGATGAAACGGAGCCTTCAGTCTTTAGCATCTCCCACTCCATCAGCGTTGATGGCAAACATGGCCTCAGCCTCGGGCAGGCAGGGGGAGTCATAGATCTTACAGATCCTGGTCTCACCCCGGCCCTTCCGCAGGTACAGCCTGGCAGGGAGGAGGAGAGTGATTAAAGCTAATTCCAGTGAATCACCACCACAGCCATGAGACCGCGGTGCTAGCAGCTGGCCACTGCTGCTGGTGGGGCTGAAACAGCTCTGGGGATGCTGTGAGGGTTTTGCTGCAGCTTCAGGAGGCTCAGAGCAGCACTGGCTGGGCTGATCACACCCTATGTGGAAGCCCAGAACTCAAAGGGTATTCAGCTACTTTGACAAAACCTCCCAAACCAAGGGGGCAGAAGGCTTCTCTACTCCCTCACCTGGTGGTGGAAGCGTGGGCTATGATATTTCCTCCAATGGGTTTCTTGGGGTCTGCAGCAAACATGGCTGCTCCATCTACTTGAGCTACCACCTGGTTGGTGATCACGACTGCCACACCGAACTGCAGGGAGAGGCAACCTGTCAACAGCCATGGACCTACCATGGGCTGGAGGGGAAAAAAACAAGGGGAGGGGAGAAAAGTCTCCCAAGGAGAGGAGAAAAACCCCACCCCAGGAGGGGAGGGAAGGGGGGGGGGAGGAGAAAAACCCACCCAGGAGGGGAGGAAAAACCCACCCAGGAGGGGAGGAAAAACCCACCCAGGAGGGGAGGGAGGGAATGGGGAAAGCAGGGGAGGTGTGTGCCTGCTCTGCTGCCCAGGCAGCAGGTACCTCATCTGCCAGGCGCAGCAGCATGCGCAGGAAGCGGGCCAGGTGCATCTGTCGTGCCGCCAGCTCGCCCCTGCCTGAGTAGTCCGTGCGGTACAGTGCTGTGGCACTGTCCACCACCAGCAGTGCGTACCTAGGGGCACAGCAGGTTCCAGTGAGGGGGTGAAGCTGCTTTGCTGGGAGGGTGCTGGAGCCCTGCAGCAGGCTGCCCAGAGAGGCTGTGGAATGTCCTTCATTGGAGAGCTTCCAACCCCTGGCCCTTGTACTTCTGGGCAAGCTGCTGTTGGTGCCCTGCTTGAACAGGGATTGGACTGAATGCTCTCCAGAGGTCCCTTCCTGCAGGGTGGGGTTGGGGGATCTGTGAAAACCTGATCTGCACAAGCACCAGTGCCCCCCAGCAGCCCTCACCGTGACTCAGCCATCATAGCAGAGGCCTGGTAGAGGAGCTGGGTCTGGTGGTCTGTGTTGAAGCCTCGGGCGTAGGCCACATTGTCCAGGACATCACTGCCAGATAAGCCATACCTGGAGAAACCAGGGAGGAAAAGGTCCAACCTTTAGGTGACAGCTTCAGCAGCAGCAGCTATCTAGCTGGGTTACCTAAAAATGAGGATAAATGCAGATTGCTGGGAGAAGGCTGCTTCTCTGCTCAAGCTGATACAATCTCAGTGTCTGATAAGCACTGAAAGATAAATGAATACTTCACTGAGGCTGCAGAAATCCCTTGGTCTTTAATTGAAACAGGCACAGAGAATTAAGGCCCAGAGAAGCAGCTGCAAGTTTGAAAGTCTAAAGCATCACAAAAGGCAGAAGCATCTCCTCCTCTTCAGTACAGAACCAGCACTTCAGGCTTTTAGATCTTACCAGAATCTCTGCAGCACAATTTTTATTTGGGTCATTAAGATTTACTTCCTAATTGGTGTAAAAATCATTATCAGGACTTTCTGAGGCAGAGGCAGGAGATGAGAAAAGAGCTTTTTCAGCTGTTCTCAGCATCAGTGGATGCTCTCCTAGTGCCCAACAAAACTTTTCCAGCTGCAGTTGCCACAGCCTTTGACCAAAGAATCCTTGTTTCAGGGCAATGCAAGTGGCAGAATTCAAGAACAACCTTGGAGTGTGTTTCATTGATAGCAAAACTGATAGTTTGTGACACTTGTAAGAAGTGCAGGCATCATCCACAGGGGACAATGACAGGAGCTGCTGCTGTGCCTAACACTAGAGGCTGGTTGTAAGAGAGCTCAATGAGGTGGTCCGAGAAGTGTGCAGGCAGGCAGCTAAGCACAGAAAGCAGGGGGTTGGTTGGGTTTTTAGGGACAGAAATGGTCTAGCCCATGAATTCAAGGAGCCAGGCTGATCTACATAGTGATCCTTGTGCCATGAGGGACGTGCTCCAGCCTTTAGCTACCAGCAGTTCACCCCAGCCCCAGGCACAGACCTCTCAGCCACAGCCAGCAGCCGCTCGGGGCGGAAGGTGCCCTCGGTGTCGATGTACATAGCTTTGCCTTCACCACCACCTTGGTCAATGGGAAGCTAAGGGAGGAGAAAATGAATGAAAAATGAAATAAAACATCAACAAATAACCCAGCTGCTGCCTTCTGCCCTCAGCTGCTACCATAACATGCAAGATGATGTGATTAAACTCAGTTGGTCTGGAAGAAGTGAGAAGAAAGATTCCTGCTCCCAGTCTCTGGGCTGGGAAGCTCAGGTGGTAGCAGGGTATTATCTAAATGACCACATGAAGCCCCAGACCTCTGATATTTTATGAAAGTAGTGTTAGAAAGTAATAAACACCGTTCTTTGTTTCGACTAAGACTGGTGAAAAGGAGTCTCCCAACTGATCTACCGTTTGATAGCAGAAACCGGCTGAAGGCTTTTACAAAAGCTAAGTGAAGTGACCTCAGGATGGGTTAGGACAAAAAGCTCCCAGTCACAAAAACACCTCACACCCAGCAGAATTCCTTCTCTCTTTTCAGCACTCCTGGTGATAAGAAAGGTTCTCTTCAGTCCAGAATACCTGAAAAGAGTGAAAGCTTCTCTGCATTTAAGACCTAGAATTATCCTTCAAGGCAAATGTGTGTTAAATTTTGTGGTTAAGTTTTGTGGTGAGAACAAAAAAGTCTCCCGGACATGTCAAACATGGGCAAAAGCTCACCCCAAACTGAACTGCTGCTGAAGTGATCCTAGCAGGCAAAGCACAGAACAGGTCCTGGAAAGCTGCAGGTACAGCCAAAGGTGCTGCAAATCCTCCTGCTGTGTGCAGCTGTTCATGCATCACCCTTGCACAGGGTGAGAACAAGCACAGACCAACAGCTCCCCAAGAGCTGAGCTGTCTGAGCTCTTGGTTTTGGTCAGGACACATTCACAGAATGCTAGGTTGGAAGGGTCCCCAAGGATCAACTGGTCCAAGCTTACCTGACAGGTCACTGCCAGGGTATGGCACAGCTGTGTCTTGCCAGTGCGGAACTCCCCGAATAGCTCTGTTATGGAGCCTGTCTCTACTCCTCCTGAAGGGAAAGGAATAAGCAAATTTCACAAAGCTGAAACAAAGGCCCTGTGCAAATATTCAGCTTACAGAGGCTTGCTTAAACACCTCCTTTGGTTAAAGCCTTCAAAACTCCCACTGGAAAAAGTGGTTTCCAGGCTGAGGAGTGTTCATGTTGCAGATAAGAGGCTTAGGGGTTGTGCTTTGGAAGAAGCTGAAGAGCTGAGATGATCTGTGGTGGGTTTTTGGTTACAAGTAGGAAGGGGAGGTGACGCTTCAGTGTGGTTTCTGGAAATTAGCCATAGATTCAACTAGAATCACCACAAATGAACAGCTCTGGGTGCTGCATCACAACCAAAATGTTTTCAAACTGTTTGCACAGCTTTTAAAAGAAAATCAGTCGTGATACAAGGGAGCAGGAGTTGAGAGAGCTCTCCTTCAATGAGAACTTGTGTGTCTCACATGATTTTGTCCAAGAATTATGTTCATAGGGAAAACAAACATCAACAAAAACCCCCAGATAACTGACATTATTCAGAAAAGAGAAATAAAATTGTTACCCTGAAGGAGCTTATCAAGTTCCTTGGACCCAGTGGTGATCTGGATGATCTCTGACCTTCGCTGGTGAAACTCTGTTGCCGTGGTGAAACCCATTGGAACCAGTTTAGCTGCCTCAGCCTGAAGAAAACCAAAGCAAGCCATGCCAGGGGAGTCCAACCCATTCATTTACTCCCTCTTGTAATTAATGCTGTAGCTTCTGTGTTGTGAAACAGAGAAGCACCTATGGAATTTGATGCAGACATTTAATTTCATGGACTGCAGGAAATTGGTACCTCTGAAGGGAACTGAAATTCTGCTCACAGGACAAAGCTTCAACAGCTATTCTGTGTATTTCACGGAAATCTCCTTCAGTGGCTCGCTCCTCCTGTTGTGGTGCAGTTCTGTCCCTGTGATCCTGTGACTCGCTTAGGATGAGCACACAGCCACTGGGAACGCTCTTCCCAACAGTGAGTAAATACACAAAGTAGGGAATTATTGGAGTTCAACCTGCACTGGCTCAGATTTTGATAACTGAGAACCAGTTTGGCACAAACTGTTCTGAGCTGGAAGATGCTGAGAGATTTCAGCTCCAGCTTCACTCCCCAGGAAGGCCAGGTCTGATGGTGAAAACCTACACAGCTAACATGCTTCAGAACAACACAGCAGCACAACAGCTCTGCTGGGTCAGCCCAGTTGTTATGGCCCAGGATCCTCTGCCCTGGCAACTGCCAACACTGGGTGGTTGGCACAAAAGTGTGGCAAAGCAGGGGATAAGGTACAGATCCTCTAGGTTCAGCTAGTGAGCTGCTCGGTCTGAATGTTACCCCACAAACACTGCACTTAGGCCCTCTTTAAAACAACTAATGCTCCAGACAGCCACAGTGTCTTGGGACAAGGAGTCTACAACTTAACTACAACTGGTATGACAAAGCAGTTTCTTTGCTGTAGGCTCATCATGAGAAATACTGAGCTAGAAATAATCATCACCTCAGGAATATTCTCCAGACCCTCCATGACCTTCTAATGGTGCCTCTTCACTTCTTGAAGCTGGCCCTAGAGGCTTTTTTCTATTCTCATCATCATTCTCTGTCTCTAATACCTTCTCAGTATGTCCCTAATGGAGAGCTACCAAAGCCACCAGAACACTTGAAGCCAGTAGAAATAAAACTTAGGTGAACATCCTGGGTTAAAGCTTTTCCATAACACCCTCACCAAGATCTTGTCAGCTTTGGCTTCACTGATGCCTTTGATGTTCAGTAGCTCCTTCTTTGGTGCATAGGCAACAGCTTCAACTGTGTGAAATCCAGCTTCTTCCAACTTCTTCACATCGTTTGCATTTATCCCACATTGCTGAGAAGGAGACAAAAAAGAGAAGCTAAGACAAATTCCTTCATCTCAATGCCTCTGAATGCTTCCAGGTGTCTTCAGCATCGTTGGATTAAACTCTGTTAGCACAAATCAGCATACTGAGTGTTACCTTCCTGTTCACTGATGCAAAGAACCATAAATTCCTCCTACCAGGGCAGTGCTTGTATAAGCTATGGATGACATAGAACAGGCAGAAGAAATCATTCTCTGTTTGGCTGAACAGGTGCTGGAGATGACCAATACCTGTTAAGACAGGGCACACAGCTCTCCTTCTGGAGCCTCCACCACAAAAAAGGACATGGATCTGTTGGAGCGGGTCCAGCAGTCACAAAGATGATCAGAGGGCTGGAGAACCTCCCCTGTGGGGACAGGCTGGGAGAGTTGGGGCTGTTCAGCCTGGAGAAGAGAAGGCTGCAGGGAGACCTCAGAGCAGCCTTCCAGTACCTGAAGGGGCTTCAGGAGAGCTGGAGAGGGACTTTGGACAAGGCCTCGTAGGGATAGGACAATGGCTTTGAGCTGGAAGAGGAAAATTTAGACTGGATACAAGGAAACAATTCTTCACAGTGAGGGTGGTGAGGTACTGGAACAGGTTGCCCAGGGAGGCTGTGGAGTCCCCTCCCTGGAGGTGTTCCAGGCCAGGCTGGATGAAGTCTTGCGCAGCCTGGGCTGGTGGGAGGTATCCCTGCCATGGCAGGGGGCTGGAACTACATGATCTTTCAGGTCCCTTCCAATCCAACCCATTCTGTGATTCTAAGAGAACATCTTAACAGAGTCAGGTCTTGTTTGGTTGTTTGGGGCTTTTTTTTTTTTTTCTGATAGAACACAAGAATTTAGCAACCATTTTCAGCTACATCTTGTGTATAAGGAAAAGACCAGCAGACTGATTGAAAACTTACTCTAGAAGGCTCTCCTTACCTACCTCTAACCTGGATATGAGCTGTGGCCCAAAGCTCTCCTCCTCTGCTGAGGTGTCTGCGTTGGCTTCCAGCTGCATCTGCATGGCCATTGCACCAAGGGTTCAGAGCAGCCTCACTGCAATAAAAACAGTGTCCACCACTCAGAGCAGAGCACTGTGAGGTGTTGTAAAATGGATGAACTGATTATCCCAAAAAGGATGTGATGGGTTTCTCCTCTCCCAAATCTCCCAGCTTGTGGCATGTACTGTAAGAAATCTCTTTTGCCTGTTTCCTTACCTAGAAAACATTATAACAACAGCAAAGCAAACCAAAACAAACAACTCTTTGTATTACCTGGTAAAGAACAACAAGAGGCTTAATACAGAGCCCCACAAGATTTCTATAAGCAGTACCTCACTTTATCAGGAAGCAATTGGGGTCACACTAAAAGATAGATTGCTTGGCCCTTGATGTTCCAGCTTTGCCCTCACAACAAGAACAAAGGCTGCCAGTACCTTGGGGAGCTTGAAAGGGGCCTGAGATTCTCCCTCTGGTCCCTGATAGTGTTACAACACATCTGTGCTGCCTTCCTGAAGATCAAGCTGAGGAGCACGATGGGAGGCACCAACAGCTGAGGGAAACAGAGGGAATAAGGAAATTTACCTACTCTTTGGCAATAATGCTCCTCAGGTGACTCTACCCAGGGACTTAGCAGAAGCCAGGTACTGAAAACACTCATGGCACCTCCCAGGTACCCACTGCCCACCTGGAGCCAGCAGAGCCACAGGCAGGGACAGCAGTGACCACGCACTGTCAGAGCTGGGCTGATGAGCCCAGCATCAGCCACCAAGGCCAAAGACCCCCAGAGCAGGCCCCAGGCCTCACAGTAATTACACCGACTGGAACCCAACACTTATCCTAGACCTTTAAGGCCTCCTCCACGTACCACATGTTATACACCCCCTGTTTTCCCACTATGCTAGCTCCCACCGTGTCTCACGTTATTATTTCCTCTCATTTCCCCACACAAACCCGCCCGGGAACGCCCTTCCCCTTCCCGATGCTCGCCCGAAGCCTCCCTCTCCTAGGCCCAGGCGGTCTCGGCCCGGAGTGGCACAGGGGAAGCCGAGAAGGGCAAGAGGGAGGCGGCTAAGCCTGTCCGCGGCCGCTCACCGCTGCTGGCAGTCCCGCTCCCGTCCCGCCCGCGGGCACCGCCGCCGCTTCGAGGAGCCCGCCACGGCGTCACGTGACGGCTGGCGCGCGCCGAGCCCTCCCCGCGCGGGCTGCGCCTTAAAGGGACCGCGTCCCCTGCGCTGCGTGGGCGGCTACGGCTACGCACGGACAGCAAGCACACAGGCCAGCGCAGGCCGCGCCACCTACTCCTTTTCCTTTTTGGCTTCTCCCTCCGTTGTTATTTTTTTTATTATTTTTTAAAGAAGCAGAATCTGGTGCCTCTGCTCCTTAAAATTAAGCCACGAGAAAGGCAAAAGTTCATTTTAGAAGAATAAACCCTGCCTCTCCCCCGAAGGGTTTCAAAGCTGTGGAGAGGTGGGTGCTGAAGGATGTGGTTCAGCAGTGACCTGACAGTGCTGCGTTAAGGGTTGGAGGGTAAAGAGAGAAGAGCAATGATTCTGACCTTTATTGAACGTTCACATATACATACATAATACACAAAATACACATAAAACCCTGGCCCCGCCTCCACCAGGGCACTGCAGCTGTCTGAAGTGCCACAGCCCTGCAGGGGGTCTGCTGCCTCATCTGGGGCGCCAGAGCAAGTCCTGGTGAACAGAGCTGACTATTCTCCGCAGGTAGTTGAGACCAATTGGTACATTAGAGAGGACAGCAGAAACCTCCTCCTCCCTGGGAAAGAGAAAACGATCCCACATGTATAAGAGGAATAGAAATGTTGAGCTCCCAGCCCTAGCTTTGGAACATAATCCACGAGTGGCTCTTTCTGTTCAACTCACCCAACATTGCCAATGAGTTTTTGGACTGTGAAAGGCAGAGGAGCATTAGGGTAGCTGGCAGACAGGGACAGGGTCAGTTGGAACTTAGCAAAAGCTGCAGCTGAGGAGAACACCAGCTTCAGGCTGTGGGGGAAATAAACACCAGGAAAATCAGCACAACACTCACAGATGCTTAGGGTCCAGAAGTGAAAAGAAATCTTCTAATTGATGCAACAAGCTTAAGGACTTCTAAAGGGTTCCAGAGAGTAGCAGCAACTTCATAAATGAAGTTAACCTTCCCAAGTGAGGGCTACCTTCCTACTCTGACACCAAGCATACAGACCCTCACCTTTCCCCACAGAAGTAGGCACACAGACCCAGCTCACAGAACCTTTCAAACATCATGGCAGTAATACAAATCAGTAATGAAAAATAGGTTTTCTACTTAACATAAAATATTCTCCTAGAGTTAAAGATTCCTGCAGTTTTCAGTAAGACTGATTTGCCTTCTTCACTAACCTCTGAATCCCTGCATGGTTGGGGTTGGAAGGGACCTCTGGAGATCATCCAGTCCAACCCCCCTGCTAAAGCAGGGCACCCACAGCAGCTTGCCCAGGAGCACAATGGCCAGGGGGGGGTTGAAATATCTCCAGAGAAGGAGACTCCACAACCTCTCTGGGCAGCCTGCTCCAGGCCTCACACCAAACAAGTTTCTCCTCATCTTCAGATGGAACCTCCTGGGTCACAGTTTGTCCCCATTGCCCCTTGTCTTGTCCCTGGGTGCCACTGACAAGAGTCTGGCCTCAGCCTCTTGCCTGCTTGCCAATAGGTCCTTTATCTCTTGCTGAGCATTGCTCAGATCCCCTCTGGGGCTGCTACTCTCCAGGCTCTCAGCCTTTGCTCCTCAGAGATGCTCCAGGCCCCTCGGCTTCTTTGTAGCCTCCCCTGGACTCTCTCCAGTAGTTCCCTGTCTCTCCTGAACTGGGGAGCCCAGAGTTGGAGCCAAGACTCCAGATGTGACCTGCATAGGGCAGACAGGGAGGAGAAGCTCCCTCAACCTGCAGGCCACACTCTTCATGCCTCCCAGGAGGCCACTGGTTGCCATAAATTAGACTGCTGTTAAGAAATAGTGACATAAAAATCTCAATTTCAAATTGAAGGTTTTTCAGTATTTGGTTTCAGATTATCTGGAGACACTCACTGGGGTAAACTCCATCTGAAGTTACTTACTTTGTGTCACTGATATCTGTCTTCAGAAGTTTAAATTTTCCACCCCATCTCTCCAGAAACTCAACCTCATCTCCCAAGATCCTGCAGTTGCTCACCACCAAAGAGATGTCACGAAGAACCTAAGTGGGCAAGTGGAAAAGAATTCAGATTGGCACTCAGGCTGCTGCACTCTGTGCTACTTGAGCACACAGATTGTCCTGCAAAGTTCACCAGAACAGTAATTTCTGCCATCTCAGTCTGGACCTGCAGATGAAGCAAGACAACAGCAAAGACAATTCTTTGCCCAGTTTCTCCCTTGAGTTTTGTCAGTGGGGTAACACAGCCACGCTGGAGCACCAAGTGTGGGTTGGCAATTGAACCCTTTCACCCTTTCATTCTTTTGGAGCAGAATGGCCTCCAGCTCATTTCTTTAGCTTCTACTAGCAGAAGAATGAGATCACCAAGGCAGGCAGGCATGAACACAGCAAACAAGGAAGACCAAGGGGTGATGGCTTCTAACTGGAAGAAACTGGATTTAGATTAGACATTTGGATGCCCCATGAGGGTGGGGAGACACTGGCACAGATTGCCCAGGGAGGTTGTGGCTGCCCCCTTCCTGGAGGTGTTCATGGCCAGGTTGGATGAGGCCTTGAGCAGCCTGGGCTAGTGGGAGGTGTCCCTGCCCATAGCAGGGGGGTTGGAAATGGGTGATCTTGAAGGTTTCCTTCCAACCCAATCCAGTCTGTGATTCTATACCTAAGAAAGCACAGCTTTTATGACTCCTGCCTTCAGGGCCAGGTACAGCTACCCTCACACCTCAGAATACTCATGAGGCAGATTTTGATTTGCACTGTGGAAGCATTCATGAAGATGTTTATGTTCTGTCAGCCCTGTTCTCTGGGACAGAATTGTTTCTGCAGAATCTTACAGACTTTTCTGGGACATTACCTGGGGCAGGTGGTACAGTGTGGGACACTTTTCTTGCCAGCATCCCTGACTTGCAATAAACTGGATGATGAGCCTGTGGACTAAACGTGAGGAGGCAGGAGCTGCTTCTTCTGTAACACAAAAGAAAAGCATATTGCTTAAAGCTCCTTTAAAAGCCATGTAATCTTGTACATTAGCAGGTAACCACAAAAGCACAGATGTCTTCCCAAGATTATTACTTTCAAGCTACTTGAAAAAAATTTTACCATTCAAGAGAGATTCACAGCCCAGGCTAATGATCTTCCGGGAAGGATCTTCACCAAATTCATCTCCATCTGGGAAGGAAGGAAAATAAAACCCAAAGAGTAGTTATTTCCACATCTAGTTCTGGAGTTCCCCATCTTCAGCAACAGCTACCCATCACATACTTTCCTGAATTCTCACAGCAAACACTGATAAACATAATTCAGAGCCACTCCTCCCAGCCTACACGCTCCTGCTGTGGTCTGTTTTCTATCTCCTTTTACCAGATCTTCACACACATTAAAAGTTTAGTTTCCTATCATATAATTATTTAACCTTTAAAATTCATACAACTGAAACCCACCCATTTTGTGCCTTACCTCCTGGGGGTTCAAATACCACTGTGAGTTCAATAGAGTCATAAAGAAAGCTGAAGACTCCCCGTTGTTCATTCCATTCAATCAGGTCCCACTCAGTGGATCTAAAAAGGGGAGAAAAAACCTCCCCATCAACTTGAGGTTCAACCAACACAACAATCTGAAGGACAAAGATCAGAGTATTAAGAACACTTGCAGCTATGAGGATCTGGTGGGAACACAACCATGTTCATTGTGGAATTGGAGGAGAGTTGGATCTAGAAGGACTGAACGTAATAGACAGAAAAGCTGTGCATCCCCTATGGAACCTCCCTGACGCTTTATTGCTTACCCTTGGCTATGAGAAGAGAGGCATCCAAAGGTTTCCCAAAGCAAACAAAGAAACCCAAAACCAAACCCCATTTACACACAAATGTGAGGCCCTAGAACTAGCTGATAAAAACAAAACCTGCAGGTGGTCTCCTTACTCAGAATTCTCCAGGAGTTCCTGGTAATACTTTTCTTCCTCTTTCAGCTGGTTCATCCTCACAAGCATTTGCTCGTTCTCAGCCTCCACATCTGAGAGTTCTCTGCAGAGATACAGCTGCTGTGTGAGATGTGGCACACAGGTTAAAGAAACACCAGCCCTCCCCCTGGGTCTGCATGTGGTATAGAATCACAAAATGGTTTGTGTTGGAAGGGGCCTTAAAGATCATCCAGTTCCAACACTCTTACCATGGGCAGGGACACTTCCCAGCAGTCCAGGTGACTCAAGGCCTCATCCAACCTGGCCTTGAACACCTCCAGGGAGGGAGCATCCACAACCTCCCTGGACAACCTGCTCCAGTGTCTCACTACCCTCCACATTTTTTCCTAGTATCTAATCTAAATCTTCCTTCTTCCAGCTCAAGGACATCACTTCTTGTGGTATTGGAGGTCTTCAGATCCTCTCTGACATCTTACCTTTGAAGTTCCTCCTCTTGGGATTTGATGCTTTCTAGTTCTAAGAGAAAGGGAGAAAAGAACTATGAGAGAAAAGCAGCAAAAAAAGAGCCTGAACTTGCTGTAGTCACTGTTCTAAATAAGGAGAGATCTCAGCTCGATGGCTGCTGCTCCTGCCTGGACACAGACATCTGGTCAGCAAAGGTTAGTGATTACTGAACAGGTAAAGTGCAGAGCATCAGAGACAGCCAGCACATGGTCTTCAAGTCACACTGTACCAAGCTCTAAACTCCTTTTTAGCCAGGGGAAAAGTGTTCCTTCGAATACTCTGAATCTATACAATCAGCTGTATCAAGGCAGAAAAGACAGCAGTGGTGTTTGTGTCCACATCAGTGAACCTGTCAGGGTGGGGCTGAGGATCACCCTCTCCAGCACTTAAACTCAAAGAGAGTTGTTCAGCTGGGACTGTTACCTTTCTCCAGGCACCTCACGCCAGGCATTTCATCACTGCACTCTGCTTCCCATTCTTCCCAGGCAGAATCTAGGGGAAAGCAACATCAGGTCTCTGCAGACCTCCCAGATTCAATACTTAGACTCCATTTTATTTGTCTGTTGGGTCTATAACTCTTAGTGCTTCAAAGCTAACTAAGGAAAATGTAGAAAAAGCTGGAAGGGTATCTACCAAAGCCCTCAAAAGCAACAGAGAGGAAGGAAAATTCCCTTTATTGCATTGTTTCAAAGCTGGTACTGTGCAATTTGATATCTCCTTAAAGCACTAGAAGTAAAAATACATTGAGCGTATTTAGGCAGCAATGCCAAGTGCTGGCTGCAGCTTGTGTGATGAGAGCTGAGAGTCTAAAACCATACAGCTGTGATGCTGAGCCCTGCAGCACAGAGCTGAGCCTTGCCTGCCTGCAGGATCATAAGAGGTTTTGAAGCCACTTTGAACTGTGTGCGGCCAGCAGCGGGACTGCCACTACTAGCAGATGGAGCCAGCCTGGTTTGGTGCTCAGGGGCTACAGTTGTAACTCTGAATTTCAGCACAGAGAGATTGTTGGTCTTCCTATGGTGGTAAGTGGTTCCCACCAGTCAAATTTGCAGACACAAATGGAGACATTTAAAACTAAAAAATATGTGCAGCAAAGGGGTTGTAAAAATGCCAAGCAACCACCCAACACAGAATCTTGAAGTGACCATTTAAAGCAGCAGCTCTGAAGAAAAATAGATAAATCAGTGAATTGGTGACATACTTGCTCCTGGCACACCAAGGCAGCTCTTTGCCTCCTTGAGCAATTCATCCAGCTTCTCTGCTCTGGACTGTAGCTTTCCCTGTTGTTCCTAAGAAGGAAGAATTGTGCTCAAGTCAGTAACAGGTTTGAAAAAGCTGAAGTGGCTCCTGGGACCACCATGTGGATCTTTGCTGAGAATAGTTTCAATGTCATCAATGTCATCTCTCATTAGAGCAGAGGCAGACAAACACTAGGGCAGGATCCACGTGTAAGAAAGTAAAAGATCCTTAACTGGTGTCTTCTTAATGCCTTTTCTGATGAAGGGATAAGAGAAGACATGGGAATAATCTTAGAGCATTAACACAGAGATCTGTCAGATTCCCTTGTTAGTTACTAATTCTGAGGTTACTGCAGAGTAAAGAGCTAATTTCTGATGGTATTCCCTTTAATACTGCATTTCCCACTCTTAGTTTAATTATCAAAACCGTCTAAGCAGAAGTTTCCTGTAGTGCAAGAAAGTTGCTGTCCCAGTGTGGTTTACATTTGCACATAAATATAAGAGAAATGCATTAATGTGAGGAAACTTCCATAAAAATGCAGACTTACAGACAATAATTAGGCTCCTACACCTGGCTGACAAATGAACCATGGTAGAATTGTCTTTTCCAGAGCTAAAGCTCTGCAGCCTCCTCTACATTACCTGCACACTCTGCAGCAGCTTGCTGTACAGTTCTGCTTTCTCTTTGTGAGCCAGGATTTTACTCTCCTTGGTGAAACAGGACTTCATTTGGTTCAGTTCTGCACCAAACTTCTTCAGCTGCAGAGAGGAGAAAACGCAGAAGTGAATAGAAATGAACAAGAAAAGATTGTTCAGCCTTTGGCTCCATGCCCTGCTCCTCCCAGTACCCCATTGCTCTTGCAGCAGTGTTACAGGACAGGTTTAAGCCTGGGCAGCTCCTGTTAATCCCAGTACAGTCACGTATTACAGTAACTGGTTTCCTCTGCTGGATCCAACAAGATCTTTATTCAAACAGGGAGCTGCACAGATAACTACAGAGCTGCTGTTACCCAAACCAGAGCTCCTTCACTATGTCTGTCAGCTGTTTCCTGCCCCAGAAGGTGTCAGGTTGGAAGGGGCCCTCAAAGGTCATCTTGTCCAACTCTCCTCTCAGTCAGCAGGGACATCTCCAACTAGATCAGGCTGCTCAGAACCCCATCAAGTTTGACCTTGAAAGTCTCCAGGGACAGGGCCTCAAACTGTCTCTCTGAGTAACCTGTTCCAGTGTCTCACCACCCTCATTGTTAAGAGCTTCCTCCTGATGTCCAACCTAAATCTGCTCTGCTCCATTTTCAAACCACTGCCCCTTGCTTTCTTGTGCCAATTATCATCAGCATTCTCTTTCAAATACCTCCTGGCCTCATCTTTCTGTTTGCCATGTGACACCACTGCTGCACTCCAGATCCCCTACACGGTTTTATTTTTGTGCAGTGCCACATTTTCTGTTCATTCTTGCAACATGGTCTCTCTGAACTAGAGAAAGGGTCAATGGGCAGTTCTGCTCAACCAATGGAGCAACACAATCTCTACAGCAATAGCAGCTCTATATTCCATCCAAAACTGCACTGTTTAGGCTTATATGTCTCTTCTCTTTTCTGCTCTCAACTAACCTGAATTACCAACTTGAATTAGCAAGTTTTTGGTTCTACAGACTCCTTTAACATATCTTAAAGGGCACCTATCCCTGCTTTCTCCTGACATGGTAGAAGTTCTCACAGCAGTTTCTCTTGCAGAAGATATTTTGCCTTCTATCACCTACCTGCCAACTGTTATTCTGTGACCACTCTGGTTCTCACTTTATTTGAACACATAAATTAACCATACTTTGTAATTATGTGAGAAATATCATCTTTTCCTGCAGCATTACCTCTTCATCAGAGCAGGTTCTCATGACTTCCCACAGAGTCCTGTTGAAGTTCACCAGGAGCTGATCCTGAACACTTACATGCAGTTTTAATCTGTGTGGGAAAAAAGTTGAAAGAAAGTCTTGTAGCAACTGCACCAAGCACACAAAGCAGCAGGTTGGGAGTTATACAATTAATTCCCTTTCCCTAATTAATACATGGAAATGTAAATAGTCTCATTTTGTTGGGTACAGATGACACCAAGTTGGTGGGAGTGTGATCTGCTGGAGGGTTAGGAGGCTCTAGAGAGAGACCTAGCCAGGCTGGATTGAAAGGCTGAGGTCAATGGGATGAGGTTGACCAAGGCCAAGTGCTGGGCTCTGCACTTGGTCACAACAATCCCATGAAGGCTCCAGCCTGGAAGGCTGAAAACTGCCCAGTGTAGAAGGACCTTTCTGAGCAGGGTTTTGGGGCCCTCATTCCAAGGATGACATTGAGGTCCTGGAGCAAGTCCAGAGAAGGGCAGGGAAGCTGGTGAAGGAGGTGGAGAGCTAGAATCAAAGAAACAGGAAATGGTGCTAAAAAGGCTGGGGAAAACATTAACTGACTGTATTTTATCAGAAAACTTAATTTTGCACAGAAATTGTAAAAATGATAATGAAGCAGATCAGAAGTGTCCTTCAGGTGAGAAAATGAACCATAGTCACAGAATGGTTTGGAAGGGACCTTCAAGATCATCCATTTCCAACCCCCCTGCCATGGGCAGGGACACCTCCCACCAGCCCAGGTTGCTCAAGGCCTCATCCAGCCTGGCCTCGAACACTTCCAGTGAGGGGAAATCCACAGCCTCTGCAGGCAGCCTGTTCCAGTGTCTGACCACCCTCACTGTAAAGAATTTCTTCCTAGCCTCCAGCCTAATAAAAGTAATTTCAATCTAACCAACACTGGGATATGGGAACAAACACCCATGTGTTGGTGTTTAATCCTGCTTTCTGATTTTAAATTATATCAAAAATGATCAGTTTTACCCTTGCGATGTGCAGCTGAAACACTCCATTAGCAAAAGATAAATTACTTGAGGAAAAACAAACTTTAATTATCTTCATAAGTGTAACTCCTGCCCAGGAGTTAGCCGTACGCTGCTTAAATCTGGAACAAGCTGGTTACCAGCACAAGGCAGGCTAACTATGATTGTTTTACTTTTCATGTGTTAACTGTCTTCAGGCCACTTTGCACACAGCCAGAGCTGTGACTGGAAGCCCACTTACTCCTCTATCTTGCGAGCAAGGGCTTGGCAATCCTCCTCGTAAACACGCACCCTGGGGCGAAGAACATACTGGCAGTAAAGGAGGTCTTCTGGTGTGGGTGGTGCACTGACTGCACTCTGGGGAAGAACAGGGAAAATGGTGAAGAAAAAGGGAAAAAACACAATGCATGTTTTTCAGAATCAGTAACTTTCAATCCATTCAAAGCCAGAAACTAGCAAAAGGCCTTCAAGCTTTCTTTTTGAAGAAGAGAAAAATAAACCTCAGCCCTAATGGAGGCAGCCTGAGGAATCAGTTTTCATAGAATCATTAAGGTTGGAAAAGACCTCTAAGAACATCAAGTCCAACCTTCCACCCAACAACTTCATGACCACCAGACCACGTCCCAAAGTGCCACATCCTCTTGTTCTGTGAACACCTCCAGGGATGGTGACTCCGTCACCTTTCATTCAGGACTAGTCCTGCAAACCTTTCAAGATGGGGATACTGGCACTGCCTTCAGGCAGGCAGACTTAAAGAGTGTTCATGTCATGAGAAGCACCTGTGAAGGGAACAGCACAGGTAGCAGGAGGCAGAGCAGCATTTCAGGGTTCTGAGTTCAGTGGCTGATGAGCATAGTAAGCAGATAAAGTGAAAAGGTTAGACTGAGCTTCCAATTCTTACTTTCAAACTGAGCATCCTCAAAGCAAGTTGAAAAAGCAAGACTCAGCACCTTTATCCAAGACCAGATCATCCTGAAGAGATGGTACTTGATGAAGAGATTGAAATCTGTTCTGGTTTTCAGAAGTGAGGGGGAAAGAGGGATCAGACTAATCAGAGCTGAGGGAGCCCTGGGACAAGAGGGGGCACACAGTGTCTGACACGCTTGTCAAGGTGGAACTGAATCCTGCCTTCACCTGTTTAAAGGCCTCTAGTGCAGACTGGTTAGTTGATGAAAATTTGAAAAGAGCAAGGAATATAATTTAAGGTTAGTTACATTCCACATATCAAAGGAGAGACACTCACACTGGATGGAACGTGGCTGTGCCGGGGCTTCTGAATTGGAATATAGACCTGAAGAAGTGTCAGAAACTCCCCAACTGTGATGAGACCACTCTGGAATTTCTGTAAAGATTAGGAAAAAACACACAGGCAAAGACACTTTTCAAGCAAGAACATCTGCTGGCATTTACACACTCAAGTTATTTTTCCTGTTAGGAGGAGCTAGCACCTTCCAGCTATTTACATACCTCTCTCAAGTTATCTTCACAGATGAGAAGCTGAGACTCCACCTGGCTGCTTCGCTGAACTAGCAAGACGAGAAGGGGATATTGCTGGGGTTAACAAGGCTCCTGGAGTCACAGAGTCATTTGGACTGGAAAAGACCTCCAAGATCATCAAGTCCAACCTTCCAGCCAATACCTCCATGACCATGGCCTGAAGTGCCATGTCCACAAGTTTCCTGAACCACTCCAGGGATGGTGACTCCACCAGCTCCCTGGGCAGCCTGTTCCATGCCGACCACATAAACATGAACCCATATTTCTTCTTACATAGATATGAACCTAAGCTCATTAGCCCTAGAAATAAACTGGAATTGCAATGTACAGTTAGACCTTCAGGTGTTTCCAGTGCTGAATGAAGTAACTGAGGAACCAGCTACTGGGGAGAAATAGGGAGGACTGTTTTCCTCCTAATGTAAAGTAAAACCTGTGTCAGTGGCAACGAAATGCCAGAGCTCACTTTTTTTTGGGAGGAAAATCATGTGACACACCAAATAGGAATAAAAACTGAGAGAGACTCCAGCCAGCTCACAGAGGGGATCCTACATAGACACCAAACCTTCAGGGTCCCAAGGCAGCATTCAAGTTCTCAGCTACAAGGGTTAGTTTCCGCTCAAAGGAAAGTGCCCAACTTCTACTGGACAAAGCATAGTTTGCATAGCTGCAGGAGGCCAAAGCTGGAATGGGGGTTTGTAAATAGAGGCAAGTCATTACTTATCAGATGGCTGGCAGATTTCTGCCTCAGAGTTAGGTATCAGCTAATGAGGAGCTAATTAAACCCACTCAGAGCCTGTGTCTGAAATGCACTCTGAGGAGTCTTTATCCAAGAGTGCAGAGCTGAGACATGCAGACTTGTTCTGCACAGAATCAGCTTCAGATCACAGAACCAGCCTCAGGAGGGGCTTTTGCTGTGTGCTAAGGCAACTCAACTGCCTCATCAGCCCAATCTGCCTTGGAAGCAAAGCTGTGCTTCAGTTCTACTCCTTTTGCTTCACATCTTTTTCCTTGGACTCTTACCCAGAACACAAGAGCATGCTGAGTGGGAAGCTGTGACACAGGTATCCAAAGCCTTTCCCAAATGGAATATATGGCATGAGTGAGGCTCTTCCTTGGTTAAGAGTGAAGAATATGAGGTGTGAGAGCATTACCATAAGAGAAGCCTTACCTGTTAATTCTGTATCAGCCTTGACAGAATCCAGCGAGCTGCTGGTGCTGGCATGAGTACAGTCAAGGCTTTGAGCTGATAGGGTTGGAGGATCTTCACCTTCATGAACTTCTGCTTGGCTTTGAGACACAGCACCAAAAGCAACCTGACATTAAGAGTTATATGAAACAATGTAAGACACTCAGTAGTTTATTGTAGCTGCTTCTTGACATTCAGGATTCGTTTATTTTTAATATCAGTCCACTTTCTACCTCATCACCATGACAAACCAGCATCTGCCCAGTTCAGCCATTTCCTGTGATGACACAGAGGAAATAAAGCTGCAAACCCTCTCACTTCTCAGGCAGAGCAGTACCCACCACAACACTCTTCTAGCTGCTAGAACTAGAAAGCTTTCACTGATAAACTGCAAACTTCTTTCTAAGGTCAGATGAATCTTCCATATTTGCCCAGATGTTCTGGATTTAGCTGCAATTTGTGTTGCCTATAAACAAGCTAATTTGAACTAAACACCCATGTTTAGATCTCCAATTGCTTTAGGTTTCACTCTATTATTGCACCTAAGCAACAGCTAGCAAACAGCTTAGTCCAGAGGACCAAGAGTGTTTAGTCAAGAAAGGATTAAAATGATACTGCAGAGAATGATTTAAACTGGCAAACTGCTTGCACAGCTCAGAAATGCTGAACGTGTTGAGTCTTCTCTTCCAGCAAAGCAATGAAAAGCCCAGGGCATGGCACAGCAAAGTGATGCCTGAGAGAAACAAGACACCAGCAGGCCTGCTTACACCTCCAGTTTAAACCCAAGCCCTGTCAGAGCTCACTCTACCCTTACACCAAGTGGCTGGTGGCTGGGCTCACCTGCAAGTCTGGGGAGACCTCAGCATGCAGTTTTTCATCACTCTTGACCTTCTTTGGGCTTTGAAGGTCTTCCTCATCCTGTTCCGAAGCTCTTTTTGTTTTATTGCAAGCTTTTGTCTTTTCAAGTGGATTCTTTTCACTGTGGGGGACTTGTTTTTTGCTTCTCTCACTGCAGGCACTTTCCATGAGTTCACAGCTTACAGACTCAGATGGATCCATCTCTTCCAGGTAGACAGGAAGAAATGCTTCTGCTATGAACCGGGAAGGGCTGAAGTTCTGCCTGCCAGGCTTGCTGGGACCTGGGGTTTCACCACTGTGCACACATGTGTCTGAAGCTGGTGCTTCTCCTTTGTCTGCAGAAGACTTTGCATTTATGTCCTGCACACTAGAGACAGAAGTTCTTCTGTTGGGTAATTTAGGCTGGAAGATGCCAAGAGAGACCTTTACTTCCTGATACTGATCCTTGAGTGCCATGCCTACATTTGCATCCCTAGAAGCAGCTCCAGACTCATGACACCTGTTCTCCTGCTCTTTGATGCAATACAAATGATTTGGTTCCTTCACCAGATTTTTTCCTATCCTCAAGGTATCCTCTGGCTGGACTGATAGTTTAGGCAACTGGTCAGCAAGAGCAGTTTCAGAAATTGAGAGAACTGTAGATTTCCTTCTAATGTTTTCCAGTTTTGAACAAACATTTAAGATGCCTGATAATTCAGGTGCAAGGGTAGGATCTGTTGGATCTCTAGAGCTGTCACTGACCAGAAATTGCTTACTTTGCTCTGAGTCGATGCAAATATCTTTTGGAGGTGCCTCCCCTTCAGCTGACAGACCCTCATTTTCCTGTGATTCCTTGTTAGAAGCTGGAACTCCAGCCATGCCTAAATCTGTAGCTAAATTCTCATGTTGAGATGAATAACCTTTCAGCACTTGGTCTCCCTGAGTGCTACATGCATCTGGAGAAGCCATCAGAGACTCTGGTTGCTGAATGGGAGGTGCAATGTGAGATACCAAATCATCACTTTCTTCACTGTGATCCACAGGCTTATTACCTGGAAGTCTGAAAGACAATCCCTTTGATTTCAGGCTTTCTGGGGATAGGAGATCCTGCTGTGAGCTTACAGGGACAGGATTATCCACAGGAGGGTGAGGATCCTGGGGTGCCTGCACAACCATAGTCTCTTCTGCAAGTGAGGCAGAACAACCAGAATCTCGTGTTGTGCCACTGGGAAACTGGACAGCTCCTTTCTCACTAGGAAATGCTGAGGCTGATGAAGCAGAAGGAACGTTGGGCTTGTCCTTGGAGCTTGGGTGATATTCCCCATCTGGGTCTTTATATGAGGAATCTCTTTTACCTGTGCAAGACGACAATACCTCATGATGCAAGTCTGGCTGCTGGGTGCTTTGATGTGACACTGGGTGGTTCTCAGATGCAGGAATGTTGTTAACAGCAGTAGTGTGGGAGGTGGTTATTTCCATGTCATCCTGGTTGTGGGCAAACACAAGGGTTTTATCAGCAGGAACCGCAGAAGTGGCTAGAATGGATTCTCTGACCTGGACACCAACACTACCCCTTGGGACACTTGTATGAGTTCTAGTGATCTCCATGTCCTCAGCTGAAGAAAAAATGATGGTCTTGCTACCTGGAACAGCCTCCTGCTCGGCCAGCTGGGATCTGTCCTCACAAAAGGCTCTCTTGGTACTTTCCCCAAGAGAGTGAGACTGGGTCATCTCCATGTCAGCCTGGAAACTCTGAAACATGATGGTGGAGGAAGTCAAAGGTTGTCCACCTGGCAGGACATTTTCTTCCACAGCTAGGTTAGGGGTTTTGGTGATTTCCATGTTGTCCACAGCTAAGACAGTAGCTTCACTGCTGGGACGTGCCTGCTGGCCAGCCTTCTGAGCCAGACTGGGTTTGTCAGCACAGACAACATTGCTGGTGCTTGGAGCACCAGAGCAAGGCTTGGTGATGACCATGTCAGCCTGGCTGCCTGGGAGCAGGATGGTGTTAACAGCACCAGCTGAAGAGACAGAGCAAAGCCCTCCCTTGTTTTGGGAGAGAATCCCATGGCCTATTGGAGCAGTGTGGCTCTGGGTGATGTCCATGTCATTGTTCTCATTATCCAGTGAAAACGAAATTGTTTCCTCCCCTGCTGGTCTCTTCAAGCTTTTCCTCCTTGTCCTTTTGGCCAGGTTAAACATCCCCTGAAGCACAGCCTTTTCCATAGGCTTATCAACTGCAACAGTACTGAGTGCAGTAATTTCCATGTCATCACTGTAGGTAAACACACAAGTCTGATCTTCAGAAGGTAAGGGTGAGTCATCATCTGCACTTCTATGCTGCAAAATCATCCTGTGGTCAGCTGAAACTGGATGGCTCCTGGTGATGTCCATGTCAGCATCTGAAAAGGTGGCGGTTTTCTCACCTGCACAGGGCAGAGGTTTGAAACCACTCATGGTGCCTTTAGAAACTGAAGCCTCTAGAAGGTTTTTTCCCAAAGGCTGTGACATAACTTTTTGACTTTGCAAGGACACAGACCCAAAGGTGCTGGCAACAGCATTCTCAGGGGCTTCTCTCTTTTGCTCTTGCAATGAACACACACTCTTTGCAGAGGAACTTGGACCACTTGCCTGGAAGTTTGTTCTCCCAAACTTATCAGCCTTTATCACATCAAGACCTTTTCTACTGATTTCCATAGCCTGGCTTCTGATGTTCCCATCAACACCGAGCAGCTCAACATTCTCCTTGTCTACATCCAAAGGATTTGCACATTCACTGACAGTTTTGTTCTGGTTCTTTCTTGGAATTATTTCACAATGCATTTCTTTTCCTTCTGTAGTTACCCTGTTACACTGATCATCAATGACAACAATGTGGCATTTAGTCATTTCCATTTCTTCCTGCTCATTTAAACTGGGAGATGTAGCTCCATCAGCAATAAACTGAGGTTTGCAGGTGACAGAAGTGAACACTCCAGCAAGAGATTCATTTTCAGCATCCTTTCTGTCACCCCTGACAACAGAGGTTTTAGTCAAGTCCATATCTTCAGAGAGTATCACTGTCTTCTCAGTGGGCAGAGAGACAAGGCAAGAGCTCAGTCTGGGCTGCAGCCTGCTCTGAGAAACACCAGCAGACACTGAACTTCTATGGGAGTCAAACCAAACATTCACTGGAGCAGTGCTGTGACCTTGGGTCACCCTCTCGAGTCGTCCATCTGAGCCTGAAGACAGCTCAGGAGCTGGGCTGTCTGAAGCTGTTAGACTCCTTGTGACAGCTCTGTCACCACATGCTGGGCGTCTGCTCTCTGCCAGCCAGGAGTTTGTGTTCACTGGCTGTTCAGAGGTCTGGTGACGTGAGCTGTTCATGACAGCAGAGATCACACCTGTGTAATCCCCAGTAATCTCCATGTCTTCACACCTAGAAGGAGGCCCACCTCGAAAGACAGTCTCAGAGGAAATGGATCCTGGGATGGCAGTCAATCCTTGGGCCTCTTGTCTAGCAGCTTGCAGTGCTGCAGGATCTTGCCTGTCTTCAACATTTGCTCGTTTTTTGTCTGCACAGAGCTGCTCATGCTGAACAGTTAAGTGCTGATTGGATGCTCTCTTGAACATAGAAATGCCTGCCTCTGGGGGTGGTGAATCCTTTGAGAAGTTCAGATTTTGATTCCCAACAGTGAAGGGAAAAGACACTTTTGTAGTGTGGCTGCTTGTCATGTCCATCCCATCGTCTGTGAACACCTTGGTGACGTCTGCACAGGGGAACTGCTGCACTGGAGCTTCATCCAGAGCAGGGAATGCAGCTCTAACAGCAGAGGCCTGGCATTTTGTCACCTCCATCCCATCATCTTGCTCTCTAAAGACCCTGGTCACATCACAGCTGTCCAGCTGCGCATGGGAACACAGAAATTCCCTTGAGGATTGTGCCGCATCTTCTGAGGCTTGAAGAGGGGGGAAAAAGGTGTACTGAGGGCCCTCAGCAGAACTGAGTGTCTTCTTTGACTTAAAGCTCATGAAAAATTCCTTGAAATTAATTTTTTTTACAGCAGTAGCATCTTCCTGCTGGCCACCAGATGGACAGGATAGGTTGGGAAGGTCAGAGAAGAAGCGAACTTGTGTGTGGGTTTCTGCCTTTCCCTCCTTGCGGTCCCCCACAGCCAGCAGTGAGGTGATGTCCATCTTGGGCTGCTCAGCCTTGCTGCTTCCCAGGTCCTGGGCAATCACTGCTGTGTGACATGCTGTCATGTCCATCTCGTTGTCCTCTGAAAGGAGGAGGGTGGTGTCCTGCCTATTTGCTCTGTGAATGCTGCTGTCCCCATCCTGATCCTAAGAGAAGAAAAAAGGAAGAAATGAGCTGCTGAGAAGGATTTACAGTTTTAAAGCTGAAGTCAAGACTTTTAAAGCTGAAGCCAGCAGCCACTGCAGGAAGGGAGGCTTTTGACAACTGCTTTAAGAACAATCAGAGATCACAGATTGCATTGGACCCTCAAAGGGCATCTTGTCCAACCCCCCTGCAGTCAGCAGGGACATATCCAACTAGATCAGCCTGCTCAGGTCTACATCAAGCAGAGAGGGTCTCACAGATAGGGCCTCAATCACATCCCTGGGCAGCCTGTTCCAGTGTCTCACCACCCTCACTGAGCAGAACTTTCTCCTCATGTCCAATCTAAATCTGCCCTGCTCCAGTTTCAAACCACTGTCCCTGGAACAATTCCTTAAGAATATCATTGCTGAAGTGTCAGCAGGGTTTCTGTGCACAGTTATGCCTGTGAAGGTCTCAGCTGAGAATTTTGGGTGTTGTTGCTTGGAGCTGAGGAAATTCAGCTCTATTTTCATGCTAATCAGTGCAGTTTGTCTAAAACCTCTTAGCAGCAGGGACAGAGCAGAGTTGTGCATATCCTTTCTACCCACGGAAGAAAAAAAAAACAAAATACATAAGCAGAGAGTAAGATATGAGAAAAACACACAACCAGACGCATCTGAAACATAAGCTCCTTTCACATTCTTAGATAAGAACTGAGAATTAACTAGCTCAGGCACAGGAAAGCCAGCAGTTTTTATCCTCACTACCAGGTGAGGGAAACACCTCACCAGAGATTTGCTTCCAGAAGAAGCTGATAAAACGATTTGTTTTTGAGGCAGCATAGTTACACTTTTCACCTTTACTACACAAATTATTGGAATGTATTTTGGACACTGGCATTTTCAGTATCAAAGCCTCCACATACCTCAGTCTGCTGCACCAGTGCCTGGATTGGGGCATGAAGCAAAGTGTTCATCCCTGGCAAAAGAAAAGGAAATACTTCATTTGTTGCACTGTTTTCTTATTCTGAGCTGATGATTTATGCCTTCGTTTCACAAATAGCACTGAATAAGTACAATTAAACCCAAATATACCCTGAAAAGTATTTGCTTCAGCATGTGGAGGAAGCACCTGTGCTTCTAGAGCACAACACTGGTAACAGCTTCAAGACCATGCAGCAGCAGGCCCAGGGAGATTGTTTTGGGTGTTGTCAGAGTCATGCAAACAGAATCAGTATTTTAGAATAAAGATAATTTTGTTATCAAGTCTGTTTCCAAACTTACCAGTGATCTCACATGAAGCAGCTTCAGGTTCTTCATTTCTACAAGAGGTGGGTTGGATAAAGAGTTTGTTAAGAGCTCAAAAGAGATGTTCAGCACTACAGTGAAAAGGCAGAGATCTGCAGAGCTCACATTGGATAGGGTGGCCAGGTACCAGACACCACTTATCTGTCTTCAAAACATTCTAATTTAGTTGCCATCCCACTTTCCCATGAGATTCTCAACTTGGCATGCCACAAGCCACTGTTCACCACACAGGTGGCATTTTAATTCCTCAGTGACAGTAAAAGAAGGGAAAAGATTCTTTAACTCAGACCTTCCACTTTTAGTTATTTCTCTCTGTAACTGAAGCTATGTTCCTAAAGCCTGAAATCATTTCTCTGTAAAGCAAAAAGCCAGATACAGCCAGATACAGCTTGTGTGGTTGTCTAACTTGGAATGCCTTCTGCCCTCTACTCTTTCAGTGATTGCTCTCTGAAGACCAAGACACCTTAGCCAGAGAACTGCTATTTTATATAGTTGTATACAATCATGTGCACACACACACACAACTACATTGATACCTTTAAAAGCAGGATTTTACCACAGCTGTACCTAAGCTGCTTCCTTGCTACAGATTTTAAACATAAGAAATCCCCCTCCACTCACAGAAAGTGTCTCCATCTCTTATTTACCAGATCATTTTAATTGAAAAAAATCCTAGCGCTGTGTTTGATCTGGACAGGAACTTTGACTAACTCTATCTACCTTGAGGGGAAGGGATTTATGGTCTTTGATATTTATCAGATATGGAAGCTGGGAGGCCTTTCCTGGAAAACACTCCCAAGCAATCACCTTTGAGTGGAAGCAGTTTCAAGTCACAACTGCTCAAATTTTCAGAATCCACTACCTTTTTATGAGTGACCCTCTAGAGTGCCAGGGTTTTTTGCTGCATCCCTTCTTTCCCCAATCAACAGAACTGAGCAATTTTAGATCTACAGCCTTTTACTGGATTTCTGAGGAGCAATTTTGTGATGGTTCCACATCAAGTGAAGAAAAGTATTTGACGACTGAGCTCTGTAGTGATGGTAATTTTGTTCAGACTTACTGATGAGGCAGGACATCATTCTCTGCATCTGCTGCACCCTCTGAAAACAGGAAAGGAATGAGACATGATTCTATGATCAGAAAGGAGATGCACAACCAAACCATTCAGAGGCAAGAGTGAACTGCACAGAACAGAATGTTCTGAAGTTCTCACTCTTCATGTGCTGCCTTATTATGGCAAAGCCCCAAAGAGGCCTTGTGAACACAGCAGCTTTCCAGTCTCCCCCTAGGTAATCTTTGACAGTGAACATGACATGCTGCTCAGCCTTCTTTTGATCTAAATCCTCAAGTCAGTTTTAGTCCTAGGTGCATTTTGTCTGAGAAAATAATTCCCTTTTCGGAGCTACAAAGTCTCCAATACCAGTAACTAACAGATTTCCAGCCAGTCCATGATAAACAGTTGCCCACATCATTCCTCACCTGTGACTGACAGGCCTGACTTCTTAAATTCAGGCTAAAAATCATGCTGCTAATACTGCAAATCCTATCAGGAGGACAGAAAGGAGTTTTACCTGTGCCGCCTTCTGTGTTATTCTTAAGATCTCGCTCAAAGATTCTGCAGCTAAGAAAAAAAAACAACAAAGCATTTGAAATTTGGCTTTTGAAAAACACAGACACATCTGCTTGCAAATAAAATGAAATAAAGTAAAAAATTGCCCCTAATTTTGATCTTTTCCACATGCTATGTCTGAAATCAGGTATCAAAAGCCAGAACCTTCCTGAACCCAACCATATTCTCCAGCAGGAAGATGCCACTTGCAGTGGGTTGAAAATTCCCCCCAACATTAAATTGCCAGACCAGCCCAGTTGGAAGCAAATGAAGCTGTATTTAAAAGCAAAACTACAATCTACAATGAAATGCAATGAATATGTACAGAATGTACAATATTTACAATATTGACAGGTATTTACAATTTATAAACAGCACAAGAACCCCCCTGGCCAAAAAAACAGGGGAGCCAGCAACAGCTTCCCTCCCTGCCCCACTCCTTACTCCCCTGGACACAAAGGGACAAGAGAAAAGAACTATTTTGTTAGACTTAACCAAAACAAAGCAATGCAGCCCAGGTCAGCAAAGCCAGCCAGAAGCAAATTAGTGTCTCCCAGAGCAAGGAGGCCAAAAAGACAGAGAAAAAGTTAGCCTACACAACCAGCTTATGTTTATAATCCATCCAGTGGGATTGTTTAGAACTTATCATTATTTTCCTTTTCACACCCAATAGCGATTTATTTACATTCTATCACTTTATGTTCAAGATCTGTGGAAAATTTTAAAGGTACAGCCTAAAACTACCACACCACTATAATACTGGAGATGGAAATCACTTAAAAATTTAAACAGTAATGGGAAACAGACATTCCTAATTGTATTACATTTATGAAAACATTTTTTCCTTGCTAGGAAAAGGAATAATGACTCTTAGAGCTCAGAATCATCTTGATGCAACAGTGCCCAGTTTGAATTCACTGAATACCCACAGATGTATTCAAACAGCAAGACTGGGGATATCAGATTGTCACCTAGACAAAAAAAGGCAGTAGAGCTGCATCCCTCAGCTCAAACTTACTTGATGGTGTCAGCGAAGCTAACTCGGCGCAAGGTCCTCCTGCGTTTTTCTGTGCTGACACCCTGAGAACAAAGAACATGAGAGAGAACTGCTCTTAGCCCTTAAGAAGCAGCTTTTCATGAAACAAACAAGTAAAAACACACATCCCTCTCAGAAGATTTATCTATGAGCCCAAAAATTGCAAGATATTTCCCTGAAATTTTACTTTTACAAGATATTTTTATCCCTGAAACACTTTCCAGTTCCCTCGCTTCTCCTGACACCAAGGAACGGCATTAAGACTCCCATCTCATGAGAAGCAGGCTCTAAACCATCACTGAGAGCTGATGGTTCCAAACACAAGCAGCAGAATTCCTGTTACCAGGATTGCTTAGCATGCCAGGTTGCAAGGGTTTTTTCCCTTTAGTTTTCCATTACAAGAACTGGGAAATAAACAGTAATAGTGGTTTGTGTTTCTGGGAGGGAGGGAGGGATTCATGAAAGAATCAAAGTCTCCATTCACTCCAAGTCACTCTAAACGGGACATGTTTTTTGTAATATGAAATACGTTGTGTGTATGTTGCTGGAAGAAAATATTTCCCTTTTAGCTTTTACTTTAAATAACTTGGCAGGTTCTTCAATCATCTTTCTGACTGTATCCCTCTGTACACTGCTGGTTCAAGCTTCAAGTCAAATGCACTACTGCAAGAGCAAGTTATGCCTGTTAATGACAGCTTATCCCTCTTCTCTTGACAAAGGGCACATTCTGATGCAAAACAGAAGGGAAAACCCCAGCACTATCCTCCTCAGCAGTTGGTACAAGAGTGCTTATACCTGCATTACTCCAGTGCCACAGTGTAGTCAGTCACAAACTGAGGAGTAAACAGAAGATGTTTAGAGCATTGGCAAGAAAGGATTTAACAGACCTACCTGTATCAATTCATTCCCATTTCCCAGGTCATCAAGAGGATTTCGTGGAGCCTTTAAAATCTGAAGGAAAATGAAATGGTTGAGAATATCAGCTCCAGCTACAAGAACTCATAACTTGGCTGCAAAAGGTTTGTAAGAGCCACCAGTGCCCCAGTCAGTCACAGCAATCTCACAGGCTCGCTCTTTGCTTTGCAGAAGCTTTTCTCCCACTGTGATAAGAACACAAACTCCTCTTCACAGCTTCCCTTGCTCTCTTCACTCATACAGTTTCCCTCTCACAAATGCCTGCAGTTACTCACAGAGGACAGTCGCTTCCTTCTGATGTGCTCCGTGTTATCACTAGGGAGGAAAAAGGGAAACAGCTATGAGGGCATAAACTGGAACCAAGACGGAGCAGTGTTGCCATGGGTCTGTGCTTAATGCTCCATCATGTTTAGCAGCGTGGAATTAAATCAGCAAGCTGCCTTGAAACAGAGGATGAATTCCAGCACTAGATCCCAAAAATAAGCTTTGGAAACTTCATCAGACTGCCCTGCACACCCCATGGTCACTCTCCAGACAACTCACTTTCAAGGAATCTCCTTAGCACTTTCCTAAATGACATCAAAACCCCCTCCTTGCTCTTCACAATCAAACCCAGATTTCACTCAAGGGATGCTGCAGGGATTAAGGTAGGTTTTGCCTGTGGATGATATTTATACCACAACAGAAGGTTTCAACTTACTTTTCCACATGAGGGTCTGTGCAAATCTTCTCCATGTCTGAAGGATGTCCTTTTGCTGTAAGACACAGAACTGAAAACTAAAGCTGTTAATGAAGCTCAGGAAGAAAAGTCCATACAACCACTACTAGACGCCAGCCCTGGATGACCTAATTTTTCTCTCCATCGTTCTCTACTCACAAGATGCAACAGGCCTCTCAAGTCCATGTTCTCCTGTTATAGTTCACATTATAAACCAGCCGAGTGAACACTTAGAGTTTTACTGATTAGGAGTCCTCTCATTTCATGTTCACTCTAGAAGGACCTATCTGGAGCAGGTCCACAGAAGGTCAAAGCTGGTGAAGAGTCTGGAGAACGGGTCTGGTGAGGAGCAGCTGAGCAGGGACCTGGGTTTGCTCCTCCTGGAGAAAAGGAGGCTGAGGGGAGACCTGGCTCTCTACAACTCCCTGAAAGGAGGTTGGAGCCAGGTGGGAGTTGGGCTTTTCTCTCAATGACAAGTAATAGGACAAGAGGAAATGTCCTCAAGTTTCCCTGGGGTGGGTGGGGTTAGATTGGACATGAGGAAAAATTTCTTCCCCTTGAGGGTTGTCAAAGCCTGGCCCAGGCAGTGAAGTCCCCATCCTTGGAGGGGTTTCAAAGCTGAGCAGATGTGGTGCTGAGGGACATGGTTTAGTGGTGACCTGGCAGTGCCAGGCTAATGGTTGGGCTCTATGATCTTAAAGGCCTTTCTCAGCCCCAATGATTTTATTATTCTATTCTGTTGGAAATCAATGTGATCAGACCTTACACAGTACAAAGTCTGCTGTCTTGTGTGTCAGAGCAAACTTTTCAATTGCTAATTTTCCCCCAGCCCCCCAAATATGTCAATGTAAACAATTTCCACTTAGCACACAAAACCACTGCATTTACCAAAATCTTCATAACAGGATAAAATTCATTAACTCGCTAGCAGGATAAAATTAATTAATTAACCACCGACAGGATGCCAATGCTGACAGAGACATTTCTTGTAAACTGCAACACAATTCAGGGCTTTGAATTCCAGCTTAATATTCCTCCTAACCTGTCACCCCAGGACCTGACAAAGGCCACACAAGAATATGTACTACAGAATCAGCACTACCAATTCTGCATGTTGCTAAATGACATAAAATGCTGTTGCATGTTCTTGGGATATTGCTCATTGCAGAGGAGAGTCTTGAGTTATAGGAAAGAGGAAAAGGAACAATCACAAAGGAAAAAAACTTTTCAGTTTGCTCAAAGACAATGTTCAGGCAGAGAGAGAAATCATGAGGACAGAACTTCACAACACATTTTTTTCCTAGCAAATTTGTTTGCTTAAACAAGAAAAAAAAAAGGCACAAAAAAGCACACCGTTTGGAAGACACCTTTAGATGTAAAGATGTAACAGATCAGAGCCAGAAGTGTTTCCCAGACTGACATTGTGCCTGTACAGAGAAGCTGCTGCTCTAGATTAGGCAAGACATGAGGAAGCGACAACAGAGATAGCTGTGCATGCAGATGGCTGAAGAAGAGCAGTGGAACCCTCTTCTTCACAGCTGTGTGAAACCCTTTAGTCTGCTAGGAGCTTGCTGTCAGCAGCTCTGTTCATCTGGAGCTCACATCCCAATTGACATGCTCAGCATCATTCCCTAATCCTTCTTTGGACCTATTTGTGCATCTTTGGCCTACATAAGCATACAGTAGTGAGTCGAAACGCCCTATAACTCTCTTTGTGAAAAATCATCTCTTTTTATTCCCATATATATATATATCCCAGTCCCACACTCTGAACACGAGGAATCACTCCAGAAAGTTTTTCTGTTCAGTGAACTCTCAGATACCCACTTGAAGAAAGAGGCCTTTTTAACGAATTCACTAAGAACAGTAGTGAATTTCCTTACCATTATTTTTCTTTCTCAAGCTGTTTCCGTCACAATCCCAGGTGTGTTCTCCCTTACTGCCCTGTCAGGGCTGACAGCACTCACCAGAACAACCTCCAAACGCTAATTTACGCTTCATTACCATTTATAGTGCTGCTTTTCCCAAAGAAGAATTATTCACACTGATTAGGCCTCCCTTTATGTGTCAGTTTATCAGGATGTTCCCCTCACGCTTCGAGGCCGACTCCAGCTACTCAGGTGGAGTCTCCTCAGGCCCCCGCCCGATGCCCCTTAACCCTCTTCTCACTCGCTCCTGAACGCACCAGCTCTGCGGAAAGGGTCTTCTTCGACCTTCTCCTCCCGCTTTTTCTCTTCTCTCCTCTCCCCTCCCGTCCCCGCTTGTTGCCGCGCAGGATCCGCCCCACCGACAGGCCACGACCGTCGCCTCAGGCCCTTCCCGCGCTCCACCGACGCGTCCTCTCCCCGCCGACACCCACCCGCAGCCGCTCTCACCTCCCGCTCCGGACTCTGCCCTCACGACCGCTGTCGCCGGCGGGGCTCAGCGCTCCTCTCTACCGCTGCCTTAGGGTTCCTCCGCTGCTATAGAGCAGAGCCGCCGCCGTTCCATTATTTAAACCCAACCGCCGCGCCTGCGCTTGGCGCCAAACTGCCGTCGTGACGCCGGAAGCGCGGCTCTGTACAGCAGCTGCCGTACAGCATGGCGGGCCCCGAGCCGCGCCGTACAATATGGCGGCCTGCTCTAGTCAGCGCGTTTCCTGACATCTCAATACTCCTCCTATCCAGGGCGCCCCGCAGCAACAGCAGTGAGGCTGGAGCAGCAGCGCCCGACCCGCGCAGGGTTGCTCCGTTCCTGTTTAATAGCCTCGTACTGCGCTGTGCGAGAAAGTGGCCGAGCAGCCGGCACACCTCCCAGGAGAGGAAGCAAAGAAGAAAAGATGCCCGGAGTGGTGGATATCCTTTCTTACAGGCTGAGGAAGAAATAAACGTAGAGCGACGAGGTGGCCGAGTGGTTAAGGCGATGGACTGCTAATCCATTGTGCTCTGCACGCGTGGGTTCGAATCCCATCCTCGTCGAGAAATAATGTTGTTTTTCTTTTTTTTTTCTCCTCTTCCTCCCGGGACCGAGGGGCTAGCTGCCTCTGATTCCCAGGCCGCGCAGGGAGAGGCCAGTCTACACTGCCGACCTGTCGCCGTCTCTTCTCCGTCCTTTCCTCCCTCCGGCAGGAGCCCGGGGGCCACGTCCAGTTGGGCAGGGAAGGGCATGAGGGAAGGTGGGACACTGCGCATGGTTAGGAGACACCCCTCAGGCGCAGGAGATACCCCTTAGAGGATACTCCTCAAGGTCAGGATACCCCTGAGGGGACAGCCCTCAGGATCTAGACACCCTTAGAGGTAGGGGACAGCCCTCAGGGATAGGACAACCTGAGAGGTAGGGGACACCATTCATGGGTGGGACGCCCTTCAGGGGTAGCCCCATACCGAGCTTGCAGCCCGAGGGATGAGCCCTGAGGATCCCACCTCCCCTTTAACCAGAAAGAAGCAAAGCTGTCACCTGGGGCAGCCATCATGGCTACGTCATTGCCAGGATGTTGTCCAGGGTTTGTGGTGTCATGGCCAACAAACCAAGAAAACCAAAACAATAGCACCCGGGACAAAAAAATCTAATCTAAAACTGTTGCCCCTAAATCTACCACCTTTGCCTTGTGTCTGCAGCTGGGAACAGTCTTGACTGGTAACAGCTGCAGTCACCCTTATTTATGCACTGAAAGTACCCCGACTTCATTCACAGTCCTATGAAATACATATTTCAAGGCATGAAAAAGCTGCATGGCTCTAGTTTTAGTGTCAGCTCTCACAGGGGACCTTTGGTCTCCTCTGTTAAACGAGCTGTGGGTCGCCAAGTACCGGGACTAGCCTTAATACATGATGGCAGGAAAAGAAATACTATCTTTGGTTGGGTTAGGATCATGAGAGACCCTTGGCAGGATGTGGAAGCAGAAAGCTCAAGCCTAAGTGAACGTTACTGGAAACGTTCAACCTGGCAGCTGGGTGATCCAGAGGGGAAAGAAATCCCTTGGCTGCTTGGAGCTATGGGAAGTGAATGCTGGTTTGTTCTGCTTTGGTACACATCATCCTCAGGAGCCTTGCTAAGGAGGAAGGAAGTTGATCATTCCTGAGGTGAGGCCAACCTGAGGACTCCAGCATCTCACTCACAGACACCAGGAAGCAGCAAGGCCCTCAGTAACCTGTGTGAAATGGGCAAAATGGTAATGGAAGATCCGCATGAAAACAATCCTGGGAGGCTGGGGAGCAGCCAGAGCTCCTGTGAGCACAGCACAGAGAGAGAAGGGACCATGCTCCAACAAGGCTGTGTCACTTCTCAACAGTACCAGCTCCTCTGGATTCCTTTCCTCATCTTTCAAAAGAATCTGAGACAGCAAAATTATTGCAATAACCCTGCCAGAGGCCAAGAGGTCATATAAGCCCTGATGAAAATAAGAATTATGGTGATATTTATCATCCTGGACACACAGTCACATAAAATGCATTAAAAAAGTCTTCTGTCTCTAAACCAGCTTTTATGTTTCTTCAAAGCTGATTGTCACACTGCAGTTGATATTAACACTTCCACACCCATCAGGAGCAACCTGCCCATACTGCAATTTAATTTAAACAAGTAGACTGAGTGACCTCTGCTTTGGCTTTCTGCTCAGGGATGGAGATGATTTCTTAACAGAAGAACCAGATGTTTGTGAGAAGGCAGGGGATGGGTCAAAAGGGAGGTGACAGAAAAGACAGGAAAGAAAAAAAAACACAACCCTATTCAGTCATCTTATAAACCTGACAAAATCTGAGGAATAGCACCTCTCAAAACAGGCCAAATACAGAGATCAGTCCTTACAGTTACTAATTTTAAGTAACTATTTGAATGAATACTGAAAGAGTGATGCCAAAGCCAAGTCTGCTTCATGAACAAAGGAAGCACAACATAAAGCAGCTTCACAGTGCTTTGAGTTCCCCTTACAGTGATCATGTTTGGGTTTTACAACCAGTCTGACAAAAAACAGTAACCCCAGGTTTGTATCAGCTGATACCCAGCATCTTGGAGGACATTTCAGCAGCTCTCACAGTAAGACACAAGAATTATCTGTTAGTTATCTGTGTGGATAATGACATCAGCCCCAGAGCAGGCTGAGGGGAAAGGCAAAGCTGTCCCTGCCAATCAGTGTTTGTTGCCCTCAGATGCAGGATCTCTGAAGGGCAGCATGATTCAGGTGTAAGAGGCATGAAGAAGGGGCTCCAGCTCAGCCTAGTCAGGACAATTCCTGAGTCCCAACAGTCCTTCCCACCCCATCTCAAGTCACAGGCAGTTTGTTCATCTCAACCACATGGGCAAAAGTCAGTTTGGGTCTTTACCAGACACCTTCCTCGCCAACAGTGTCCAAAGGTGTCAGATGTCCTTGGTCATTCCTCCCAGTCCTCCACTGCCCACTGGGGCATCTTGGAGCAGTACTCAAACTCTGCTCCCTTGTAGCGCAGGGCATGGAGGTACATCACCAGCTCCTTGGGAGATGGGTCCCTCCTGGTGACCTTGCACTCCAGGCACAAAGGGTCCTTCTCCTCTGAACCCTGCTCTCCCCCCTGCCTGTTCTGAGTCTCACCATCACCAAGCTCTTTGTTTTTTTCAAGCGTTTCCAGGCTGGCACTAGAGCTGAGTGGACAAGCATCTGTGTCATTCCCCTCGGGATCCTTGGCAGCCCCCTTGGGATCCCTGGCAGGGCAGGAGGTCTTGCTGACGGGATCAGCCTGCACAGGCTTTGTCCAGTCCCTTGGATCATCACAATCCTTACCCTCAGCACTGGAGCTCAAGTCTTCCTCCAAGACACCCAGGATGTCCAGGCTCTGCTTCCAACGGTGCTCCTCCACCAGCGCCTTCAGGAGCTCCTCATCTGTTTTATCCACCTTGCCCCCCTTACCCCTCTGGGGGCCCCAGGCATCCATGTTGTAGATGGGGTCGTTGAGGATGGGGTGCCCCAGGAACTGCAGGTGGACACGGATCTGGTGCGTGCGGCCGGTACGGGGAACACACCTGACCACGCTGCTCCTGCCGTTGTAGCTCAGCCTCTGGAAGAGGGTTTGGCAGGGCTTGCCCCTGGGGTCCACACGGCACACCCCCACTTTGTAGGAGACAACCAGTATGGGCTCCTCACAGACCACCTCGTGCTCTGGGAACTCCCCCACCACACGGCAGACGTACTCCTTCTCCAGCTGCACGAGGCAAGAGAAACTCTCACCAAGCAGAACAGAAAAAACCTGAGCCCCATCCCAGCTACTCCTCTCCTCTCTTCAATGAAATACACTATGGATATAAACCACAGCACAGGAGGTTCCACCTCAACCTGAGGAGGAGCTTCTTCACTGTGAGGCTCACAGAGCACTGGAACAGGCTGCCCAGAGAGGTTGTGGAGTCTCCTGCTCTGGAGACTTTCCAGCCCTGTGTAGATGCATTCCTGTGGGACCTGTGCTGGATTCTATGGTCCTGCTCTGGCAGTGGGGTTAGACTCAACAATCTCCTGAGGTCCCTTCCAACTCCTAACATCCTGTGATTTGCAGGCAAGACACTGCCCAAATTTCACTGTAACTGAACAAGAAAAGTGCAAAAATAAACACAATCAGCTATTTAAAAACAAATTTCTCTCATGCTTTCCCAACTAGTCAAGAAAAAAAAAAAAGAACACAAAGGCCTGGGCTGTCTTCCTCAAATTCAAGAGCCAGCTTGGACCTTTAAGGGGTTGTGGTCTTAAAGGAATTTCTAAGAAGGCAGCAGCCTACAGCTGGAGGGTTTTTTTGGGTCAGGAGACACTGGAGAAGTGAAACAACTGCTACAGCTTTTACAAGGGAGTAAGTACTGGATGACTGATACGTTTCCTCACTTGCAAGTAACAGTGCTCTCTGCTTTGCACAACCCCAGTCAGCCTGCACAGTCCCCCGAGGCAGGAGATCTCTTTCAATCCAATATTGCCAAAAATCAATTCCATTTTCAATCAGTCTTTTCCTCTTGATGCCTCTCGGGCCTCACACAATAAGGATCACAAACTGCTTTGGGAACTTGTGCTCATTTAGACCAAAACTCTGGCTGACTTTGTACCCACTTCAAGAAAACACCATTCAAGAAACCTCCCAACTCTCCCAGCCCCTGGCTCTCACCTGTCTCTCCCGAACCTGCTCATCCATCCTCTTAGATACCTCCAGAGTCTTGGCAAACATGAGCACCCCCGAGGTCATGCGGTCCAGGCGGTGGATGGTGTGCAGCTCCTGCAGGTGGTGCTCCTTGCCCAGGATGAAGATGACGGTGTTGTGCCGAAACCTGCCGCAGGGGTGCACGGGCAGTGAGGAGGGCTTGTCCACCACCACCACCTCACTGTCCTCCGCCAAGATCTGGATGGGCTGGGCAGTGACTGGGGGCTCATGGCGATGCACAGTGTTCCTGAGGAAGTCATTGTTCTGTGGGAAAGACAGACAACGACAGAGTGCAACCTATGCGACCTCCCACAACGGGGTAAAAATGAAACTGCCTCTGTCCTGGAACCCAGCAATCAACACAACTCTGTACATCATTGGTCAAATCCAGTAACCTACCCTAAGTGATCTCTCTGTATCTCACTTGTTCGCAGGGGCCATGCAGGAAGCTGTAGGGCACGCTGCCCTTCCTGGGGTAAGGATTCTCTGGGAGACAGGTCTCCTTCAGCATTACCACAAGGTTATTTCATTCTGCTGATGACCATCAGGGTGATACTCATCACAGAGCCTACACAAAATCCTCCTTCCCAGACAACACTCTTGACTCTAAATGGAGATAGGGATTTGCTGGACCGAGTGGATAAGGAATTGGCAGGGTGGCTGCACTCAAAGAATTGTGGTCATTGGCTCCATACCCAAGTAGAAACCATTGACAAGAAGAACCATTGCAAGTCAGGTTGTTTGGGGCTCTGAGTAACCTGCTCTAGCTGCAGATGTCCCTGCTGGTTGCACCAGATGAGTTTTAACGGTCCCTTCCAACCCAGACCATTTTATAATTTAAAAACTAAGAGACGAGCCAAGCTCTCCCATGCCGGGTTCCCAGCTGGGGGTGTGTGTGTGCCCACCTTGAGCACGATGTCCAGGTCTCGCACGGGCTCCTCGTTGAGGCGGAGGCGGCCGGCGCGGGCGGCAGCGCGATAGTAATCGATGGGCTGTGCGCGGAACTCGGTGCTGAAGACGTCCAGGAGGCTGCGGCCAACCCAGCGGCCCTTGCAGTACGTGCGGAAATCGAAGTAGTAGGGTCGCACCTTCCGCAGCCCCCCCTCGAAGTAGTAGGAGGTCTCAGCGAAGTGCTCCGCGCCGAAACTCACCCCCGTGCTCAGCTTCCGCGGCGGCGGCACGTACCGCTCTCCGCCCGCCAGCCGCCGCTTCTTAGGGGCCGGCGCCGCTTCCTCCTTGTCCCCTGAGCCCGAATCCGCCATGATGCAGCTGCGGGGCAGGAGGGGGCGCGGCGGGCGGGCCCCACGCCGCACCACCGGGCACAGCCACGCTGCCCGCACCTCGCCGGCTCGGCGCACGGCCTGACGCAGCACGCACAGCGCGACGCTCCCTGCCGCAGCCAATCACCACGGAGACATCAACTCTCCCCACCCCTTCCCCTCGGCGCACGGAGGAGGCTGCAGCGGACGAACGGGGAGGGAAGGATTTTACTTACCAGCACAACGGGGTCGTTCTCCCCTAAAACCGTTCCAGAAGAGCCCCTTGAATCCCCACCCCCGCGGCCCACCTGCCGCTCTCAGCCCTCCCGCTGCAGCCGGCCGTGTGGTGAAGCGGGAGGAGGAAGAGCGCTTCAGGGGAGTTTTCATAACCCCCAAACTCTGAAACGCAAAATTAGTTGTTGCGAGACAGGAAGAGACAGGAAGTAATTAAACTTTGACAAATGAGGGTTTGATCGCTGCTCTGAAGCAATAATTGCATCTTACTTTCTTGAAGCATTAGGCAGAGTAGTCAATATTAAGGAGTGGTTTTAGTGAAGTTTTAAGTATTCCTGTCTGATTTTGGAATTCTCTGTGAATAGATGTTATCTGCAGCTCAGAGAGGACAGCTGGAGTTAACCTGGAACCACTCACATGGCCTCAAGAGCCTTCCCCGGCTCCTGGACAAAGGCCCTTCCTCCATCCCTCAATAACGAGCTCTGCTAAAGCAGAAATTGCCTTCATGAGCACCTCTGCTGATAAAGCTTCTGATCCAAAAGCAAAACCATACAGACCATTTACAGTCTTAAGTCCCATTCATCAGCTTTCTGAGGTCACTTTAGATAGAGATATCCATCCGTCAGAATTCATCCCTGAGGCAAAGAAAAAAAATAGTTACTATTTGTGGCCTTCGGTTCCACAAGACAATCAGCACGGCTATGGTGCTTACAAAAGTGCACAGGGTCCAAAAAAAAGAAAAAAGCAAAAAGCTCAGTCCTCAGTCTGCAAACATAGCAAACACATTCTGCTCTGCTGTGCCCTACCACGCAAGCCTCTTCCTTCTCTCTTTACAAACGGCATTTGCTAGGAATCCAGGACTGTCTGTCAGCAAAGCCAGCAGCCAAGGAGAGCAAGCTCACAGGGACAGAAGAAATGTTCCTCAGAGGAGAGCAGATTTTTACCGAGGCCACTGCTTCTCCTTATCTGTCAGGGGCACGTAGATGACTCCCATCAGCTGTGTCTCGATGATCTGCCCATCGCTGGTTTTGTCGTACTGCATCAGCACTTGGTTGGCACCCTCGGGACCCACAGGCAGTATCAGCCGACCCCCTGGCTTCAACTCATTCAGCAACTGGGAAGCAGAGAAACCACAGTCAGCAGAGCCACAAAAAGGAGACAACAAAAATAAGCTGTGAGGGTCAGGACCTCTGGATAAGCAAAAGCTTGGCAGTTCCATGTATAACAGGCAGAAAAAAAAAAGCTTCTGGTGATTCCCTAATTGTTTTTTTTTTTTTTTCAATGTTTCCCTAATTTTTTTTTTTTTTCCACAGCTAGGATGCAGGCAGCCTACACCAGCAGCCATCCAGCATGGTCACTCTTACCTCCTTTGGTACTGTTGCTGCTGCTGCTCCAACATGAATGGCATCATAAGGAGCCTCTTCAGGGTACCCCTGCCTGCCATCGCCCACTGCAGGAGGAAAAAGCATGCTGAAGAGATTTCTCATAACAGCTCCACAGAACAGTAATTCTTCTTACTTCCTTTTAGTCAAAATCTAAATGATGAAATCTTCACATAAAGAGACTGTAATGAGAATTTGAATTCCCAAATCAAATCACTGGCTTTAGCCTTACTTTACTGTTTAAAAAGGGGAAATCCAGGGGAAATCTCTTGATTCCTGGAAATAAGCACTACCAGAAGAAGAAACAGTCACAGTCAAGAGGTCCCTTCAGTCACACAGCGGCTCTGTGCAGGCTTGTGATTCCAGGTGCAGAAAAGCTGACAAATTATCCTCCCCAAAAAATCCAAACCATGTGTGCAGACCCACCCACACTAAAGCCCAGATGTGGGACAACCACTTTGCTCTGAGGAGGGTCTCTGACTGAGCTAAGGCAGTCACTGCACACTTGAAGTGAGGTGCATGGTGAGACTGCCTGTACCATTACATACTTCTAGCTTACACTGCAGGGTTCAGGCCAGCCCAGGGTGGGCCTCCCTCAGCCAGTTGTTTTGGCAAAAGCCTCTACCCAACCCAGGCCAACTGCCCCAAGCAGCACAGATCTGCAGGCAGCCAGAGCTAAGGTGATCACAGCAGACAGCTCACCCACGAGCTTCACACGGCCAGAGCTCAGCAGAGTTGGATCATCTTCCTGGACATTTCTGATGGATTCATGGACCAGCTCCGTGATGTGCTCGATGCCCACAGCTTTCCCTGTGGGGCCCATCTGGAAAGAAGCAGACCACACCTCTATACCTTCTGTGTGTACAGAGATGTGTTTTACAGGGCACGTTATTAGGGCCAGAATTTCCATCAGGAGGTGCAAGTGCTCTGAGCCCATGGTTTTATTGTATTAGCTACCTGAGGGATGCACAAACCTTGGCTATGAGAATCCCAGTAACCCTTTGATTCCAAATGAATATTGGTAGAATTAGTAGCTTCCATGACATGGCCAGTTCCTGACTGAACAATCTCTGGAGCAGAGGACCTTGACCAGCTTTCCAGCACCTCACAGGAGGTTAGAAAACAAAGAGACTCTGGCTACTGAAGAAACAGACAATAAAAGAACCTACAATGGATTTGTGCAGCAGAGGAACCCACTCCTCTCAATCTGAGCTGAGACAGAACACACAGAACACCTCACAGAAGACAGCATCCAGTTAGATTCCCCAAATGGCTGCATTGGGTTTTACTACAAGCTGGTCTGTGAGGAGTTTACTCCTCCCTCCTCTCCCCGGGGAAAAAAAAAAAACAAACAAACAACACATCCTAGAATCAGAGTCCTGTGGTCTCACCATCCTGGCGAAGCAAGCTGTGAGATATCCGCTTCCAGATCCAACATCCAGAGCTTTTGCACCCTCCACAAGCTGATCCTTGAGCAATTCCAGTGCATGGGCATGCTGCATGGACAGCAAGCACAAGGAGGTGTGAAACATCCCATGTTAGTTTCCTCTCCTACATTTCTTCCCTGCTCTGATTTAAGCTCAGCACACTGAGCATTTTGTCTGAGACATTCAGAGAGAAATTTGAGGGTTTCTTCTGGACATCTTTTTGCAGAACAGGATTTGGGAAGAGCTTTGGTAATAAGATCATGGAATCATTTTGGTTGGGAGAGACCTTTAAGATCATAGAATCCAACTGGTAACTCAGCACTGTCAGGTCACCACCGAACCATGTCCCTCATCACCACATCTCCACAGCATTGAAACCCCTCCAGGATGGGGACTCCACCACTGCCCTGGGCAGCCTTGGCCAGGCCTTGACAACCCTCAAAGGGAAGAAATTTTGACTTGTGTCCAACCTTAATGCCCAAAGATGTGAAGCAGCAGTAAAAAAAGGCCTTGTGCAAAAACTGGACAATGTTGCTGTTGGCCTCAGCTGCACAGGGTTCCCATCTGAGCACATTTTAAAAGCAGCTTAAAGAGTAGGGGGCAAACTCCTCTTAAAAGTAAAAAGCTTCACACACACTGTCTGAAGAAACAAGCAGGCTAACCACACCATGGGATGTTTCACCTTTCCGCTTTTGTATTGGAAAAAGAAAAAAATGCAATAAAAATGGCAAAGGATGACCTCCATTTCTGTTACAAGAGCTTCACCTTACCATGTGTGGTGCACTGATCGTAGCCTTGTACCCTGAAAGGGAAAGGGTGACACAAGTTACATGATAGAGACCATTACCAGAGGAAATTTTCTCCCCCACTGCCCCTAAAATCACACTTTTGTTCACTGACTTAAACCCTTCTGCTGGGAGATCACTAAGGAGTGCAGGATAGCTGCACAGCTTGCTTCTGCACCCCAGGCATGTCTCAGAGAAAGCAATGAACATTTTGTGTGTGGAAAAGCTCTTTCTTCTTTCCTCTGGATCCTACAGGTGAAATATGGACGGGGTTTGATCTATGTGACCTGTGGTGAAACTCAGAGACCACCCTGTGCCCCTCTGCCAGCACCACACGAAGGGTCCCTGGGCACACACACAAGTTACTCACCGATAGACTGAGGAGAATCCATGTATGGGAAATATTTGATGTAGTGACCTCTGTCAGTAGCCAGCAGCACATCAAAGACTCGCTGGGATTTAATGATTCCTTTTTCTGGAAGAAGGAAAACAGACAAAATGACTTAAATCCTGGGGACTGTAGCAAGAGATTTGGAAGAAGAAACGACACTTCAGGGAGAGTTCAGCTTAATAAATGATCTGAGAAGGGACAGACAACAAACCCCAGATGGAAGGATAACCTGCTCAGTTTCTGCTGCACTGAATCACATTGTGGTCCCAACCATCAGCTCACACTCAGGGGATGGTGGCTGACACCCACAATGTCTCTGGGGCTGCCAAATACGGTGACAGAGAAATAGAGCCACCCTTTTGCTCCTGAAAGAGGAGACTCAGGTTCAGGTTTCATGAGCACAGGCACTGCTGTGAGAAAACTGAAAGCGAGAGCAATGACTGTGACAACACTCAGCATCCTTCACACCTCACCTCTGAGCAGCTCTTACAGCAGGATCATCAGCTTTAGCAGCAGGGGAGATTCAGAGCTGACTTTTACAGGGGCAGAACCAACTTTAGCAGCTAGGGAAATTCAGAGCTGTTTTCAGTTGCGTTCCAGTTCCAGGGCAGCTGACCAGAGGGGAGCACAGACCACTAAGCCCCTAGTGATGTCACGTTAGGCAGCATTTTAAAGGTGTGAACATTTATCACTCCAGGAGTGGAAGGAAGCCTGGGGATATTCTTTCCTGCCACTTCGGGCATAACATCTCGTTTCCAATTATAAATAGAACAAGTTCAGACAGGGCCAAACACCCAAAGTCAGACAAGGTGACCTTCCTGAGTGCACAGTATCACCACGTGTTGCTGCCTGACTCTAAACCACATCATGCTGTAGTGCTGACAGATTCCATCAGCAGCTTGAGGTGCTGGTACTCACTGTAGAGGTTGTTGACCAGCTCTGGGTGAGTCTTCCCACTGGAGGTCCAGGCCATGGTCCTAGCGAAGAGCAGTCCCATGAGTGCGAGCACAGTGCAGGGTAGCAGACAGCTCATCCCACAGCGACACAGAGCAGCCTGCCCAGAGAGGGAACCCACAAGCAGCTGGTGACAGGCACCCCAGAACCTGACCTCTCCTTAACCTTGCACTTACAGTACTAATTAGAATCATGGAATTGTTTGGGTTGGAAAAGACCTCTAAGATCATTGAGTCAAACTAAGATCATGATGGCGATTAATCCATAGCTGTCGTGCCACAGCCACAGGTTTCTTGAATGCCTCCAGGGATGATGACTCCACCACCTCCCTGGGCAGCCCGTGCCAATGCCTGACCACTCTTGCAGCAAAGGTTTACCTAATATCCAACCTGACTCTTCCTTGGCACCATTTCAAGCTACTTCCTCTTTCTATCACCTGATACTAGGGAGAAGACACCAACCCCCACCTAGCTCAAACATATTTTCAGGGAGCTGTAGAGAGCAATGACGTCTCCCCTCAGCCTTCTCTTCTCCAGGCTATATAGTCCCACTGCCCCCTCACCAGACCTGTTCTCCAGTCCCTTCAGCAGCTTTGAAACACGACAGAGCTTGCAGGGGACTAGCAGCCCCAGGGAACCAACTACATGACCCTGATTACAGCCGGAGCTTTAAGAACTCAACACCTACCCCTGCAGCTCACGTTTAACGCGACGAACCGCACCCAAAGCGGCGGCTTCAAGCTCAGCCACCTTAAAATCACCTTACGGGGCAGAGGGATGGACGCACAGCAGGAGAAATGCCCGATGTCGTCGGCAGCTTCCAGGCAGCGCTGCATGCCCCAGGCTGCCGCGTGGGTCAGGGTGACACCGGCTAACGGCCAAGCCGCCGTGAAGGGATAAGGCCCGCGCCCCGCTGGAGCCCACGGGCACAGAAGGCCGCATTGACGGGGAAAGAAGGGCCCAGAAGGCAGAGCACAGTCCTCGTGCTTCCCCCTCCTCCCCACCTGACCCCGTCCGAGCCGGTCCCTTACCCACTTGTCCCGGGACTCACCGCGCAGCTGCAGGGGGCCCCCGCGGCCCGTTGCCAGGTGGAACAGCTCGCTCACCGCCGCTGCGCAGGAAAGCTTCCGCCCTTCTCCAAGATGGCGCCGCAGCGGCGTCAGTCGTCCACACGCATCCGGTTAATTTCTCCCCCTCCGCTGGGCGGTGGACTAATAGGCGCCCTCCCTCCGCCGGGGAAGCGTGGTGATTGGTCAGATCCAAATGTCAATCAATGTGCGGTTAGAAGCTGTCGCGGCTTCTCGTGACTACGGTGCGGGCAGCAGTGGTCGAGGCAAGTGCGGGGACTCGGGCTGCTGCCACTCCTCCGTGTCCCCGGGCAAGAGGCTCCAGCGGCGCCGGGGAGCGTGGTGTTGGGGGCCTGCGGGGGGAAGGGGCGGAGCGGGCGGCGTGCAGGCCGGAGCAGCGTGGCCTGAGTCCCTGCGCGGTCCATCAGGCCCTCGCTGGGCTCCAGGGTGTAAATGCGACACACTGGCGGGGGGCACGAAGGGTGCCCACGCTTCCCAGGTGGGACGAGAGGTGCTCGAAATGCCTGGTGATGAGATTTGGGCAGCAGGTAGTAGACAGGGGAAGGCCTAGGAGAGGGTTCATCAATTGAATTTCCTCCACCTCAGGACTTCACGATGAGAATGATTGAGAGCGTTGACTCCGTGGTCACCAGATCCAGTGAAGACCTCTGGGCTGAAATCTGTTCGTGTCTGCCTCATCCCGAACAGAAGGATGCCAGCGCTGCTTTTACAGACTCCTTCCTGGACTCCTATGCTGACGGAGGCAGCCAGGGCAACGGATCAGCTGGCTCTTCCCAAACCAACCTGAAGCCCTGGGCACCCCTGAATGATTCAGAGGTGTATTTAGCATCCCTGGGTGAGTCTCTACTAAATATTCAGTTTCTCTGTTTGATTAGATGCCTGGTGACAGCTGTGGCTCTTGTTTGTGCAGCTGAGATGATAGTGCTCACATCTCTGATTGAGAAGGTGCCTTCCAACTGTTTTATAGAGCATCTAAGTCCTTTACAGCAAGTGCATTAGTGGAATCGAGATGCACAGTTTCTTCAGCTAGAATCTGTATTTCAAGGTGACAGATCACACTGATCATCTTTGCAAGATTGCTTAATTCCTGCCTAATCTATAAAGTCTTAAATTGATTTTAAACAGAATAACAATTTACAGAAACACTTGATAGAAGGGGTGAGAAGGTTACCGGCACTAGAGCTAGCATCCTAGCACAGCTAAGCTTCAGTATTAAGGCCATGGAATTTTGTCACCCTGGTTTACGTCAGAAGAGCACTGAACCCCAGAACAGGCTCATGTTGGAGGAAGCTTTGGGTTTCCTCCAGCCTCCAGAAGCTGCTTCCTCCACTCATGGCAAAATATTGCAGCTTTATGGTGGTACTTTTCCCCTTCCTCCTGTTTTATTCTGGACCTGGTTTGCAGTGCAATGACTTGGCTTGTGTAGGAAGCTGCAGAGAAAAACAGGCCAGGAGGAATGGGAGCAGAAGTGGCTGTTGCAGCTTTTGGTTCTGCTAGAGCTTTAGTTTCTGATTCACTAAGAGCTCTAGATCAAGGTGTCACACCAACAAGACCTCAGTTGCTGGTGTGAGTTGCTGCTGCAGCTCCAGCTTGTGCAGACAGTGGATTCATTTTTACAAGCAAGGCTTCGCCCCAGGTCTGTGTCTGTTTTCTCACCTCTGGGATGAAAGCACAGCACTAGCACAAAATTTCTCTTGTGTGTTCTGGCTAAGTCAACAGAAGTAAACCTCCTGTTTGTACCTGGCCAGGATTACTGATTGGGAATCCTAGCATCAGCCTGGTGATTCAAACCTTTTGAGGTGCTTGGGCCAGAGCCTTTTGGTGAGGGCTCAGTTCTGTGACTCAGGATAACCTCCAGGACGCCCTTCAGTGCAAGCCCAGTTCAACTAACAACAATACACTTGCCAGTAACAAGTGTGATTTCAAGACCACATCTGCTCAAATCTAAGGGGGAAAAAGTCCCCAGCATTCTAATAGGATCTGTGACTGGAGGAGTTAATGACATTTGCTTTCTTACAGCTCTGTGTATTGTGGTTGTATCAGCCTGTGTCTGGTAAGGCAGCACTTCGCATCCTCCCCTGTGGCTGAGGCAGTCGTGGTGTCACATTCTGGTAGGACACAGCCAGCCGTACCACTGCTGCACTCACCTTTGCCCTCAGTTTGGGCATTGTTTGGATCTACACTGCAGTCAGTGTCATTTGTATCCATGCCCACTTGCATGGAAATTGTGGGAACTTCATGCCTGTGAGCTCTGAATTCTCCTGTGTGTTTGGATGGAGGCTGAGCAGTAAGCATGGAAGTTATTAAAACTCAGAGTTGAGTGATTCCATAAACCTTATTTCCTTCACCTAAAATATTTCTTGAGTGCATATGGTCATGAACTTGATATTCAGGGAAAGGACCCTCAAAAGCCATCCTGTCCAGCCCCCCTGCAGTCAGCAGGGACATCTCCTTCTAGAGCAGGTTGCTGGGGGCCCCAACAAGTTGTGTCCAGGGATGGAGCCTCAACCTCAGCTCTGGGCAACCTGTTCCAGTGTCTCATGTTTAAGATACACCTCAGACTCGCAGAGTTTTTGGTATAAAAATCCAGATGCTGCTTACCTTCCCTTTCAGAAGAACACAGCAAAGAGCTAATCCAGATCTCTCCTTTGCCCCTTCCCAGAGAGGAGGCTGATGAGGATCAGAGGCCTGTCTCAGGAGCTGACCTCCAAGGACATGCTGCGCACCCTCTCCCAGGCCAAGAAGGAATGCTGGGACAGGTTCCTGCAGGAGAAGTTGGAGTCCGAGTTCTACCTTGAGGGACACGACACTGATGAGAGGTGAGGTTGATGCACCTGTTAGAGTCTTTTCATCAAGAAAAATCAGAGTAAAACTTTTCTAAGCACAGGTTAAAAAGCCCAACTACAGAAGAATGTCTTCAGGGAAGGAAATATTCTGCCTCTTCCTCTGGCACATGGAGCAAACTCAGGATAGACCTTACTTGCTGCAGCACCTGCAGTGGTCAGACATAGCAGGTGTTTACAGATGCTGTTCTCCTGCACTCCTGTGAGGTTCTGTTGCTATTCTGTTTCACTCTGTGTCTCTGCTGCCCCCCAGTACACTGGAGCACCTGAAGCGCTGGCTGCAGCCAGATAAAGTGGCCATCAACAGTGAGGAGGTGCAGTGCCTCATCCCTCCAGAGCCTCAGCCAGAGAAGCAGGAGCTCCAGGAAGAGCCTCCAGCTGCAGAGCAGTGAGATCCACACCAGAAGCTGCCTCCTGTCCAACCCTGCTGACAGCAACAGCAACAACAGGGTGGGAGGGGAAGAAATGTCAATTGTCTGTCATGTAGGAAACAAAAAACCCAACACGCCAAACCCGTGTCTGGGCCTCCAGACACAGCAACTGGTGTTTAAGGGCAGGAGTGGAGCAGCAGGGGCACTGAACTGAAACCTCACCTTGATCTGCTCCCATCCTTTAGCAATATGATCATTCCAGTCTGAATGTGAGGTGTTTGGAATCCATCAGATGTGAGACAGCAAAAAGCAGCTGTTCGGAAGCACCAGAAAGCCTCCTGGTCTAGAACAGAACACCACCTGTCTTGTACCTTTTTATTACTCAGTTGGGCATTTTTGGTTCTTTCCTGCAAACTCCACTGTGGTGATTTCTGTAGTTCTGGGCTATTGAAGCTTGAGCTGGCCCTGAGCTGAAGGAGACAGCTTTCACTTCCCTGAATTTAAAGCCCTAAAGGCATTTCAGTTGGTGGTCCCTATGTAACATTCCCCTCTGTAGTGCTCTCTCCTGCAGTACTCCACTTTGTTGCCCAAACTATTATAGAATATGCTGGAGGAAGAGTAATTTCCCCTCCTGTTGGTCATTTTGTACCTGTTCTTCATCTCCTTCAGCCTTTCCAAAAAAGGCTCAGATGAGATTCTGTATCAGGAAACCAAGAGTGACAGCCAGGGAGGCTACAACCAACTTGTTTTCACTACAGACTTGCACAGAATCACCTGATTTAAACACGTCCTGGTATTGAATTGCTTTCCATCCTGTTTCACTCTGCAGTTTTCCCATTACTAACGGGATTCTGTAATCCTCTACTTGTACAACACTGGTTGCTTCCTTAGCTTATACTTTCTGCCTTGGCATTGACACTGGAGGTAGATAGAGGGAGGCAGCAGCCACCTCCTGTCAGCCACAGCTCATGGAGGCAGGAGCTGCAGAAGTACTTCTGGCAGTTCTTGCACACTGGAGTCATCCTCATCACTTACCTGTATGGAAATGCATTTTTTTAAAGTGGGTTCTTGTCAGACCTTCCTTGTCTCCTGTCTCTCTGGTTCAAAATGGTGATGTTACAATCACAAAGGTTGGAAAAAACCTTCCAAGATCTTTGAGTCCAGTCTTTAACCCAGCACTGCCAGAGCACCCCCAAACCATGTCCCTCAGTGCCACATCTCCACTGCTTGGAAACCCCTCTAGGGATGGAGACTCCACCACGGCCCTGGGTAGCCTGGGCCAGGCCTTGGAAGCCCTCAAGAGAAAGGAATTGTCCCTCATGTCCAATCTAAACCTCCCCTGAGGTAACTTGAGAGGCCCTTTCCTCTTGTCCTGTCACTTGTTCCTAGGCAGAAGAGCCTGACCTCCACCTGCCTCCAGCTTCCTTTCAGGGAGCTGTAGAAAGCAATGAGGTCTCCCCTCAGCATCCTTTTCTCCAGACTGGACAGCCCCAGGTCCTGCAGCTGCTCCTCACAAGAGCTGCTCTCCAGACCCTTCACTAGTTTCATTGCCCTTCTCTGGATCTGCTCCAGCCCTCATTGTCCTTCCTGGAGTGAGAGGCCCAAAACTGACTTGAGTTGTGGCCTCAGCAGTGCCCAGTCTAGGGGGAAAATCCCTGTCCTGGTCCTGCTGGCCACTCTTGCTTATCCAAGCCAGGAACCTGTGGTTGCTACTAAAACCACGAAGCAGGGATAAAACTCACAGCAAACTCCAGTTCCTGGTCATCATCTGCATGGGGCAGGATGGACAGCATGATGTCACAGTAGAGGCCTCAAGCACTGTGCTCACAGACTGAGGGGCAGCAGAGCAGATTGCAGCTTTCCAATCCATTGCTCCATTCAGAGGCAAAGTCCTGGTGTGGGGCAATATGAGGTTTGGACTGAGAGTGACTTCTCCTATGGGGTCTCTGGAAGCAGCAACATGAGGTCAGAAAAGGCTTTTCCAGGATAAGCAAATGCAGAGAGAACAGCTCCCAGTATTGCTGCTGGGTTACCCTGTCCAGGGCATGTCTGGGCTCAGAGTGATTCAGGGTGGATGTGCTCTGTCCCAGCAACCAAAGATTCTACCATTCTTCCGTCACATTCAAACTCCATCTCTCTTCTCAAGTGATCTGTTAAGAGCCTCCTGCTTCCCTTATCAGATTGTTCTGCTCTTTGATATTAAGAGCAGCTCTCAGCCAGACTCTCATATGGAGGCAAAGATGATTTTGGTCCTGCTGTGATCAGCACTTGCCCCTTGAGCCTGCTCTCAGCCAGCTTTAATAACCTCAACCACCAGGCACAGCCTCCTCTCACCAAAGTCATAGTTCTGCAGAACTTCTGATAGTTCCCATTCCTCTTACCCAAGAGTATTCCTGTGGGTGATGCTGATTATCTATAATTTTCCCTCCTTTCAGTAAGCTATTAAACAAAAAATGAAAAATTGGTTGGATGTGGAATCAAAGGCTTCCAAGGAAGGTGGAGCTGATGGGCAAGGTTGGACCTGGCAGCCAGGTTAACCCTCCCCACCCTACCTGGTTGTGGGGCACACCGTAATTAACTCCTCTGACTCCAGGCCAGGCTGCTGGAGAAGCACAGATTTGGTTTTCCTTACACAGGAGAACAAAGAAAAGGAAAGATAAAGGTGATAAAGCCTCAGTCTACTCAGGAGGGACAATCACTGCTCCAAGGCAAGTCCCTGGCAGCAGATTTCTGAAGAGCCAAGAGATTTACTCTTGCAGTGTTGTCCTGACACCTCTGATAAAAGCTTCACCACAGAATTCAAGATGGAAAATGCTGTTGGTGGTTGGGGGAGAGCAGCTTCTCCTGTCTTTTGGGACAAACTTTGCAAGCTCAGGTGGATTTCTGGGTGCTTGTTGTCTTCCCAGTACCTTCATAATCCTCTGCCCTAAGTGACCCAAACCCATCAGCACTTCCACCATTCCCCAGGTAAATCAGAGCCATTTGGGTGTGGGGGGTTCAGGAAAATTCCATCATGATCCTGAAAGCCACTGCCAGGTTTCCTGACGGGGCTGAACTCAGAAGGTTCCACCTCAACATCAGGAGAAACTTCTTTGCTGTGAGGGTGCTGGAGCCCTGGAGCAGGCTGCCCAGGGAGGCTGTGGTCTCTCCTCTGGAGATTTTCCAGACCCATCCAGCTGTGTTCCTGTGTGACCTGCCCTGGGTGACCCTGCTCTGGCAGGAGCTTGGATTCAATGATCTCCAGAGGTCCCTTCCAAACCACACCATTCTATGACTCTGTGACACCAACTGCCCCAGCAGACCTGGGCACAACCTGAGCTGCTGCTGAGGAGGAGCTGGGATGGAGAGGGTCTGTGCCAGCAATGAACAGCTTCTTGGCTCCTTTGGGAGCAGTTTTGTCCCAGGACAGAGGTGGTTTTCCATACACTGCTTGCTGTGGGTTCCCTCCATGCTGAAAACCAACCTAAAGGGCACAAAGCCTTCTAGGGGTCCTGCCCTGCCCGAGCATCAAGGCAGGCCCAGGGCAGCAGGGTGATTAGCCCCAGGGTTAATTTCAGCTCATTACCACCCAGCCTGGCAGAGCACTCCTGCCTCATGTCATGGAAATGGAGTCATCACTGCAGTCATTGGCCATCCAGATTAGTGTTGGCCACTTACTGCCCAGCAACAGTCAGACATCATTACCCTCCTCCTGCTCCTCCATTTAATCACTAGAGGCAGCTCCCTTACACTAAAAAATGCCCAATTAAGTCTCATTTCTCCCAGGACCCTGTGTCCAGAACCCTTACCCACCCACCAACCCCTCACCTGGCAGCTCACTGACTTGAAACAAGCTGGAAAACCCTTCTGAAAGGAAAAAAAAATATTAGCATGGAGAAGGCACATCTGAAGTGGCTGAGGTGGCATCAGAAAGCGGCCAAAGGGGTGGGAGAAAGGATGGAAGAGAAGCCACAGCTTGTGTGAGTACAACAGAGGGAAAGATGCAACCTGCAAACAGCAGCACTTGCAGCAGCCACCCTGATGGTCAGCCTCCAGCTCAGGATCAGGGTTTGGTGACCCACCCCTTCCCCAAATGTACCTACAGGGGGTCTCCAGTCCTGAAGGGTGCTGTGGTTTAAGCTTTCCTGCTAGCCCCAAAGCCCAAAATGGAATAGATTTAGGTTGCCTCCCCTCTCCCCTTTTTCCCAGTAGGGAAAAGCAGATTAGGCAGGAGGAGAAAAGAGAGGTAAAATTACAAAAGAAACAGCCTTGGATCGATTTGGAATTAAGAAGGTAAGTTTAACAAAACATAAAAGGCATTTGAGTAAAAGAAGGCTACAAAGGTGTAAGGAAAAAAAGGGTGAATAAAAATATATACAAACCCAGACACAGCTGGCAAAGGATTGATTCCCTGGATACAGTATGGATTCTCTCTGGATGCAGCCCTTAGGAGTCCAGAGCAGCACGGAACAGGCCCCAGCATGTGGTTACAGCAGCAGCAGCAGCAGCAGCAGCAGCAGCAGGAGGAGGAGGAGGAGGAGGAGGAGGAAAGAGATCCATGGGTCCCCCCCATCCCCAGCTCCCTTCAGGGTTCCCCCCTCCTCCCTACCTCCCCAACTCCCTGCAGGTTGGCAGCTCCAGGGTTTGGTACTCATGGTTTTGGGTAATCCTATCTCACCTCTCTGCCTGTATGTGGTGCAGGATTGGTGCCACTGAGCTTTTTTCTGGGAGCCAAAGCACCTTTATACCTTCACACAGAGGAGGTGGAGCCCCCTCACCATCATGGGCAGCTCTTCCCTTTCTCAGCCAACAGAACAAACCTGGTTTGGGATTTTTTTCCTCCCTATAATTTTTTTGCTTTCCCAGGTTCTGTGAATCACTAAAATCACTGCTTCTAAGTTTAGCAAATAGCCTGCTGGGCTCTGCAGAGGAGAAGGAGTTGCTGAACATGAGCAATCCCTCCCAAAAAGGCTTGGCATGTTATTTTATGGTTAACTGGGGAATTAGTTTTACCTCCTGAAGCACCTTTGTCTGCTGTGGACACAACTGAAGCCTTGGCCTCACTGCCCTAGCAGCAATTGGGGGTCCCAGTGCAGGATTTTAGCAAAGCAGCAGCCCCAGTGCTGCATGGGCATCATCACAGCTGCCTGAACTTCAGCCTGCTCACAGCCCTGCTCCTGTGGCCCTGTTAGTGTGTGAAATCTCTGCCATAAAGGAGAAAGCTCATTATAATGACTCCAACCACCTCTGGGGCTGTGCCCACACAGCTTATCCAGACTCAGCCAGGCACAGCACATCAGATACCTGCTGGGCTGAGCAGAGTTCTGGTGGCTTGACCTGTATGGGTCTTGTCTATCCTAAACCCAAAACCCACCCTGGACTGAGGATGCCATGAGGTCTCCTCAGAAGAGGAGGCTGAGGGGAGACCTCATCACCCTCTACAACTCTGTGAAAGGAGGCTGGAGCCAGAAGGGGACAATGTCTCCTCACATGCAACAAGTGACAGGACAAGTGGAAATGGCCTCAAGTTATTCCAGGGGAGATCCAGGTTGGATATTCAGAAAAATTTCTTCCCAGAAAGGGCTCTCAGGCACTGGAACAGGCTGCCCAGGGAGGTGGTGGAGTCTCCATCCCTGGGGGTGTTTAAAAGCTGCATGGATGTGGTGCTGAGGGATGTGATTTAGTGGCAGCGGCTCAGCAGCAGCAGTGGCATTGTGAGCTCCAGGTGAGCAGCTGGGCTCCCACAGTTCTATGAGTCTGTGATTGTGTTGCTGGATGATGGCCTCAGCCTGTACTGCAGAGCTCCAGATGTCCTCAGCTGTTCCAGAATCAAGACTTGCAGCCCAAAGGGAGAGAAGCTGAGTGGAAATCAGTAACAGAATCACACAGCAGCCATGGAAATTGCCACAGCTTCCTCCTGAGAGGCAGCAGTGGTGCAGAGATGGCTTTCACTTGGCTTTAAGGACTTGGAGGTTGTTTGTAAACACACAGAGGAGGGAGCAGTCAAGCAATGGAATCCTAATCCTGGTTCTTGTGTGTCCCCAAACACTCAATGCCCATCTCAGAAACTTTTTCAAGTGCCTGTGCAGAAAGCATTTTAGTGCCAGAGCTTTTTAAATCAAACTCTTGAAAGTCTCTCTATTGATGTTACCTTGAAGGCAAATGCCAGTGGATTGCAAGGGTGACAGCCTCCTGGTGTCCCTGCATGCCCATCCTGCCAGCACCAAGCTTCTCAAGAGCACCCATGATTAAGGGTGGTCTGAGCTACTCCTGGACAATGGGAGAAGCTGGTGGCTTGGAGAGAGGGACAGGGACCTGGTGGCTGCACTTGGGGCAGTTTTGCCTCATCTCCCAGGGGCAGAAAAGTGGGGCTGGGGTTGGTGGGTGCAGGAAGCAGCCAGAATCCTTCAGGCTGGTGGTACCAGCACTGCTCCTGGCAGCTGGGATCCAGCCCCAGCCTGAGTTTTTCTTATCCCCCAGGAAATAAAAGAAAAAGTGGCAATTTTATCCCTCCCCAGGGCTGGGGGCCCATGCAACAATCAGCTCCCCTCCCACCAGCCCTGAACCAGGATTCACTTTGGTTTGGGGGTAGTGTGCATGGGGGAGTTCAGCTCCACGGGACACACGTCGTGCCCCACGCCTGTCCCCACAGCACGGCTGACTGGGGGTCTCGACTGACTGGGGCCGTGTTTGCCCTCTGGTTCAGTGCCCATCAGTCCATGGCTGGACCACCCTCACCCCATGGCTGGCTGCCCATTGCCCCACAGCTGGGCCACCAGCACACAGTTGTTGGGTGCCCATCGCCCTACATCTGGGCCCCCCCGACCCTCAACTGCTGTCCCCCAACTCTGCCGTCCCCTCTCTGCTCCCCAGGGCTAGCACCCCACAAAGAGGCGGCTGCGGCCGCCGACCGGGAGCTCCGCGGGGTCCCTGTGCCCGCCCACCCCTTTCCCCGCCTCGCCCTCCCTTTTCCTCCAGCCAGTGCCCCCTCCTCCCTTCCCTTCATTTCCTGGGGGGTGCCAGCGGCACTGGGGGATCAACTGAACGCGGGGAACGAGCCCCGGATCATCTCTGGAGCATTCCTGAAGCAGTCTCGGAGCACCTCTAAATCATTCCCAGAGTATCCCAGAGCATCCCTGAAACATCCCACAGAACCTGGAACATCGCACAGCATCCCTGAACATCCCTGGGGCTCCCTCGTGCATCCCGGGGCATCTTTGGATCATTCCCTGAGCATCCCACAAAATATCCCGCAGCATCCCTGGATCATCCCCAGATCATTCCCGAAGCAACTCTGAAGCATCCCACAGCATCCCTGAGCAGCTCTGGAGCATCCCCCGAGCACTCCCGAAACATCCCCAGATCATTGTCAGAACATCCTGAAGCATTCCTGGAACATCCCAGACCGTTCCTGGAGCTCCCTCCTTCTCCGGACCCCGCGCAGTTCCGCCGCCCCCTGAGCCGCCGGGGCTGGGGCTGTAGGGTGGGTACCTGCGACGGGGTAGGGTGGGATGTGCGCGTCACCGGGAACACCGAGCATGGTGGGTGGGAATGTCCTGATTCTCCACGCCTTATAAGCCCCAAGCAGCCCGAATCCCACCCAAACCCGAGAGAAGGCAGCTGCGAGCGGGAGCTGCGGGCGGCTCCTGATGAAGAACATCTGGGAAGGATCTGCTTTTTCCTCACCTTCCCGGGAATATCGGCGAGACTGGAGCCGCTCCCGCCCCCGCACCGCTGGGCAGGTCAGTGCGAGCCCCCCAGCCTTGGGCTTGGTCCCAGCTGGACCCAGTGGCACAGAACTGCTGGAGAAGGAGCCTGGGGATGTTCAGAGGAGCTGGTCCAGCTCCTGCAGAGGGGTGAGGTGGAACTCCTGACACTGATGATTGATTGGCCACGAGGTGGGACATGGGGACCTGGAGCTGCATCACCTGCAGCTTGTGCAGCCCTGAGGTAAGAAACCAGAACATCCCCCCCTTAATTACTGGGGAGACTTAATTACTGCTGGTTTGACTCCCCATGCCCCCGTGGACTCAGAAAAGGGCTTCCAGAGCGTCCAGGTGCTGGTGAGGGAGAGAGATGCTCAGTCTGATGCCATGGACACCAGGAGGAAGATCCTGGGGGGGGTTCTGCATTTCCTCCCACTTTCCACTGGAATATATTTGACTTATATATCCTCCTCCTGCTCTGAGGTCTGTGGACATGTTCAGAGAGCGACAAATTCCCTCGTGCTGGAAAGAAAACCAGCTGGGTAGGAGACACACTGAGCTCCATGGGTGGTGGAGAAATAACCGAGGGAAAAATAACCTCACAGGATGGAGAATGGTGGGGTGGGAGAGCAGGGAGCTAGAGAGGACCCTTCTGTCGAGCTGGAGGGCAGTGGTGGGGCTGGGGGGGTTGGGATGGAGTTGGCAGGAGAAGAATGGAAAGCAAACATGCAGGAGTGCCCTCTCTTCGTGCTTTATGCTGGCACAGCTCCTGGCTTACCCTCCGGGAGACATCCTGAGCTCCTTTCCTGGTCCTGCATCTCTGTGCTGGGCTGGTTAACTATCCCAGAGCCAGTTCCCTTGTTTTCCCTGCACTGGAGCTCTACTGCATCTGCCATGGGGCATGATCACTCTTAAACCATCACAGTGTCCTTTAGCTCAATTGGTCAATCATTGTGGGGCTGTGCAAGAGGACCCAGGCCCTGAGGATGAGTTCTTCTGCCCAGAAGCACAACCAAACCTTGGTTCTTTCTCCTCCAGGGCTAAGAGTCTCATCTTGGTTTGACTTCAAATCAAGAGGGAGAAGCACCAGGTGCAGGACCACAGCATGTCTCACAGCCAGCTACCCAACAACTCCTGGCTCAACAGCTCAGCTCCTCTCTTCACTGGCTTGGACCTCCTCCTGCAGCTGAAGCCCCTCTTCATCCCTCTCTACGCCATGCTGGTGGCTGTGGCATGCACAGGGAACCTCTTCCTCATCCTTCTCATCGCTCTCACCAAGAAGCTTCACTGCACCACCAATTTCCTCATAGGGAACCTGGCAGCTGCCGACTTCATCATGTGCCTGGCCTGCGTCCCCCTCACGGTCTCCTATGCCTTCGAGGCACGGGGCTGGCTCTTTGGCACCTTCCTGTGCCACTTTGTCACCCTGGTGCAGGCTGCCACCGTCTTCGTCTCAGTGCTGTCCCTCACTGCCATTGCCATCGACCGCTATGTGGTGGTTGCCTACCCTCTCCGCAGGAGGGTGAGCTGCAGGTCCTGCATCTGCCTCGTGGCCTGCATCTGGCTGCTCTCCCTCCTGGCTGCGGTGCCCACCTCACTGCACACTTACTACTTGGACCTGAACGCTGTTGGCCACGACATGATCATCTGCGAGGAGTTCTGGCAGCAGGAGGAGCGAGCGCGGCTGCTCTACTCCTGCCTGATGCTCCTCTTGTCCTACATGCTCCCACTTCTGGCCGTGTCCTTCTCCTTTTGTGCCATCTCCTACCACCTGCGGAGGAGGAACGTCCCAGGTGCCACCTATCCCTGCCAGGACAAATGGACCAAAACCAAGCAGAAGACCTTCCGGGTGCTCACCGTTTCGGTGCTGAGCTTTGCCATCTGCTGGCTGCCCCTCCAGGTGGTGAACTTCATCAGAGACATCGACGAGGAGTTCACCATCCTGGACAAGAGGTATGTCAATGTCATCCAGGTCTCGTGCCACCTGATTGCCATGAGCTCTGCCTGCTACAACCCCTTCATCTACGCCGCCCTCCATGACAAGTTTTGGTTCCACCTCAGCAGCTACTTTTACCACAAGAAGAAGAGCTCCAGCACCAGGTCCTGCAAGGCCTCTCGGTTCAACACCTGCTCCACCTTGGCAGATGCTCCCACCAGGGTCTCTGATAAGAGAGCTTTGCACAGTAGGTTCTCTTCACTGGAGGACCCCAAGAGATCCATTTTTCTTTCAGACTTGGTGTGAACTTTGCTTCAGGCTGGACATAGGAGCTGGTCACGGTGGTACATTGCACTTCCCAGAGGTTTCTTGTGCCTGGCAAACACCAAGGAACAAACCAAAGGACTTTGTATCCTCAGAGCTGCTCTCCTGAGCATCTCAGGACTGCTTTGTTCTGTAGGGAAACAAACCAGTGCAACACAACCACCACAGCCAGGGAGAGGCAGAGTGGCAAGGAGCAGGATGTACCTGCTGGAGCAGTGGGAGGTGTTTCCACCTGGCCTAGTTCAAAGGGCAGCTGCAGAAATGGGCAAGGGAAAACACAGCTAGTTGGCTTTTGGGACAGAACAAGGTGTGAGGATCCAGGCTGCTGAGCAGAGACTCAACCAGCCTGGTGCAGTCTTCTGTAAGCCTCAGCTTCCAGAAATGCCACTGCACCAGCATGGTCAAAATCTGCTTCAGTGTCTCTGCATGCTCTGTGTGATGAGGAGCAACATCTCAGCCACATTCTGTCAGTTCCAGGTCTTGCTGGGGTAGTGGGGCAGGGAAGTGAAGAGGGCCTGGTATAAGTGAGTGTCCCATGGGGCTTTTACAGACCTTACCTCGTGCTGAGGCTAGCATGGGGTCTATACACTACAGCTCACAGCTTGGCTCATGGTTGGGTGTGGGGCTCCATTGTATCCTATACCTTCAGCTATAGAATCATACAACAGTTGAGGTTGGAAGAGGCCTTGGAGATCATCAAGTCCAACTGCTCACCTGGAGCACACAATGCCACCTGTCATGGCTGGGTGCAGAGCATATGACCTACATCCACCTTGTGCCTGGGCATAAGGTCTGTAACCTACATCTCAACCCACGGCTGGTTAGGAGGTCTCTATCCCATAGCTCGAGGGTGTGGAGCATGTGTCCTATAGCCCAGATCAGGGTGGGTGTGGGGTCTGGAACCTACACCTTCCGTCTGTGGCTGTAGAACATCCACCCCACGTCTTACATCATAGTGGAGTACAGAACCCCTGCCCCACACCTTGACTCACAGCTGGCCAGAGCAGTGTCCAGCCTGTGTGTGGGGCACAGGGACTTCTCCCCACTGCCTCCTGAGGCTCAGCTGCTGAACACGACAAACACACACTGGGTACGTTGAGGACCCTCTCTGGACAGTGCAGGGCTGCACGCTGTGGGATGGAGATTGTTCCTAAGCAGCCACCAGGACCAACAGCAGCTCTCTCAGGAGTGGTTAAGTTTTCTGTTTCTCCTCTTAAATTACAGCACATTGTTGGGAGGACAAAGTGCATTCAGGCTGTGCATTCTCCTGCTGGAGGTCAGGGGAGCACATGGCTGCCACGGGCACACCGCTTGCCTTCTGTGACCTGCTTGGCCTCTGGTGCAAGCAGCCTGGAGAGTCTCTATGGCTCCAGCCAACAGCTTGCATGCAGAGTTGGAGGCATCAGGGAAAGTGTTCTTCACAGACGAGCAGGGGGATGGGGTCCCCAGAAAGATCTCAAGATGTTGGGCAAGATGTCTGTGTCTGATCTCAGCGTAGGTTAAGGTCATGTTCAGGCTCCTCAGGTGGAGGTTGGAGCCCTGGTGATGAGCTGCTCTAACCAGGAACTGCTGGGTGAAGGGTGGGGTTGCTTGCCAGGTGTTTCTTGTTGTCTCCAGATGCCACCAGCTGGGTCCATGCAAGCACTGACAAGACAAAATCTCCTTGCACCCTGTTCAAGGTGTTTGAACCTACCTGTTTGAACAGCTTCATTTCTGAGGAGGAGCCTTTGATTGCAGCCCACAGACACCAACCTCACCACCTCAGGATCATGACAGCTTCTGGCCACCCAAGGCCATGCCTTGGGCTGACCATCTGCTGCTGTGCTCCATGTGACTGTGCCATGTATGTGCCACTACTCCTCATGGACAAGACCTTAAAGCCCAATGGCAAAAAGTCCTCACCACCACACAGAAGTTCTCCCTGGTGTAGGCCATCACTCATGCTGCCAGAGATCAGCTTGGCATCCTCTGGTGCAAACACAACTGGTTGGCCCCTAGCAGGATCCCTTATCTGCCCTCATTATGCCAACTCACCTTCCTGCTGAGCCCTTTGTGGTGGTTCTGGAGGACCATGGTGTCTTCTGTGGTACAGCCAGCAGAGATAGGGACCCATCAGAGGCAAAGTGTCCATGGATGGCTGTGACCTCGGTCATGTACCCACAAAGCTTCACAGCTTTCTTGAGTCCATGCAGGGTTGTGCCCAGGGTTGGATAACTCGTCCTGTCAGAGCAAAGCCAAGCAGAAGGTTCATTGCTCATCCTTCCCTCTAATAAAAGCTTGCAAAGCTCAGGCTGTGTGTGTGTATTGACTGGAACCCAGCAGAAATGAGCTGTTCTTGGCTGGAGCTTAATCACCTCCCAGGAAACCAACCACCTTGGATGTGTCTGACTGGAGCAGGCTGCCCAGAGATTCTGTGCAGTCTCCTTCTCTGGAGAGATTCCAAACCCACCTGGACATTGGGATCCTGGGCAACCTGCTGAGGGCAACCCTGCTGGATTCTGCACAAGGGCTTGCTTGCCCTGGGAAGTTCCCTGGGGCCAGGGAGCCTTTTCCTTTTCCTTTCCCTAGGTCATCTTTTCCAGCATTTTCCCATTCAAGCCACAGAGTTGGAGCCCTCTTGATCCCCTCCTCCTTGTGCCTGCAGATCTTCTGGGACTCCCCTAGAGAAGCCCATCACTGTCTTTACCTGCCCCAGAGGGAAATCAAAGCGTCCACATATCACTCCCACCTCTGGCTGATTTTAATTCAGCTGAGATTGATCTTAAAGAAATAATAATTTGAGTCTTGTCCTTGGTAGGAACAACTTCCTGTGCTGGGGGAATGTCCCCACGAGAGGGAAGGGTGGCACGAGGCTCTCCTTAGCTCACCACACCTGGCTGGGCTGCACAGCTGCTGGAGGGAAGCTTTCCTCCTGCCCAGCACTGCACAGAAATCCCCAAATCCCATTTCATTTAGCCGAGGAGTGGAGCTCAACCTTTCATTGACCTTTCCACCTCATTAAGTGCTGTGGGAATCGTGGGGGATTCCCACCCCCACCCTGTGCCTAGCCTGGGCTTGCTGCTTTCTCTGCCTGCTGCCTCTTTCTCCCCAGCCAAGCTCTTCCAGCAGGGCCCAGGTGTGCCTGCCAAGGGGCATTTCTAATTTTCTGCCCTCAAGACAAGCAAACCAGGAAGCAGGGGATGAGCTTGGCTGAGGCTGTGGGACCTGCAGCCCAAAGTCATAAGAGATCCTCCAAGCCAAAGTCACCTTGAGGTGAAGGGGGTTGAAGCATCTGTTGCCAGATCTGTCCCCTGCTCATGCTGTTGTTTTGAGGCAGGAGGAAGCTTTTCTGGGCTTTACATGGATTGTTTCTCCCTGTGGGATGAAAAGGTCTGGAGAACATCATCAGTGTGCAGCACTTTGGGGCTTTAGGAGCCAGGCGTTCTCTGCTCTGGTTCAATCTCACAACAAACAAGAGCCAAACCAAAATCTTTTTGACCTTTGGCTAAAGACGCAGAGAAGGCAAACCCTAAGACTCTGAACATCTGCAGCATAAAGTCTGAAATGAGGAATTCCCTCCAGTACCAGCCTGGGTTTAACCATCCCTCCTCAACCATCACCCAGCTACAAAGGAAGAGAGTTGCAGCTAGGACAGGCTGGGGCTGCTGCTGGCCCCAACGGTTTGAATTACATTGAACAGAAACCACAAGAGACACAATAAGGGAGAAGAGCAGCAGGGACAGAGATGCAGGCTCAAGCTGTGGTGGGAGGAAGGTGGACCTTGTCCAGAGTGGGCTCTGTGGGAGCTGGGAACCATCCTTTTTTAGCTAAACTTGGTCTGCTCACTGTCTCATTTAAGATCTGGGGGCTAGCAAACCCATCCTGGGTGGCTGCTGTGATGTGAAGCTCACTCCATCCATGGTGTCCCTGAAGGGGTGACACCCACCCTCCCACACCCCATGAACTGCAGGGGCTCCACCATGGAGAGAAATGGAAACAAGCAGAGCATAAACCCTTCCAGAGGATGTCCTTGCACCCAGACAAGGGCTGTGTGACAGCCAAGCCAGGCTGGAGGCTCACAAAGGGTTCATTTTCACTGTGGTTTTTTGAATCCTGTGACATTTTCTATTCTCCTCACTGCTCACCTTCATCTTCAGGGGATGGGGTCATGGCCAGAGATGCAAGTCCATTTCTTCTGAAAGGCTGCTGAGAAACACAGAACAATTCCCTGGGAGGGTCTTACAGGAGAATGAGATTCCTCTGCTGGAGAGCAAGCAAACAAAGCAAGAGGAGGAGATTCCTCTCCAGCAGGTCCCTTTCCTTTCCTTATTAATTTCCCCAACTCTGTGGTCTCTAAGTCTCAGACACCTCTTCTAAATCCAAGGTATCAACCCCAGCCTTGAATCAGCTGAGACATTTGCTGCATGGGCAGAACCCACAGTTGTGTTCTCCATAGCTGTCCACAGGCAGCAGATGACTCCAGAAAGTGGAGGGGAGAGGGACAGGACTCCAGCCCTTCCTGCACCCAGTGTCAGGCCAGGTCCTGCTGTTTTCTCCCAGTGAGCTTTGAGCTACAAAGATGGCCTTGGGCCCTCAGTTCTCCTGCCAGCTAAGGAGGAAATCACCAGCCCCTGCCCACTGTCACGTCTTCCTCCCATCACAAGCTCCATTACCTCACTCTTAATTAAAACCCCTTAAATTACCCTAAATAGCTCTTATTGGCCTTTATTTCTTCCAACTTGGGCTCAGAGGCTTTAATATGAGGCATTGAAAGAGGAGACCCCCACCCCTTCCTTCCTTGAAAGAGGGAACCCATCACCCCTGCCTTCCTTTGAAGAGGAGATCCCCACCCCTTCCTTCCTTAAAAGAGGGAACCCATCACCCTTTCCTTCTCTCAAAGAGGAGAGCCACCACCCTTTCCTTCCCACCTGAAACAACTTACCAGGAGAGCTAATCCACAGCAGGTAGAAGGTTTCCTTGTCCATGTTTCCACATCCAGAATTTTAATCACTGAGCCAGCAGGAGAGCAACCTCCACCCCCAGGTTCCCCACCAAATTGCTTTGTTCATCTTAAATTACCCACAGGGAATGGGAAAATGCTGGTTTGTGAGAATGAGCCAAAACCTGAGTGTCTTCTGAGAATAAATTCAGAGCCACTTCAGCAGCCCAGCAGCTGCAGTCCCTGGTTCAAGGAACAGGGCTGGAGGAAGGAGAACACCATTTATCTGCTTAATGAAAGGAAATGAGATAAATGGGTGATCAAAACATGTTCTGCAAAGCTTTCCTCAAGAAGATGTGGTTAGAAACCAGAGGGTATAAAAGGGATAAATTTGTTGATTCATCCTCTGGAGGGCCAGCAGCATCTCTGTGAGAAGCAAAGGCTGAGAGCCTTAATTCACACTTAACTATTTTGAAATGAAAGAATGATAGCTAAGGTGGGCAGCAGCAGCAGGAATTACACTGAGAGGGTTCCTGAGGAGGGTTCCTGGCCACAGGAATAGGTCCAAGACAGGGTCCATCATCACCATGGTGACTTCTCACTGGGGCTCCACCTGACAAGGACCTCTTATTCTTTAGGCTTGAGCATGTGATTCTGCTCTGCCAGAAATTAATCTCACACCTTGCATGGCTCAGGCCTGACCTAGGAAGATCACAGTCTTAGGTCCTGCACCTTGCTCCACCAGCAATGCCACGCAGGACACTCCTTAGCCACCAGCACCTGCTTCCTGCAGTCTTTTCTTCCCATTGCACACAGGTGAAGAGGGAAGAGTCATACAGAAACCATAACAGTTTGCTTCTCTTTACAGCTTCCCATGGTTGTGAGGGTCTCCAGCAAGAGGCTCAGGCAGGAAAAGGGTTGGAGTTTCCAGGAGCTCACCCCTCCAGCAGCCTGTTGGCCACAATCCTGCTTAGATGACATCAGCAGCCAAGTTGGCTTTGAACCATCTCATACTGTTGAGCTCCTCTTCCAGCAAATTTGCTCCCTGCCAGCTCCTGTGTGACCTGGCAGCCCTGCTCCTGCGGGACCTGGCAGCCCTGCTCCTGCTTCTACAGAAAGAAGGAGGACGCTGGGTCAGGCTGCTCAGAGAACTGCCCTGCCTGCCACTGCCAGCTCCAGCTGCCTCCCAGTCACTCTCCGTCACACACCTCCTGCCTGCAGCAAGCTGCTGAGCTCCCTGACAACCGCAGAACACCCACAGCTGGGGTGGTGCCCCCCACCCACCTTGGCTGGTCCTCTGGTTTGCCCCCTCCAGGGAGAGGTTAGTTGAATGACAAAGCCTTTGAGGCTCTTGTGCCAAAGGGGAATGCAGAGGGATGAAAGTGCTCAGCAGGCACTGAGGGATTGCCCCACATCATCTGCAGCTGTCCTGGCGCTCCTGGCAGTCACAGCTTCTCCTCTGGGAACCTCCAATTGGGGATTCCTGAGGTGTCTGTCAAAAATCAGATTTAACCCAGCACAGCCCAGCTCTTGGCTCCCTGGTTTGCTGCAGGAAGGCAGCCGGCAAGTTGCAGAACAACACACTTGGGCAGTTGGTGACAACACCTCCTGGTCCCTTGTCTCAGAGCTCATTTTTCCCCACCCATGTCACTAGTGTCATCTCTGCAGCACCAAGCCAATGCCCTGCACTGACAGGGTGAGCTGTGAGAGGGCCAACATTACTGCTGAGCTCCTGGGAAGCTAAATCACCAGATCCCAGCATGGAGGGGCTGGAAGGGACCTCTGGAGGTCATCCAGTCCAAAACTTGCAAAATTTCACCTTGTTTGCTTGCATGCAGCCCCAAAACTTGCCCAGATCCCTCTTGTTTGCTGCACCCAGACCCAGGCAGGCAAGAGGCAAACTACAAGATGAAGAAGATGCAAGAGCAAGCATGGAGGTGCCAGGCAGTGGTGTCAGCTCCCACTGCTGTTTCCTTAAGTGTCCTGAAAGAGGAGGGTTTGAAAGAGAAAGGTGACGGAGCATGAGGGAACCGAGTGAGAAGGACGCTGGGGATTGGTAGTGGATGAAAGGTCACTGAAGGTTTATCAGGGCTCTGTCTTTGCTGCCATCATGCATGGGATCCTAATAGAGGTCCAAAATTTGGGCCTAAGGTCCTTACAGCTCATGATGCCCCAAAACAGAGCAAGAAAGGTGCTGTAGTAACCACCCTGGGCTGGAGCAGGAGCCTGGGCAAAGCCTGGTCTCACAACCAGATACATTTGTAAGCTTTGCCCTTGAGCTGAGCCAAGGGCACAGCTTGACCCTTCTTACCCAGCAAGGATTGTCACCCTCCTGGGCCACTGCAAACCTGAAGCAACCCCAGGAGGCACCCAGGCAGGTTCCTGCTGCATTAAAAAGATATCTTCCTTTATACACTTGCCACAGGGAAGTTGCAGGCTCCTTCCCTTCCCTGAAGATGAGGCAGTTTCTGGATCTCTAATTATTTCCACACGGGCTGTATTTATTGGCAATTAAATGGTTCAGTGGCTCCGAGACATTAGTCTCCTCTAAACATGTTGTCTGTCAGATTGCTTCCTGCCAGCAGTCCCTGTGGGCTGGGATATCTCTTGGAGCCCTGCAGGGCTGTGTGTGGATGGGAGGGAGCAGCTGGTAGAGCCCCCCTGCCATGTTTCCTTCATGTCAGAACAGCCTCAGGGTTGGCAACTTGGAGTCAACAAGAGGGGAGTGTGCTTGCTCTTGACAGAGCTACAGCCAGACCCTGGGAGAGATTGCTTGGATGGTGTCTGCAGCATCCATGGGAAATGGTCCAGGAAAAATGCACTGACCTGGGAAAACAGAGAATCATAAAATCATGGGATCATAGAACTATGGAATCATAGAACTGTTGGGGTTGGAAGAGTCCCTTGATCTCATCCAGTCCAAGCACTCACCTGAGTGCCACCACTGTTGCTGAGCCACTGCCGCTAAACATCAGCACCACATCCACACAACTTTTAATCCCCTCCAGGCATGGAGACTCCACCATGGAGTCTCTGGGCAGCCTGTTCCAGGCCCTGAGGACCCCTTCTGGGAAGAAGTTTTTTCTTCTGTGCAGCAGCTTGGCAAAAATTGCAGAGGGAAGGGGGAAAAACAATGCAGTGATTGGTGAAATGTGGGGAGAGCCTTGAAAAATCTGTGGTGGTCCTGCTGGAGCATGTGGTGGAGCTGCAAATGTGGTGGGCTGGGGACTCATGGATCAGGGCCAGGAACAGGCAGCAGGCAGGCAGTGGCTCTGGCAAGATGTGCAGTAACTGGTAAAGCAAGCAGCAGTCCCAGCAAAATAGGCATTGCTCACAGTAAAATAGGCACTGATCCCAGTAAAACAGGCACTGATCCCAGTAAAATAGGCACCCACCGCAGTAAACCTGCACAGATCCCAGTAAATATGGACTGTATCCAGTCAAACCTGCACTGATCCCAGTAAATATGGACTGCATCCAATCAAACCTGTACTGATCCCTGTAAATATGGACTGTATCCAGTCAAACTGCACTGATCCCAGTAAATATGGACTGCATCCAGTCAAACCTACACTGATTCCAGTAAATATGGACTGTATCCCATCAAACCTGCAGTGATCCCAGTAAATATGGACTGTATCCAGTCAAACGTGCACTGATCCCAGTAAATATGGACTGCATCCAGTCAAATGTGCACTGATCCCAGTAAATATGGACTGCATCCATTCAAACCTGCAGTGATTCCAGTAAATATGGACTGCATCCAGTCAAATGTGCACTGATCCCAGTCAAACAACATGCAGGCATCCCAGTCAAACATGCACTGGTCCCAGTAAGAGAGACAGGAGCCCCAGCAAAGCACATAGCAGCTCTGGCAAGACAGTATCTCAGCATCCCAGCTGGAAGAGAGCTCAGGGATCAGTTCCAGCCTTTCTAGGGACAAGCACAAGCGATGCCCTGGTCAAGCAGCCTCAGGGGAACAGCAGTAACCCACAGGAAAGGGATGGGATGGGGTGGAGAGGGGCAGCTGAAATGCTGCAGAGAGGCAGGGATCCTGCAAGGTGCTAGGAGGCTGTCAGCTGGGGGTGATTCACACAGAGCACAGGGCACAGAGCAACCCCGGGGCTGGGCAGTGCCCTCGGAGACATAGAGACGGGCCAGAAACGGCTTCAGGGTGAAGAACTTGGTGTGGTAGGGCAGGAGGGGAGGGGGGACTCCAGCAGTGAGGGAAAGAAGGGAAAGGAGGGGAAGGGAAAAAAGGAGGGGAAGGAAAAAAAGGAGGGGAAAGGAAAAAAGGAGGGGAAGGGAAAAACGGAGGGGAAGGGAAAAAGGAGGGGAAGGGAAAAAGGAGGGGAAGGGAAAAAGGAGGGGAAGGGAAAAAGGAGGGGAAGGGAAAGGAGGGGAAGGAAGGGAAGGACACCCCAAGGTTCCCTGCTGTTCCCCATTTCTTTCCCTGTGCAAGCTCCCCCAGCAGACCCCACATAACAAAGGGATCCTGTGTGGCTGAGATGCTGCACAGCACCTGTGAGATATGGAAAGGTGCAGATTCCCACAGCTGGTCCTCACCAAAGAGTTCTGATGCTCATGGCCAGACCCCACCAGTGCATCACTCTTAATCCCTGTTGCAGCACAGTGAGGTTTCTGCAGCACCAGTTTAACCAGACTCAACCAGCTCCCAGCACTGCCTGGCTTGCTTTACCAAGTGCTTCTTCTGGTATCTACATCAAGTTTTGTGCTTTCCTTACTAGATTCCAACCCAAACATTGATTGAAACTAAAAGAGGGAGATTCAGACTGGAGAAAAGGAAGTGTTTGACACTGAGGGTGGTGAGATCCTGGCCCAGGCTGCCCAGAGAGGTGGGAGCTGCCCCATGACTGGCACCATTGCAGGTCAGGTTGTTTGGGGCTGTGAGCAACCTGTTCTGGTTGGGGATGTCCCTGCTGGCTGCAGGGGTTTTGGACTAGGTGAGCTTTAAAGGTCCCATCCCACCCAATTCTGTATGGGATTCAGTGATTCCATGATTGTGGCAGTTTGGACTGGGTGCCCCCTGCCACTGCTGCATGAGATACACCTCTGGTGTCCTGGGTACCTGCTCACTAGGGGTGGACACAGGAAACAGTGTATTTCTACCCATAAATGCTGCGCCCTATAAAGCCATCTGCAGAGTCATTCTCTTCCTTTTTCTTCCCTCTCTGCTCCCCTGGGAGATGTCCTCTCTTATCGGGTAATGCCGGGGGGGTATCTCAAGCCTCTTAGGCCTGACTAGGCCTAATGCCAGGAGGAGAATGGAGGGGGGGGCAGTCTCAGACCCGGCCAGCCTGAGACTTGCCTAGCAGTGGGAGGCGGGGGGAAGGAAGAGCCCTGAGGGATTGGGTAAACCCTCAGGTGGGAGGAGGGAAGGATTGGGAAACCTCTGGGCACTGTGTGGGGGACTCTGTATGCTTTGGGATGTTCTTTTCCACTACGCTTTGTAGTTTGTAGTTTTTCTGTATTTTCACCAATTGCTTTTCCATTTAAACTTTCCATCACTCTCCAATCCGTCTGTGTGTGTCATTCTTTTGTCCCTTTCGGGGCAAGAGACGATCTGTCTGGCCCCAAACCAGCACAATGATGAGATTTTTTTGGCTGGTGCACCCCAAGGAGACAGCACAGACAGCACTTGCATCCAGTGATGATGGAGAAATCTGCATGCAGGGCAGCTCTGCTGACCGTGGTGGTCCAAGCACTGGAGAAAGAGCAGATGAGGCCTGGGCAAGCCCTGTCCCTTAAGCTGGTATTTTCCTTTTCTCCATTTGCATCATTTTTTTTTAGCCACAGGACAAATTGCCAAGAATCTGAGGAGAATCACATAGGCTCCTGCAGAAGTTGTGTGACCAGTGAGGTGTACCCCTCCTTCCTCCTGCTGGCTCTGGGCCTGAAGATATTTTGCTCATGATGCAACTTCCATTATTTCCATAGCAACCATCTTTTGTCAGGTCTCAAGACTGGAGATGTTTTTTAATAACTCTATTTGCCAATTCAAGCCCCAGAAGAAGTGAGCCGCAGAGGGGAAAGTTCTCATTCAGATGTAAAATAGCTGCAATAATAGCTGGGGGTGGGGTGGTGGGGGCATGGCTGGGGCATGTTGCTTTTCATCCAACCCTTCCTCCTTTGCTTGGTGAAAGAGCCTCATCCAGTGTCACTTGTGGGAGCCATGGCAAGCATTGGGGCACTCAGACAATGCCAGGCCCAGCTGGTATCAGCCTGAATGAGATCTCCCTGGCTTCAGTGAAAGGAGATTGCTTTGCCTCAATGGGAGCTTTGGTCTGCTTCTGTCAAAACCACCCTGGGGTCTCCATGGAATGTGGTTGATGCCTCCTAGCCCCCAGCCCCTTCCTAGGCCAAAGGGGTGCCCTGCTCCCTGTCCCACTCTCACAAGAAGCATCAGTGTCCATCATGTCATAGCCCAGCCCTCAGCTGAGGAGGAGGATCCTGTGTTGCCACCCTACCAGGAAAGGACACTGCAGTGCCAGTGCTGCTGCCAAGCACTTGGTGCAGCAAAACCCCGGCCCAAGGGACACAGCTCACCACTGCTGCCCATCCGCCAGCACTCGGGGCTGCTGCTGCTGGGGCATGGCAGATTCCTGCTCACATCTGCTCTCTCTACTTCCCTTGCTCCTTGCTGGGATAGGGGGACACCAGCTCATACCTGGCTCCTTCTCAAATCCAAGTACATGCATATGATGGAAGCCCTTCCAAAAATCTCAGCCTAGAGCTCTCTGATTTTTTGCCCTAAAGGTCTCACCTCAAACAGCTTTTCCCAGCTTCCTCAGGCAGGTGCACATCGAATCTCAGCATGGTGGGTGCTGGAGGGGACCTCTGAAGATCATCTAGTCCACTCCTCCTGCTAGAGCAGGATCACCTACCTTCAAAACCAAGCTCCTGGCAAATAATTAGACTGTCCATTAGAACAACCAAAGTAGGAAGCATTTCATGCTTGTGCATTTAATTCTGTCATCACTTACTTCTGCAGCAGCCCAGAGCCAGTACCAGCCCTGAAGCCCTTCTTCTGTCATCTTCCAATGCAAACCAGTAACAGAACTGGCTGTAACCTCTCTGGGGCTGTTGTGGAGCAGGTGCAGCCCTTGACACGTGGCCTTGCTGGGTCTCATCCTATTGGCCTCAGCCCATGGATCCAGCCTGGCCAGAAAAGTGGAATGAAGCATCTGTGACATCGTAATCCTGGGAAGAATGAAAAGACCCAGGAGAGGCAGCCTGACAAAGGAGAGCTTGGACCACCTCACCCTTCCCCACCACCTCTCCTACAGCCTCCAACAAAGACTCTGATGGCAGCTCTGTAGGGCTGAGCATGGTGCTGGAGCCTGGTGGTTTGGCAAATCCTGGCTGATATCATGACACACAAAAGGGCTCTAAAAGCCTCTGTGATGTTTTCACTCAATGCTCTGTGGGTTTTTTCCCTTCACTGAATAAACCCTCCCATGACTCAGGGCTGTTGGGGGGTGTGTGTGTACACTGGGGGAAACTCCAGCTCCAGTCCCAGGCTTTCTCAGGCTGCTCTGCTGGGCACTGGAGTCAGCTCCAGATGTTTTTTTCTGTCCATCTCCAGCTTGCACCTTGATCTCAGCAAAAGCAAAGCAGGAGAGGCACCTGATCATTGAAACATTAGTCTGACCTCTGAGTACCATCCCAGCTCCTGCTTCATTCCTTTACCTTTAGCTGCTCTAATACCCTGTGGTTCTGCACTGCAAGAGAGAAACCAGATCCTAGACACAGGGCAGCATTTGGGGGGGTGGGGGAGGGCATTTTCACCCACAGCAGCACAGGCAGCACACAGAATCCATTGGTTTAGATGGGACCCTCCAAGGCCATCTTGTCCAAGCCCCCTGCAGCCAGCAGGGACATCCCCAGCTAGAGCAGGGTGCTCAGGGCCCCAGCAAGCTTGACCTTGAACGTCTCCAGGGGTTGGGGTCTCAACCACATCTCTGGGAAACCTGCTCCAGGTTTACATCTTGTTGCATAGAGACTGTCCCAGACTTGCACATAGAGCAGACCTGGCTGGAGATGTTTCCATCTACCTCCAGAAAGGAAGGAGCAGAAAAGGGAGATATGCTGATGGGATGAGCACCAAAATCCTACCCCACCAGATTCATTTGCTGCTTGGCACAGGAAGGTGTCAGGGCTGCAGTCTGGGGTTGCACAACAAGGCTGATCTGCAGAACATGTTGAAGAAATGAGCCAGGCTGTGAAAGAGGGAAATTAGGAGGTCCCTGTTCCTCACTAGCTCCAGCAAGAGTAAAGCACCCAGCTTCTTTCTGCAACACCAGAGCTGTGAACAATGAAAGGCTGCAGTGAAGTGGCTTCAGGTCTGGTGGAAATGGATTAGGAGGTCCACAAGTTACCAGGGAAGGGGGAATAAACCTAGGGGAAGGGCAAAACTCCTGAGCACGAGAAATGCTTCTGTTGTTGTTGGTTTGTGTTGAGGTAAGATGGCCAAGAAGGGGCTGATGACAAAGTAAAACAAAATAATATTGTGGTAATTTAGAGGGAATCAGAAGTTCTCCATGGAATTGAACTGCTGGAGTGTCTCCAGGCATCCAGACCTGCTCCTACAGGGAAGCACGAGAAAGGCAGGGCTAGGATTTACCAACTCAGAGGTAGAAAAAGCAAGCAAGAGAAATGCTGTGACAAAAACCCCAAAGTCAAAACCTCTTTACCTGGGGAAGCTTTGGGCATTCAGTGCAGTGTTGAAGCTTAAGAAAATTGATAAAACAAGACAAAAAAAAATCACCTTTTAATGCTCCTGGCTGGCTGCAAGTGTGGAGATGGAAAAGCAGGCAAAGGAGCTGCCAAGCTGGAACAGAGCAGAGCAAAAATGTTAAAAGAGTTTGATTAAACCAAAACAGTTAATAACTTCATAGCTTCTTCCTTGTTTGTATTTGAGCTGCTATGAAATCCCCTCTGTGCTCCTGGACTTCACCCCCTTCCCTGCTCCCCAGGTCCCCACAGAGGGAGGGTTGGATCTCTCACCTCCAGTGCTTGCTGTCAGCTGGGGAATTTGCTCCTGATTTATTCCACAGCAGAGAAACACCTGACAAGAGACAGAAAGGAAACAGCTGCTGGAGCTGTATTCCCAGAAATTCTGTTATGGGCCAGGGATAAAGTTCAGCACCTCATTGATTTCTCATGTTTGCTGGCTTGCAGTAAAGAGAGAGAATTAGAGTCCACACTCCATATGTTCTTTGCCAGGTATGGGACAAGCTTCTTCCCCAACTATGTGGTTTGCAGGGTTTTCCTGCATTGAACCTCTCCTTACAGGAGGGTACAAGAGTCGGGAAGCCATTTGCTTCTGTTTAATAAGGTGATCAATGACATCCAGGAAGAGACTAAGAGACAGTCAAAGAAAAAGATAATCCTCCTGTGTGCAATAAACTTCATTGAGGGGATGTCAGAGAACTTAATACAGGGAACGGAAGCTGCAGCAGATTAACAAACAAGCAGCACAAACCTTTAAAACTACTGAGAAATGAGCATTTAATTACAAACCTGATCGCTCCACAAGCAGGAAGAGTTCCCTCAGCTTCCCAGCAGCAGGCAAAGACAGTAAATTCTAACCAGCTTGTTCTTAGCTTTAATTAAGCCTAAGGTCAGGCTTAATTAAAACTCAGACCACCCCACTGCTGGCAGCTGGTTTATAAATGAAAATCAGATGCCCAGCTGGTCTCTGGTGCCTTTGGCTGTGAATAAGACAGATCTCCATCTCTTCCAGCTCTGGGCACCAAGCATTCCTGTGCTGGTGCCAAAGTTATGGACAGAGATATGTTGCAGAGGGAGAGTAAAGGCAGCTTCTGACCCATTTTTGTGCAGGGTAGGGGAGGGTGCAGCCAGGAGCTGAAGTGCAGGTACCACCAGCTGCTGCTCTCATGCCCAACCATGATCCTGTTATCAAAGGTAAAAAGCACCCAACTCAAAGTGCTGCTGGCTTCTGACTCTGCAGAGGGAGATGGGGATTTTTCAGGGGGCTATAGACTAGGGGTGGACACAGAAAACGGCGTATTTCTACCCATAAATCCTGCACCCTATAAATCCATTTGCAAAGTCATTCTCTTCCTCTTTCTTCCCTCTCTGCTCCCGTGGGAGATGCTCTCTTATCGGGTAATGGTGGGGGAGTATCCAAGGCCTCTTAGGCCTGTCTAGGCCTAATGCCAGGAGGAGAATGGAGGGGGGGGGGGACAGTCTCTGACCTGGCCAGCCTGAGACTTGCCTAGCAGTGGGAGGGGGGAAGGAAGAGCCCTGGGGATTTGGGTAGACTCTCAGGTTGGAGTAGGGAAAGATTGGGAAGCCTCTGGGTACTATGTAAGGGACTCTGTATGCTTTAGGATGTTCTTTGCCACTATGCTTTGTAGTTTTCTGTAGTTTCACCAATCGCTTTTCCATTTAAACTTTCCATCACTCTCCAATCCGTTTGTGTGAGTCTCATTCTTTTGTCCCTTTCGGGGCAAGAGATATTCTGGCTGGCCTCAAACCAGCACAACCTCCCCCATTCACCACACTTCCACACCATCCTTTAGTATGAGGGGCAGAAGGCTGCTCCACGAATGCCAACCCGCACTAACAGGGAAGGAGGAGCACTAAGCAATAGGCCAATTCATACAAAACTTTATTAGAAAGGAGAACGCAGCCCCTTGGGAGCAACACCTTACATCATTGCCCAAACTTTTACAGCTTAACAGCCCTCATTAAATACAGGGAGCTACAAAACTGCTGTGCAAAGGAGGGAGAACAAATCCTCAAATCACCATTGTTCCAAACATGGCTACAGACAGCATTTTTCCAAGGTGGCCTGTGGGCAGGTGGGAACACAGACACCTGACAAGGCTGGGAGCTGGCACCTTGTGGGACTTTCTGTTTCTGTGGCTTTCTGTCCCAGGATGATTTTTGATCTCATCAAAAGTCTGTATTGCTTGAATTCCAAGAGAGAGAAGGAAGAACAAGTTCATATGGCTTGGTATTGCATCTGAAAAGTGTAGTGCTGGGTAAAGAGTTGGTGCTTTCAAACCTTAGAACCACAAGAAAGTGAATATTATCCTAGCACTAGTTCTAATTCAATGGTAAATAATAATAATAATAATTAATAAACCACAGAGATACTACTGTCACTGAAACTGAGACTAGTTTCATTTAACCACCATGAAGGATAAACAGGGCCTCGTTTAGAAAGCCTTTTTTTTCCTACCCATACCCCAAAGAACTAACCCAGGAGCAGTTTTAACAGCACTCACTTTCTGCACATCAGCCTCTATGTCATGATGGCAACTCTAGTCCCAAACACCAGTAAGAGGAAAAGAATACTTAGATCAATGTCTCAGTTTCCATACAGATGTTTTCCATGTTGCACCCTAAAAAAATAATAATAGAACTTCAAGCAGAATTGATATACAAAAGTCTGCTGTGCATGAGCCAGCAGCGTTCTGTACATGGTAAAAGCAGAACAGTACAAAAAGGAGTCTGGTAGCAAAGCCAATATAAAATATTTTATATAAACAGGGTTTGAGAAGTATAAAATTAGGGAGCAATGAATAGAAGAGTGTGCTTCACAGCCCCTGCAGCAGCCTGTGGCTGCCAGCAACCCCTCAGCTCCTCACTGCAGCCATGGCAGAGCACAGGCCCCATCCCTGCAGACATCCAGTCAGAAGTGATGGGGCCCAAAGCAACTGACCTAAATGGAAGTGGCCCTGCTAACTGCAAGAGGCTTGGATAAGATGACCTTCAAGGGTCCCTTCCAACCTCATGCATTCTGTGATTCACAGCAGGTCCCAAAAGAAAGAGCTCATAGAATCACTGAGTCAGAAAATTGTTTCAGCTGGAAAAGACCTCTAAGGTCATTGAGTCCAACCGTCATAAGGCCACCACGGGCATTAAGCCACGTCCCCAGGTGTCCTTACTGCCGGCAGAACTCGCTGGTTACGTTGGGGAGGGGGTAGGCAAAGAGGGAGAAATCCAGGATGTACTTTGGTAGCAGCTCCTTGAGCAGGCGGCGCTGGGCGCTGCACAGGTAGTACTGCAGTGTCTCGGCCGTCACGGGCTTGTACCATGCCTGCCGCTCGGGGAAGCGCACGGAGGAGGGCGACCGGACCTGCTCCAGGACGTAGTTGGCGTCGGCGTTCAGACGCTCGTAGGAGCCGATGAAGTCGTACCTCACGGCACAGGGCTGGCACAGGTTGTAGATAGGCATCCAGTGCTCGTTCATCCGCTCCACATCCTCGTCCAGCAGGTAGCGCAGAAACTCGGAGAAGGTCACATCGTCTCCTGCCGAGCTCCCCCCACTCTTCCGATAGCGCCTGACGATCTCCACCCCATACTTCTGCTGGTACTCCTTGATCTCCCCAAACTTGTTCCTGTAGGCTGACAGCAGCCTCTCCATAGGGTTCCGCACGAAGATGAACTTGTAGTAGTGCTTCAGGCGGTAACTGATCTCGTCTGGCTTCATGTCTCCAAGGAACACGAGGTCGCTCTTGTGGTCCATCTTCATCCTGACGTCGACGCTCTCCAGCGCCCCGGCCAGCACCTTCAGGATGCGCTTCCAGTTGGAGCAGGCCACCTTGGGCACGTAGCAGTACAGGAAGCGATACCTGTCGCTGACCAGGAGGTGCCGCAGCACCGTGCGCCGCTGCCCGGCCGGTAGGTCCCAGACGCTGCGGGGCATGGCGCGCTGCCCGCAGACGCTGCGGATGGTGCGGTTGCGGATGTCCCGCAGCACCTGGAGCTCCAACTCCGCCTGGGCTCCTTCGCCGCCGCCACGGCCTGGCCCTGCCGTCTCCGCCGCGGCAGGGCGCAGCGGCTTCACTTCCGCCAGGATCCCCTTCTCGATCATCAGCAGCAGCCCGCTGGAAGCCAGGATGACGCCGAACATCAGCATGGACGGCAGCAGCACCGTGCCGCCGCCGGCACCCCGCGGCCGGGCCCGGCTGCGGCCCGCGGGCACTGCTCGCCTGCCCTCCGCGGGGAACGGCGGTCGGGGCAGCATGGCCTCGCCGGAGCCGCTGTCTCAGCCGCCGCCACCAGGCCGCATAACGGGGCCAGGTCAGGGGTAACGCGGCCAGCCGGAGACTGCCGCCCGGCTGCCGGGGCCCGGAGCGAGGCGGGGCGGTCGCGCCGGCAGTGACGGGTGCAGAGGGCGGGCGGGAGGCGGTGGCCATTTCACAGGGGCTCCTCCTCGCCGCTCGCCTCCGGAAGGGGAGAGGAGGGCGCGGGGGGAGGGCGGACACCGCCGCGCCCCGGAGCCGTAGGGTGGCTTCGTGAGAGGGAGGGAGCCCGAGGGCGGGGGAGTCCCGGCGGCACCCCGGCTCCCGGGGATGTTTAACCGGCGCCGCCATCGCGGGCGGGCAGGGGGCAGGAGCCCCCTGCGCCCCTCTTCCCCCAGAGGCGATTTAAACGTCACCCTAATAGCACGGACTCAGTCTTTTGGCTGCAAGAAACCTTTCAGATCATGGACTCCAACCATCGACTCACCACTGCCAGGGCACCACCAAACCATCTCCCTCATCACCACATCTCCGCGGCTTTGAAACTCATGCAGGAATGGGCACTGCCCTGGTCAGCCTGGGCCAGCACTTGACAATTCTCAAGGGGAAGAAGTTGACATAATCTCATAGAATCCCAGGCTGGTTTGGGTGGGATGGGACCTTTAAAGCTCACCAGCCTCCCACAGCCAGCAGGAACATCTGCAACCAGAGCAGGTTGCTCAGAGCCCCAAACAGCCTGACCTGCAAGGATGCCAGGGATGGGGTAGCTCCTAACCATCTGGGCAGCCTGGGACAGGGTCTCACCCCCCTCACTGTCAAAAATGTCTTCCTTCTCTCTATTTTCAGTCTTCCTCTTTTAGTTTCAACCTGCAAGCCCTTGTCCTGTCACAACAGGTCCTGCTAAACGCCTGTTCCCCTTTGTTCTTGTCCTTTTTAAGTTCTGAAAGGTCACCAGAATGTCTCCAGGCTGAACAACTCCAACTCTTTCAGCCTGTCCTCACTAGACCTGTAAGAAAGGAACCCCTGCAGGGTTTGCTGTGCTCGCAGCGCAGTTTGAAGCCCAGTGCTTCCCAGCTCTTGTTGACCCTTCTGTGGTCATGCGCAGTGCCTCAGGCCTTAATTAAATGGCCATAGTGGTTTTACCATACTTGGCCAAGGCTGCCTTAGTTATCACTTTATTTCTGCACGTTTTAGCAGCCCAGAAGAGCAGGAGATGTGAGTTACCTGGTGAACGTGCACAGAGCCACAGGAAGTTGGGCTGAGGATGGCTGTGCCACCTCCTGAAAGCCAAAGGGTAAGACTTGTAAAACTTTGTCAGGGTTTCTCCCAAGCCATTGTCTTTGAATGACTCCAGCTGATATTCTTCAACCACCACCTCCACTTACAGCAAACCACTTGGTGCTGCAGCTTTGGCCAAAGCAGCAACAAGCCGTAGCCAGCAGCTTGATATTGAAGCCAGGCAGGCAGCCTGGGCAGTGCCAGCCATGGCATCGGTGTAAGGATGCCCTATCTACAGACAGCCCTTCCTGGAACAGGAATCAGCTCACACTGCCATCCTTCTGCATAATTTCCTTCACTGTGTTTTCAGAGCCTACCAGGGGGCTTCTGCTGGTAGGGGAAGGGACTGTCAAAAGCTCTTTCAGTATCAATAGAATACCAGCCTCCACTTAGTTTCTTTTGATGCAAAGCCAAGAGCATTTTGTCAGCCAAAGCAGACAAAGCATTGGTAGCAGAGCATGAGAGCCTGCAGCAAGATTATTTTATGTTCCACAGTTTTATTTTGATGTAAATACAGCAGTAGCTCTAGGAAGGGATGGCAGTTTCTACCCTGTCACCAGCAGCACAGCTGTAAAGCTGCACACTCTGTGATATTGTCAGCTTTCTGGTTTCTGAGGGCAGGTCCAAGGATCTGATCTTGTTCTCAGTCAGCAGCAGCGTAAGCTGAAGCTGCACCAATCTATATAATCTGCAGCACACAGACAAGAATCAGACCTTTTGGCAAAGCTTTCATCTGAAGGACTCTGCACAGTAAGTCCAGCACAGCCAAGGGTATTTCTGTTTCTTAGAAGGCAGATTAGCCTGGCACCACCTGTCTCTTGGCCCCTCCACCCCTAAGATCATAGAATTGTTTTGGTTACAAAAGATCTCCAAGATCACCCAGTCCACCACCCAGGACACCTGCAGCTCCATGGGACATGGGAAACCTGCAGAACCTTGCCCATGGAGATGCTTTGCCAGATCTGAGGGTGATCCTCATCTACCTGGGGACGCAGCAGCAGCCTCCTCCTCACCACTACAGATATTTCAGGGGGGGGAGTGTTGAATCTCACAGCACTTCAAGACACTTGCAAACCCCAACATTTGTCTTTGCTTTAAGAGCACCACAGCAGCAGCAGACGTCTAGCCCTAGGGAACCACCAGCTGGTCTTGAACAGTTCTATAGACCTCTTCCTCACTAATTACCATGAGCAAAAAAGTGCCATCAAAATGCACTAAAAAGTTGTTCCCTCAGCATCACCACCGTGGAGCACACTCAGGTTTAAAGCAGCTCAGCCTTGGCTCTCAGAAATGCTGCTCTGAGTGCCAGTTCCTAGAGAGAAAGACTGAGGGACACCCCTGTCCTCCCAGGAGTTTCCTTCTCTGGAAACTTTCAAGACCCATCTGGCTGTGTTCCTCTGTGACCTGCCCTGGGTGATGATGATCTTCAGAGGTCACTTCCAACCCCTACCATTCTCTGATTCTCTGACTTAAGCAAACAAGACCTCTTGGCTGGATCTGAGCTTCTCTAGATCAAAAAGTAAAGCAAGCAAAGGAAGAAGAGATGTGATGCTGTGGTTGTGTGTCCAGAGATTATCCTGTAATTTAGTCTAATGAAGCCTCTTAGCCCAGTGGATAAGCCCAGAAGCCAGGTCCCAAGCAGCTCACTCTTAGCACTAGGAAAGAGAAAAAACAGAAGTCTGTCTAGACCAAGTCAAGCATTCTGGGTACATACAGTAAATAACCCAGAGGAGGCTGTTGTGCTAGGCTGAGTCTGCCTGCCTGGAAACAGAGATCACTGTTTGCAAGCAGATGCAGTGCTGAAGGCTCTGCTTGTGTTGCAACTGCAAATTAATTGCTGTCAGCTGCTGAACTCACACAGACCTCGGCTGAGCATTGTTGTGCTGTCCCTGCTCCATCCTGTGCAGCTACAGCATGGCTTTTGACTCACAGAATGGGTTGGGTTGAAGGGACCTTCAAGCTCATCCAGCTCCAACCCCCTGCCATGGGCAGAGACACCTCCTGCCAGCCCAGATTGCTCAAGACCTGATCCAGCCTGGAGACCACCTCCAGGGAGGGGACATCCACAGCCTCCCTGGGCAACTTGTTCCAGAGTCTCCCCACCCCCACTCTCAAGAATTTCTTCCTCATCATCTGCAGTCTCAATCTCCCCTCTCGCAGCTCAAAGCCATCACCACTCATCCTATCACTGCAAGCTCTTGTCAAAAATCACTCCCCAGGTCTCTTCCCCCTCTGCCCTGGTGAGGCCACATCTGGAGTATTACATCCAGTTCCAGAAAGACAGGGGACTTGCTGGAGAGGTTATAGCAAAGGACTGCAAAGATGCTGAGGGGACTGGAACAGCTCTGTGCGGAGGAAAGTCTGAGAGAGTTGGGGCTGTTTGGACTGGAGAAGAGCAGCCTGAAGGGGGATCTCATCAATGCTGATCAATACTTCAAGGGTGGGTGTCAGGATGGGACCAGGCTTGTTCAGTGATTCCCAGTGACAGCACAAGGGGCAAAGAACACAAACCGGAACATCAGAAGTTCATCTGAACATGAGGAGAAACTTCATTAATTTAAGGGTGGTAGATGGCTGGAGCAGGCTGCCCAGGGAGATGGTGGAGTCTCCATCTCTGGAGACAACCCAGACCCATATGGACATATTCCTGTGTGAGCTCCTCCAGCTGTCTCTGCCTTGGCAGGGGGGTTGGGCTCAAAGATCTCCAGGGGGTCCTTTCCCATCCCTACCATGCTGTGAAATCCTGCCCAGGTAACAGAGAGCATGGGCATGGGTATGGGCAGGGCTGCTGCTGAACCTGGGCATTCCTAACCCTGCTTTGCTGAGCTCTTGCTTGGTGTCCTTTCAAAACCACCCCTCCAGCAGGGCAGGTTGTTTGTTTTCTAAGACATGTGTCCTAGGGCCCCTGCTGCTATGGAGAGCAGAAAAATATTCATTAAAATATTAATTGAGATGCAGAGGGCTTTTTTCCCCCAGCATTGTTAAATTGATTTGCTTTTAACAATTTATGGGCAGCTGAAGCCGCTCTGACTCCAGCTTGTTTTTGCAGAACACTCTGGAGAGGTTTATAGAGATATGAAAATTAAATAGGGAGCCACAGAATAAATGGGGCTCCCATTCAGCCTAGCTTGTAAATCCAGTCAGAATGGTCTCCTTTATTAAACATCCTTCCCTCTCCAGCATGGATTAACAGCTCTCACTGGGGACTCTGATGGAAAAGCCACCATGTCCCTATAGCAACAGGTGACACAAACACCCCTGGCAGGAGCCACTGCATGTCCCCTTTCAATGTCCCCATACAGCCTTTCCCCTTGGGGGTGTCCTCCCTGGCGCTGGTCCTGAGCTCAGCAAAACCTCTGCAAAGGTTCCATCCTGTGCTGAGCGGAGGGAAGCAGGACTTGCACGTTTGAGAGTCATGGAAGCACCGAATGACCCAGGCTGGAAAAGCCTTTTCAGATTATGGAGTCCAACCCTTACCTCAGCACTGCCAGGTCACCACTAAACCATGGCCCTCAGCACCACATCTCCACAGCTCTGAAGCCCCTCTGGGGATGGGGCTGATCCGCACCACACAGGGCTGCCAGCACAGCTTCTCTGCTCAGATGGGAGTCACCTTTCTGCTGATGGCTTTTATGGCAGGAAACAGCCCCCAGGAACACAACTCTCAGCACTCCTGGAGAAATGGTGCTGCGTGGGGTGACCTGCAGCTTCCTGCTGCTCCCAGAGCCTGAGGCCACTGTACAGAAACATTTCAACACCTGGACCCAGCAGCACAGGCACAGAGATGCAGCAGCTGGAGATGAGCATTAAAAGCTCAACCTCATTCTTCTGAAGAAGAGGAGCAGCCAGCACAGAAGCAATACAGAAGGTGACTCAGAGGCTGTGGATGCTACCACTGGATGAAGCCTGGGCTGGTGCCCTGGTTGTGCTACTGATAAGCAGCTGAAGGATTCAGAGCAGAACTCACCTCGTGGTGGCAGAGCCAGCATCACCATGGGGAGCAGTGTCTGCCCCAGTATCTTCCCCTGGAAGCCCCATCTGGGTGAGCAGAGCCTTCTTCCTGTCTCAGTGTGGTGAGGACACAGTAAAACTGGGAAATGGCCCTGGGGCCACCAGGTTAACGTGGGGCTGTGCATCTCTGATCCCTGGGTGGTCCCAACTCTGCTGGGGGCTGATCTTGCCACACCCACACAATGAGAAGCTGCTGTGGCACAGCTCATTTATCAGCATGAAGGGCTGGAGCTGGGACAGTGACAGAGTGCTCTGTCACCTTGGTGTGACAGGCCAGGCTGCTGTTGCCTCTTGGCTGGGGTGGCTTTGGCACAGTTCCAGTCAGCTGTAATTAGTGACATTAAAGCAACAGTTAAATGGAACCAGGAGCTTGTGGTTTTTGCTCTGGGTGGGAAGAGACTTTGGCAACTGGAGCAAGTCCCAGATGCTGCTTCGTGTTTGCTTGGCTGGGAGATCCAGGGAGTGAGGCGTGCAGTGGGAAAGCCTCCCCGCAGCACAGCAGCACATGCCAGGAGCCCAGCTGGCATCTTCCCTGGCACAGGGAACTACTCCAAACCCAAGCATCAAGCCATGGAGCAAAGAGGCACAACAGCATCCCTCAAGCTGCAAGAAACCACAGCAATGACACAGCCAAACCTACCCCTGCTTCTCCAAGGACTGAATTCCCAAAGCTTGTCCCAGTGCCCAAACCTTACCTGAAGCTTCTGTGGATGCCTGCAGCCATGACTGCTCCTTGCCAGCACCACAAGTGCCACCTTTCCCCTGCAGTTCCCACAAGGCAGGTGATGGTCCATCATCTCCAGACACTACATGTGGAAGTGAGGGGAGAGGTAATGCAGCAGTCTGGCTTCATCAGGTACCTTAATCACCCTTGGTCCACTCATCAGAACCAGACCTGGAGCCACCAGAAGGCCCTCAGCTGGCCAAAGCAGTGCAGGAATCAGCTGGCAACATAACTCCCTGCTCCACAGCTGGGTGAGGCCACCTCTGCCAACACCTCCAAGGCCAGCAGGACTCCACCACTGTGGCAGTAGAAAGTCCCCGGCAGCATCAGACAGGGAACAAGCAGGGGTTTGTTGAACATGGAATACAGGAGAGCTGGATGCAACCCAGTGTTGCTCCCTTGGGCTGCAGATTTCAGCAGCAAATCCAATTTTCCTGACATTAATCCCAAATTCTCAGTCAGTCACAGATTATCCTTTTGAGGATGGCTCCCCACGTGGGAAGAGCTGGGACACAAAAGCTTCTTCTTGGTGTTCAGTTGACCCTCACCAGTGTCTGTCCCTGCCCAGCAAAGTGCTGGAGCTGGCCAGAGGCATGGAGCATGCACTGGTGCCTTTGGGCAGCTGAGTCACCTTCAATCCAACTGGAGAATGTCACATTGGTTCCTCAGCAGAAGCCCAGGGCCCCAGGTGAGCTGTTGACCCCACACTGGCCTGCAAATCTAAATGTCCCAGAATGTGCTCCTCCCACGTCAGCAGCTGGCCAGGTGCCCATCCCAGCATCAGTTCTCCAGCCCTGTGCCTAAGCTGCCCAGAGGTCCCCAGGAGGAGCTGTGCTGTAATGAGGCTCCTCAGTAAACCTGGTGGGTGCAAAAGGCAGAGATCCTCCAGCAGAAGCCCTCACCCCATGAAGAAGTCCAGCTGGGGACTTGCTAAAGCCAGGCTGTGATGCTGGCAGGAGGACAGGGACTTTTTGTCAGTGCTGCCCAGTGACAGCACAAGGAGGGGTTCCAGGAACCTGTGGCCGTGGCACCTGGGGACACAGTTTAATGACTGTGGTGGTGTTGGGTTGAGGGTTGGACTCAATGATCTTGGAGGTCTTTTCCAACCCAAACAATTCCATGATTCTCACTGGAAAACCCAAGAGCAGCTCATCTCTGGGCTGTGCCCAGCTTGCTCACCCCAAGCCCACAAGCCCTGCTCCCACACTTGGTACCTTCCAAGTGCTTCTAATTCCCCACCAGGGCCAAGAGGAAGGTTTGAGTGAGGATGAGAAGGAGAGCTCAGCACTTACTCTGTTTTCTAAATCAATACCATTTGTCAAATTTATTTTTTTTTTTAAGAATTACTTCTAATATATCTTTCTCACAGAAGGAGGGCATAGGGAATGTTCTCATTCCATCTGTAAACACTGAAATACAGATCTGGGAAACCAGGGGAGAGACACGAAAAAGTGCATTTTACAAAAATTCTCAACTAAAATATATTTGACATGTCTGAATGTTTCCATTTAAATTCTACCCACTGCATCTTCATCTTCAAAAAATATTTCCGTATCTAATAGATTAAAAAAGCAAGAAATATTTTTTCATTCTGGATAAGACATCTCTTTTACATGCTGCCTCCACAGCAGCATGAAGCAACCATGGGAACCTTGGGAAAGGGTCTTGGCATGGGCTAAAGCCTGTTCCACACCCAGGCCAAGGACAATTTCTCTTCTGCCTGGAGAGGAGCCAGGACAGAGGTGGGAGCAGAGGGGGAGAAGGCTCAGGAGTTGCTGTGGTTTCCAAGGCTGGGTTCAAGCGCTGCCCTGACTGTGCAGCAGTGCTCAGGGTTTGCCTGCTGGGTGGCTCTCGAAGCTTCCTGCACCTGAGGGCACTTTTGCTGGAGGAAGGTGGCCAGGGGCAGCTTGCCTGCTCCAGGCTGGGTGTCAGAGGTGTCCCTGCAGACACAAGTGTGTGCATTTAGGGCTTCCTGTTACCTTCCACCCTTACCACTGTGTGCCACAGCCCCAGGGGGCAGCTGCTCCATTCCCTTTCTCGCTGCCCAGCCACACTGGGCACCACTGTCCCCTCTCCTGTGGTGGGCAGGAGCAGCTCCGCTTCTCTGGTGCCTGCCCTCTCTCTCTGCTAAGGGGGAGAACCACTGAACATCCTCTCCAGCACCAGAGGCCACTTTCTCCAACATCCCCTGGCACCCTCGTGGCACTTTCACCTGAGAACCCTGGAAGCGCTCCTGGCTCCCACCCTAACACAGCAGCCCAACCATGCCCTTCCAAGGGACCACCAGTACCCAAGTGACTTGTTGAGGAGAAATCTGAGCAATTCCTTTGACATCAGCAGTACCTTGAGGTATAAATGAGATGCTTCACCCACACATTCATGTTTGCACACCAGATAAAACCTCCTGGAGCTGGGTGTTTACAAACAGGGCTTTTCCAGCATCCTCAGTGATCTCCAGAGATCCCCTCCATTCTCTGCCACTCTGACTCAGTGACACTGAACAGGAATCAGCCTCTGACACCAGGGAGCCGTGTGCCAGGTGTTGTCATCTCCTCTCTTCTAGACAGGTTCCCCTCTTTGGTATGTAGAGCAAATCTCTGGAGAACTCCTGTGCTGAACTCTCTCCATCTAAGGGACTTGGTGCTGGGACAGTTCCTCTCCAGGCCAGACAAGCTTGAACCCATTCCCACTGTGCTGGAGCTTGTGGGGAGCTGGGGCAGGGCAACATTCAAGCAGGATGAAGACTTCCACCACTTCAGGAGCCTCAGAAGAATGCAGAGATGCAGATCCCAGGTCTGGACAAGTGACTCCAGCCAGCAGGGCTGTGGGCCAAGGTGCTGCCGATTTTCCTTCTTCATGTTAGTGCAATCTAGAGCTGGATCACTTAGAGGGAGTGACTTGGATGTTAGTGCTGTCCTTTGGTTTGCTTTGGGATCACCTCCAACAGTCTGTGTGAAGATAACCAAGGTCTACCTCGGCTCTGAAATAAGGCAAGAGGCGATACTGCTGGGCCTGGGGCACGTCTGTCCACAACACCACCTCCCAGTGCTCAGTTCCTTCCAGGAGCCACAAAGCCACTTGGGTGGGCTGGCTTGGACACCATGAGGGGTTTGGAGGGGAAGAAGCTGTGGGGCACAGGTAAGCCAGCACTGCTGACAGCTTCAGTGTCACCAGGGTCAGGGAGAGTTAAAGGGGAAGGGGACAAGATTTAAAGAAAGCCAGAATCACTCAAGAAAAGGCTTTGTTGCGTCACCTTCAGCCTCTAGCTGCTTTGCACCAGAGATGTGGTGGCATTGTGAGTTCCAGGCAAGCGGTTGGACTTGATGATCTCAGGGGTCTCTTCCCATCTCAACAGTTATGTGGCTCTATGATTTGCTGTGGGGTGAAACAGGGACTGTAAATGGTGTTACTGGGAGCAACTGGGAAGAAAGTGTAAACTCACTTCTATCACTGCAGCCCCCACACCATGAAAGGAAGGGTAAGACTCAGAAACATGGTTCTCAGGAGTGGAGCCCATGCTGTTCTCCCAGCTCCAGAGACACACAGGCCTGCTGGGGCTGTGTATCATGGGGCAGGAGATCCTGCAGGGCAAGGTCAGGGATCCCTGGTGGAGACCCAGCTCTCTGGGACACCACGCTGGGATGAGAAGTCCACAGCCCTGATGGCTCCCTCTCTGCTCTGCCATGCAGTAGGTTCCCAAGCCTGGCTGCCAAACCCCAGTCCAGGTGGTGGATCATAGAAGAGGGTGGTGAGGGGAAGAGAAAGAGGAGGGGAAAACAAAGGTCACCTCCTCCCCTGGTGGAGCAAAACCTCTCCAAGCACCACATGAGGCCACTCTACATCCAGGCAGCTTCCAAAGCAAGGGCTGAATTCTGAAGCTCCTCTTGCACCTGAGAATCCTCACAGCCTGTCCTGTGGGATTGAGGAGACTCTGCTCTGTAGCAGAGCACAGGAGAGACTCTGCCTCATCCTCACAGTGCATGTCAGGGCACGAGAACCACCCAGCTGTCCCAGCATGACTCATCCAACGCACCAAAGCGACCTCCTGCACCGTACCAGCATCCCACCCCCCCAGCCATGGCTCTGGATTCAGTTTCCTGGCTTTTATCCCCCTCTGGCTCCATCCACAGACACAGATCCCCAGCAGCAGGCCCCCAGCTCTGCAGACACTGCTCCTGAGGTGCAGATTCTCATCGATGTTTTCCACAAGTGCTGAGCTCTCCAAGCGATGCTGGCCTCCCGCAGGTGCTGCAGGGCCGGGCACTGGGTGCTGCTGCTTTGAGCAGCACAGAGTTCAGGTGTCCAGAGTGCAGAGCTGTGCCCAGGCCGTGCCCTGGCTGCGCCCAGGCCACTCCGCGGTGCTACTGCGGGTTCTTGAGGATGCGGCCGTGCCGGAAGTCGTAGACATGGCGGCAGAGGAAGACCAGCTCGGGGTCGGTGTCCTCAGGCACCTTGCGGTGCAGGGGCGTGGTGTACTCCTCTGAGGGAGGAACCATCACAGCCTTCCTGCCCGGGATGCCTTCCACTCGGCGCTTGGCCAAGGCACAAAATCTGCAACACCACAGCACAGGAGTGAGTGGGGGGGTAGGGGGGCTGGCATTCAGGGGTGTTCCAGCCAGGTTGGATGGGGCTAGTGAGAGGTGTTCCTGCCCATGGCAGGGGGTTGGCACTTGATGATCTTTGAAAGCCCCTTCCAACCCAACCCAGTCTGTGACTCTGTGTTTTATATCCCACAGTTTGTGTCTCAGCATCAAGTGCAAGTGTGGTTGGCCAAGGACAGGAGATATTTTTTTGGACAAGTTTTTGGGAGGCTTATTTGGGCTTTTTTAGGTGTTTGTTTAGCATTTTGGGGTTTGTTTGGCCAAGCTGTGTGTTTGCTTGGGCATTGCTATTGGGTATCTTCAGAGCAGATGACCTCCAGTAGTCCCTTCCAACCCCTCCCATTCTGTATTTTCTTGGTTGCTGCTTTTGTGTGTGTTTTGTTTGCTTGCTTTTTCTCTAGTTTTCTAAAGAGAGCAAACTTAGCTCCTGAGGAGTTTGTGAAGCAGTTTGCAGAAATGCAGAGAGCAGGCCCTGGGCTAGGAGTGCCCTGGGGCCTCAGCACCTCTGTGGTAAGCTGCAGGGTCAACAAGATGCATCCAGCAAAGCTGAGGAGATCCAAAGCACCGTTTTGCAGTATGGATTTGTGTGGCCATTCAGCCTCTATCTTCACCCTGTCCTGAGCATCCACCCACCCAAGGATGCTGGCTTCCTGGCCAGCTCCAGCAGACAGACCTACTGCCTTGCTCCACTTTTAGCTCCAAGCTATGAGCATTCCTGCACTGTCTACTGATGTCCACATGCTGCGGCACCAGGGTCATAAAAGAACAAACATTTCTGAGCCCCCTGAAGCACAAATCTCACAGAAACCAGACACGTGATGAATCTGGGGGGAAGCAACACCAAACCACTGTGCAGCATAGCTCATCCAGGTGCAGCTAGATCAAGGTCTGCAGGGGTGGGACAGGACTGCCCAGGGTGGTCGGCATGGGGTGCTGGAGGGCTCAGAACAGCAGGGTCAGAGCACCACCTACCTGCAGTACTCTGCAAAGGTCAGCACATAGCACTTCTCCTCAATGCAGGCCACGCTGTTCTCGTCCTGGTGCCGGGATGCAAAGATCTCATTCTGCAACAGGAGGGAGGAGGACACTCAGCTTAGCCAGAAGCCCCAGGGAGGTAGGACAAGCTCCACACCCTAACACATCACCTTGAAGGGGACTCTAAGGAGGATCTGCTTTGGCAGAACACATCTCACATAACCCAGACACCTTTGGGACCTATTTTTAGTATGCAGAAGAATTTCTCTCAGCAACAGGTGAGCAAAGCATCAAGAGATCTTTCTCCTCTCAATCAGCACTGCCCAGCACACACTGAGAGGCCAAGTCTCCATCTCCCACAGATGTCAACATCAGACAGGCACTCAGCCATGAGGCTACCACCAGCTGTATCTTTCAGCCTCTTTCCCCCTGAGGATAATGGACAGCTTGTGGTCACTCCTGAGAAGCTCCCAGCAGCCGAACTTAGTGGGCAATGCTCCTGCAGGCAGCAGTTGAAGTACCACCCACCCACTTTTCAGAGCACTCCAGCATGGTGTGGTTGGAAGGAACCACTGGAGAGCATCCAGTCCAACCCCACTGCTCCAGCAGGGCACCCACAGCAGCTTGCCCAGGAGCACAATGGCGAGGGGGGGTTGGAAGCTGTCCAGAGAAGGAGACTTCACAACCTCTCTGGGCAGCCTGCTCCAAGCCTCCAGCACCCTCACACCAAACAAGTTTCTCTTTATGTTCAGATGGAACCTCCTGGGCTCCAGTTTGTGCCCACTGCCCCTTGTCCTCTTGCTGGGCACTGCTGACAAGAGCCTGGCCTCAGCCTCTTGCCCCCCACCCTTTATCCCTTGCTGAGCATTGCTCCAATCCCCTCTGGGGCTGCTCTTCTCCAGACTCTCAGCCCCAGGGCTCTTAGCCTTCGCTCCTCACAGAGCTGCTCCAGGCCTCTCAGCATTCTCAGAGCCTCCCCTGGACTCTCTCCAGCAGTTCCCTGTCTCTCTTGAACTAGGGAACCCAGATCTGGACCCAGGACTCCAACTGTGACCTCATTAGGGCCTCATTCCTCCAATTGCCAGGGAGTGTTCTTCACTCATTTTCCCTTTCCTGTGCAGGAATCTCTCTTGATTCATTTCTACAGTTAACAACTGGAGGTTGAACAGCACTTTGCTGTCCTTGCTGCTACCCTGTGACACAGGACCAGGCCTTCTAATCCATCTCCATCTCAAAGCTAAAAGAATTCATCTCAAAGTCAAAAGTCTCAAAGACTTTTCCAACCCTCTCTTCACCCCAGCTCAGCTCAAAAGGCTGCTCAGGGAGGGAAATGTCAGGTAATTTAGGGAAGCTGGCTCTGCAGCCTGCTGGACATGGGACAGCCCAAATGGAGTCACTTGACAGAACTTCAGGTTTGGTTAGATCAGCAGAGATATCTCTGCACAAGCCTGGAAGTGTTACCTACAGGCTGTGTTTCTGCTCACAGCCCTGAGGAAGATGGCTGGAAGGAAAGACTCACCAAAGGGTCACTGTTTGGGGACACTGAATGAGAGAAACTGAAAAATGCCACACCTTGCTGCTGCTCCTTCCATCAGAACTATCTGAGTCATCCTTAGCAAGCCTGTCCCAGCACTTGGAGTCTTGTGCAATGAAGCAGATGCACAGAAAGCTGGCTGAGCTCCTGCTGGCCAGGCTGCTGGGGCTTGCTCTACACTGAAGTACAACTGGAAGCAGTCACACTTTGGTTAGGGACCAGAGCAGTACAGTTTGGTACCACATTTTGGTGCAGAAACTCATGTGTACCCTGGAAGTCAGGCACGTCCCATTCCCTGGCTGTTCCCCAGTGCTGCTCTCAATCCCTTCCTCCCCTTTTACTTAAAAAAGTGAAAGCACAGTGGGGAAATGCACCAAGTAGATTGAAGGCAGCAGTAAATTCTCCATTCCTAGTTTAAAATCAGCTTGCTGTCAACCCACACAAGCCCATGCAAAGCAGAGCAAGGGGTCAGAACTCAATGACCCACATGTTTTTTCCCTTGAGAAAGTGAAGTCTTAGAGGGGCACAACATCCTCCAGTCAGTCTCCAACCCCAAATCTCTGCAGGGGAAGCAGGATACAGCCCCACTGCAGCACAGAACAAGCTTCTGGAGCCTGAGGATTCAGGAGAAAAAGACAGCACAGGACACAGGTAACAGTGTCCTGCAGAACTGCAGTGGGAGACTGCACCAAGCTCTGCATTTTGGGTGAATTAGGAAGGTACTGGATTCTGATGCAGGGTGAGCTCACTCCTTAGGCAGCAGACAGAGCAAATGGGCACTTACTGCACAGGAGTTTAAGGGAGAAACAGTAAAACTTAAGAGTTGGCTATGCAGCAAATGCAACAGCTTGTGTTACAGCCCAGAGCTCCCACGTGACAAAAAGCTGGGGAAAAGCCACCAACAGGACCCCACCACTCAACAGACTTGGTTCGAGTTGGATATTAGGAACAATTTCTTCCCAGAAAGGGCTCTCAGGCACTGGCACAGGCTGCCCAGGGAGGTGGAGAAGTCACCACCCCTCAGGGATTTAAAAGACTCATGGGTGTGGGGCTGAGGGCCCTGGCTTAGTGGCTTAGCAGCAGTGGCATTGTGAGCTCCAGGTTGGACTCAATCTCAAAGGTCTCTCCCAGGCTCAACAGTTCTGTGACTCTAGGGAAGACCTACGAATAGGACCCCACTGCTCCACACATCTGGAACAGCTGCATCAGAGCCAAGGCAGCTCTGCTTCCCTCCAAACAGCAGGCTGAGAGGAAATGGCCTGAAATTGTGCCAGGGGAAGGTTGGGTTGGATATTAGGTTGGATAGGAACAATTTCTTTGCTGTGAGAGTGGTCAGGGATCGGTACAGGCTGCCCAAGGAGGTGGTGGAGTCACCGTCCCTGGAGGTGTTCAAGAAGCTGCAGATGTGGCTCTCCCAGATAGAGTTTAGTGGTCATGGTAGTTGGGTCATGGTTGGACTTGATCTTGAAGGTCTTTTCCAACCTTAATGATTCTATGACTCTCAGGTGAATCCCTCTTGCTGCAGACCCCCAAGCCTAGCAGGACCCCCTGCCCCAACACAGACTGGCTCACCTGGTGCATGCTGGGGCTGCGGCCTCCCTGAGTGTGCTCAGGTCTGTAGTACCACAGCAGGCTCATCATCAGCTCCCCTGCAAGGATAGCCAGCAAAAAACATCAAGCCTCAGCTTTCTCCTGGTGTTTCCCATTGCACCACCCCCTTTCTGCTCCATCCCTGCCACCCCCCTGAGCCCAGGCAGAGGCAGCTGTGCCATGATCAAGATTTCATGCTGAGTGAAGCTACCCACACTGCTGTTCCCTGACACCTTCAGCCCCCTCTTGTGTTACATCATCAAGGAGGTCAGTTAGACACCAAAAGAAAAAAACCCAATACAAAAAAAAAAACAAAAAAAAAAAAAATTAATAAAATCAACCTTCTTCCGTTTTCCACCTGACAACAGCATCCATTCAGACCACAAGCTGGAGATGCTCATCTAAAGCTCAGTGCTTGCAGCATCAGCTCCCAGGTTAGTGCCAGAACTGCAGGATGGCAGGACCACGATGGGTCTCACCCTGTGCTGGCCACTTCTTCTACACCTAACTTTATTTCATGTTTTGCTTTTCAGCAAGCCTTGTACTTTTACCTCACTTGGCACAGCTCCCTCGGCTCGGGTATCGCTGGTCAGACAGGAGACCTTGACATGAAAACCACTCCTCCAGTCACTACCTCCCCACCCAGGTCCCATCAGGAGTTTCTGCAGCTGAGCCTGTGCTCCACAGCAGCTCCCAGCCCAGCTGCTGGATGGAACATGTGAGCAAGCAGCAGTTCCTGGGACATCTGTTGCAACAAAATGATGAAGGAGACTGTTGCTAAGAGGGGCCCTTGCCAGACCTCTGCTTTCAAGACCAGCAGGATTTTGCTGCGCAGTCCCAGGCTGGTGATTAAAGAGCACTCCAGGTCCTAGGATGCATGACACTGAGCTCCTCTCTTCCTCTTCACCCCCAAGTCTGGCAGCAGGGGAGCAGCCTAACAAGGCTCTAGCTCACCCTCACCAAGCCCTGAGCAGTGCAGCCCCCACAGGCACCCTACCTGTTTTGGGGTCTTCCCACAGCGCCGAGATCTTGGCAACGTAGGGCATGGACTTCTTGCGGGGCCCTGACTTCAGCAGCACAGTGTCCCGCACCCGGATGACTTCCCCGTCCCTCTCCACAGCCTGGTAGCTCTTGCGAACAGCTGGCTCCGGTTCGTTCTGCACCAGGGGAACACAAACACCTGAGCTCTGCCATGGCTGCACAGCCCTGCAACAGGCACCATCCCTGGAGGTGTTCAGAAACAGTGGATGTGGCACTTTGGGTCTTGGAGGCGTTGGGCTTTATGATCTTAGAGGCCTTTCCCAACTTTATGGTTCCATGATTTGATAAAAAGTTATTTATCGTTTGCTACCCCAATCCAGGACATCTTTGGTCCTGCTGAAAACATACCTAAGGCTCCTCAGAGCAAAGTGCTTCCACTCCAAGAGAAGTCACACAGTATTAGACTACTCATGGCATCTCCATTCCCACCAGGCTGGTTTAACTAAACGATCTCTAAGGTCCCTTCCAACCCAACCTATTCCATGATTCTATGTCAAACTCTTTAAGAACATCATAGCCAGAGAAGGTTCACTGAGGAACAGCATCTGAGAGCTGACAGGTCACAGGTGGCCTTCACTTTTGAACAAACCAAGACACAACTATTCCTCCTGCATGGTCTGTCAGGGAGAAGCAGCCTGCCAGAGGACAGCAGGTCTCACAGGCAGCTCTCTCTGATCTTTATTTCTAATTACAGCCCAGTTGTTGCTTCAGCTCTGCAGGCAAAACCATCCTGACCTTCAGAAGAATCACCACTTCTCCTGCCTCCCTGCAGGTCTGCATTTCCTTCCTATTCCAAGGGCATGTTTGCAGTGCTGTGCACTGATACACTATCAGAAAACAAAGGAACAAGGAAATATTTCACCTGAGCAGGGCAGGGAGTGGCAGAGGCCACACCATGAAGCTCTGCTTGATGACACTGCTGACATCACCTTTGTACCCTCTGGTGTTACAAAATGATCACTTTGGGGACTGCGAACTGGGAGGGGGCTGTTTTATTGTTCACTCTAAAAACTCATCTCAGGAAAGGTTTAACCTCTGCTAGATAACCCAGGCAGAGCTGGAAGCATTTCATGCCAGGACCTAAGGAAATGAGGGGTGTGCTGCTCCCCCAGAGTGCCAAAGTTGTGGATGCAAAAACCTCATCTCTAGCTTCACAGAACAGTAGTGGTCTGAAGTGACCTCCAGAGATCTCCGAGTTTGACCCCCTGCCAAGGTAGGGACACCTTGAGATGGTCACACAGGAACACCTCCAGGCAGGTTTGCAATGTCCCATCTTGCAGGAGCCATTTTTTGCCCCTGAGCACAACAAATGGGAAAGTACAGACAAGACATACTTGGAGAAGAGACAAGAACGAAGATATCAGGTACCAGAAAAATTCCCCCTGGGAGCCAGGACACTGTCTCAGCCCTCTGTGCTCTCCAGAAGATCCCTGCTGGGCTGACAGACACCACCAGTGAGAAGAGCAGCCTCAAGAGAGCCAGCTCTAGACAAGTGCTCCTTCTAACAAGGCCAAAACCTCCCTCATTTCTCACACAGGTTTGACACAACCCAGGAGGAGGCAGCTGGAGGACAGCCTCTGTGATGGACTCAGAGGTATAACTGGTGCCACCCCTACAAAGGCTGAAGCGAGCAGCATTCATCACTGTGGCATTTCAGCTGATGCTAGCAGAGGAGCAGCAGGTCCTCCTGCCCTGCCAGTCATGATGTGCAAGGTACTGCCAGGGCACAGGACACAAACAGCAGCTTGACCTTGAAGAGCAGCCAGAAAACACTGTGCTTGGGCAAGAGGTTCTGGGTGGCATCTAGTGGCCATCTCCACCCTGAAGCAAGGACCCAGTGGCCACCTGCACCCTGAAGCAGGGACCCTGTGGCCACCTGCACCGTGAAGCAAGGACCCAAAAGACTCTCAGGGCCTTATTCTCCTGAAGACACAGCACTGGTGGTGGCCACCTCATCCCTGCAGCTCTCCAGACACCTACCACCACGTAGACAGCCTTCTCACAGGCGGTGCCCACGGGCATCCAGCCATTGGTGGCTCTCCTCCTGCCGATGCGCTGCTGCTTGGGGTGGCAATGAGCCCCTGCGGCCTTGCTGTCCGAGGCGTGCAGGCAGCCGGGGGCGTTCCGCAGCCCGGACTTGGAGCCGCTGGGAGGCTTGGAGCTCTGTGGACATTCTCGGGCTGTGCTCTGGGGGTCAGAGTTGGGGGTCTGCAGGTGAGGAACAGGTTCTGCAGCCGGTGGCACGCTGGGTACAGGACATCCTGAGAGCGGGTGGGCAGGTGACGCGGGGTGTCCTGCCATGGGGATTGTGAGGTTCAGCTGGTCCAGAGACTTGCAGCCTTCTGGCAGGAGGGAAGAAGAGACAGGGATCCCACCTGGAACAGCAGATGACTGCCATCCAGGCTGTCCAACGCTCCCACCACCTTCCCCCAAAACTCCCTTTATTGCTTTATACAGCATGACGAAGAATGTGGACAGCAGGTTGAGGAAGGTTCTCCCTCCTCCTCTACTCCGCCCTGGTGAGGCCACAGCTAGAGTATTGTGTCCAGCCTCTGGACAGACTGTCTGCCAGAGAGGTTGTGGAGTCTCCACCTCTGAAGACTTCCAAGACCTACCTGGATGCATTCCTGTGTGACCTGTCCAAGGTGACCCTGCCTTGGAGGAGGCTTGGACTCCATCTACGGAGGTCCCTTCCATCCCCACCATTCTCTGAGAGCAGTAAAGACCCTGCAGGTTGTAATTTCCTTTTGTACTGTCAATGGATTCCAAGAGCTAAGCCATTCCTGAGCCTGAGCTGCTCCAGCAGGCTGCTGCCAATGCCACAACAAAGCCAGCTGAGCCCCCCCGGGCAGCACCCACCAGCACGGCACGGGAGCCTGGCCAGGTGCCAAGCAGCTCCAGCCTGTCAATGAGCACAAAGGAAATCAAAGACTTATCCCAAGGCTGGGAAGGATTAAACCACACCAGCAGAAGCTGCTAGACCTTCTCTCCAACAGCCAAATTCCCCTGATCAGGGAAAATTGAGGAGATTCTCCAAATTAGCTCCACAAACATGAAACAAGGTGAAGAGAAGGAACTAAGATGATGCAGGCTGCTGTCTCCAGCAGAGCCCTGTCCCTACAGCAGTCACTTGAACCATGCCAGGCCAGCAGCTTGGCTGAGGCTGCCTCTCAAAAGCATCTCAGAATTCCTCACAGGCTGCAGGAGGCACAAAGCAAGCCCTCAATCCAGACCAAAATGTCCAACAGGGGCTGAGCTCCCTGCTGTCAGCAGGAAGAAAGCTCCCAGACCAAGACACACCACACTCCTCCCCAAACCCCAGCATGGTGCAACCATCCAGTCCAACCCCCCTGCTACAGCAGGGCACCCACAGCAGCTTTCCCAGGAGCACGGTGGCTGGGGGGGGGGTTGGAAGCTGTCCAGAGAAGGAGACTCCACAACCTCTCTGGGCAACCTGCTCCAGGCCTCCAGCACCCTCACACCAAACAAGTTTCTCCTCATCTTCAGATGAAACCTCCTGGGCTCCAGTTTGTACCCACTGCCCCTTGTCCTATTGATGGGCACCACTGACAAGAGTCTGGCCCCAGCCTCTCACCCCCCCCAGATCCTTCAGCTCTTGCTGAGCATTGCTCAGATCCCCTCTGGGGATGCTCTTCTCCAGGCTCTCAGCCCCAGGGCTCTCAGCCTTTGCTCCCCACAGAGATGCTCCAGGTCCCTTGGCCTCTTTGTAGTCTCCCCTGGATTCTCTCCAGTAGTTTCCTGACCCTCCTGAACTGGGGAGCCCAGAACAGGGCTCAAGGCTCCAGATGTGGTCTCACCAGGGCAGAGCAGAGGGAGAACCTTCTTCAGCCTTCTGCCCACACTTTCCTTCATGCCCCCCAGGAGACCATTTGCCTTCTTGGCCACAAAGACATTTCCATCTCCTGGTGAACTTCTTGTCCCCCAGCACTCCCAGGTCCTTCTCCTTGGGGCAGCTTCTCAGCAGGTCTAGGGAAGGATGTGATTCCAAAGGCATGTCTCCAAAAATCAGCTTCTCATTGTTAATGCTCCAGGGGACCTCCTTGTGCACTTCAATCTACTCAACACTCTAAAGTCACAGGCTTTTAAATCAGAGCTGCTCACTGGAAAGAAACCACACCATGGAAGGTCTCAGCAGCAGGGTGACACCCAGCTAGGAAAGACATGTCCCTGAAGCCAGTCCTGCCCCTGCCAGCACCAGAGAGCCCAGGAGCTCACAAGGAGGGCTGAGCTCCAAGACATCCTTTGTCTGTACCACCTGTGTGCTCATGGCTGCTTAAGTCTCTTTAACATCTTTGTCAATGATCTGGGCAAGGGGACTGAGTGCACCCTCAGCTAGTGTGAAGATGGTACTAAACTGGGTGGGAGGGTGAGAAGGTTCTGCAATGATCTGGCCAGGCTGCAATCAATGGACCAAGGTCAATGGGATGAGGTTCAGCCAAGCCAAGGGCCAGATCCTGCAGCATCAGCTGAGTGGCTCCCAGCCAACATCCTGGTGTCTGGTAACCACCCCCCAATTTCAAGAGATTTGCCACCAGAAAGGCAAAGCTCTGAGATAAAGCAGAGTCTGAAATCAGGGTGGGGACAGGACTGAGGCAGGCAGACAGCTGGGGCACCTCTGACACCATCACTGGTCTCACTTTCAGACATCAAGAACAAAGACAGGACCACCACTCACCCAACCCACAGCCTCACTGGCACTTGTATCACCAGGGTAACATTCAAGCACCTGCCCAAGCAGAAGCCTTCCACAGAATCACTACAGCCCTGCAGATCTCATCTACAACAACTGCAAGGCTGCAGCGCCCACCCAGTAAGAGTCTAAAGACCAAGGCAGCACTGCTTCTTCACACTACTCTGCAAGGACACCTGGGTCCTGAGAGTGAGCTTTGGGGAAGGGAGGAGAAAATCAGCCCAGTGTGCTGGAGACTCTCTAAGGATACGTCAGTGTCAGGAATAAGCTTTTGGGAATCACAGAATGGTAGGGGTTGGGAGGGACCTCTGGAGATCATCTAGTCCAACCCTACCTGCTGGAGGGCCCTCCAAAGGATGCCTTGGTCCTGAGAGCAAGCTTTAGAGAAGGGAAGAGAAACTGAGCCCCAGGTGCTGAGTCCCCCTGCTCAGAGTGGCACAGCAGCATGGGCAGGGGTCCTGCAGAGCTGGCAGGAGCTCAGCCACACTTATTTGACACAGATCAAAGCTAGGTGGTTAGCTCCAACATGACAAGTCATGAATCACCTTCTCACCACCCAAATCCTTTCACCAGTTCTCTGCTTTCCACACCAATGAGACCTTTCAGTGGCAAAACCCCTCAGGGCTCAGGATAGGGGAAGGGGAGGTGAGAGGTGGATTTCTGAGCCTGCCGCCTGGCAACCATAGCCCTCCCTCAGCCACCTTCTCCTAGAAACACCAACCAAGATGCCAACTTCAGGAAGTTCAATAAGGCAAGTGCAAGGTCCTATACCTGGGCTGGGACAATCCCAAACACAAAGAGAAGCTTGGCAAGGATTGGCTTGAAAGCAGTCTGGAGGAGAAGGACTTGGGAGTGTCAGTTGAAAAACTCAAAGCACAATGTGTGCTTGCAGCCCAGAAGACAACTGTGTCCTGGGCTGCACCCAAAGGAGTTTGACCAGCAGGACCAGCGAGGTGATTCTGCCACTCTACTCTGCTCTGGCGAGACCTCACCTGGAGTACTGCATCCAGCTCTGATGTCGCCAGCACAGGAAGGACATGGACCTGCTGGAGCAGTCATGAAGATTATCAGAGGGCCAGACCTCCCCTATGGGGACAGGCTGAGAGTGTTAGGTCTATTTAGCCTGGAGAAGGCTAGAAGGCTCCAGGGAGACCTCAGAGCAGCCTTCCAGTACCTGAAGGGGCTCCAGGAGAGCTGGGGAGGGACTTTTGACAAGGGCTGGGAGTGACAGGATGAGGGACAATGGCTTTGAGCTGGGAGAGGGGAGATTGAGACTGCGGATGAGGAAGAAATTCTTGACAGTGAGGGTGGTGGGAATAGGTTGCCCCCTTTCTGGAGGTGTGTAAGGCCAGTCTGGATGAGGCCTTGAGCACCCTGGGCTGGCAGGAGGTGTCCCTGCCCATGGCAGGGGGGTTGGAACTGGATAAGCTTTAAGGTCCCTTGCAACCGAACCCATTCCTTGACTCCTTGCCAAGAACTGCTCACCCTCTGCACCTTACCTGCTGCAAAAGGCATTTTGTAGGGATAGGTGCTGCGCCCTGTGTGCAGGCTGCCCACCCTGCCCTCAGGCACCTGCAGCACCCCGCAAACATTGTAGCTGCTGATGGCTGTGCCCTCCCCACAGCAGTATGGGGAGCTACACCAGTGCAATGGCTGGAAATGAGCACCCGAGGGCAAGGAGCTGGGTGACACCAAGAGCCCCTCGCAGGCAGCAGGCTGTGACAGCTGGTCCTTGGGGTAGAGAGAGCAGTGGGGGTAGCCACTGTACCCACTTTGGCCATAGCAGACGTAAAAGCCGTTCAGCGGCGGCAGATCCGAGGACTCAAAGAGGCACCCACAGTCCGCATGGTTCCCAGGCATGGGCAGGGGAGGGAACTGCTGCACAGGAAAGGAAGGCTGATGAAGCTCCTGTTTGGGGGTTGGGGACTTCTCTCCAGGTCTTCCATACTCTGGCTTCATGGAAGCTTGGCCACCCATGAGCAAAGGCAGTCTGTGGTAGAAACCCTCTGTGCTGGCATAGGAGCTAGACAGCGACTCGTAAGGGACAGGCTCCACTGTCCCATAGAGCCTAGAGGAGTCCTGCTGCTCTCCTTTCCCAAAAGCTCCTAGAGCAAGTCCCTGCCAGCCACGCTGACCCTCCACTTTCAAACCAGCCACCTCCTTCTTGGCCTTGACACAGTTCTTCCTACCAGCTTTGGCCCATTTGAGCACTGACTTCAAGCAGTGGTTCTCGGACTTGCCGTCTCCGTCTGATTTACTCCTTGGCTTCAGGGGTTGGTCTTTCTCGTGAGTCAGCTTCAGGAAGGCTGTGGCATTCAGGCTGGCCAGCCTCTTTGGGGTGGGATGGTAGGGGATGGCCCTATCCTCCCTCTTTGCCCCATCCTCCAAGCCCTCACTCGGCACCTGGTCGCAGCTGCCACACTTCTGGCTGTGCTCATGCCGGCTCTTGACCCTGCCTGGTCTGGCCAGCGCCGCCTTGCCCATTGTGGGCCAGCTGTCCCCAGCCTTGCAGGGCAAGCCCCTGGGCATGCAGTCCACCCGGGCCGGGTCCCTGCGGAGGCGCCGGCCGGGGCACGCGGCCTCATCGCGCTCCAGCAGCAGGTTGTTCACCGCCTCGGCGTTGAGCGAGGCCAGGCGGCGCTTCCGGGGCTCCTGCCCCACTCCCGCAGCACTGTCTCTGAACTTCTCCCCGGAGGAATCCCTCCTCTTCCCTGCACCCACGGGCTCGGGGAAGAGTGCAGGTCCCAAGCCTTCCATCCAGCTGGGAAGGTCCTTTTTTTGGCAGCTCTGGGCCTGCTTTGACAGGGAGACAGCCACGTCCTCCAGCCTGGTGAGGAGCACCTTGCAGGTCTTCTTGCTGACTGAGGGCAGCAGCCGGCGCCGCAGGGGGTAGGTCTTGCGCACTTCGTGCAGGCCCTTGGCCTTGCTGGTCCCCAGGCAGCCGCTGGGACAGGCTGGGGCCTCGCTGCCACCTCCGTCTTGCTGCTCATCACACTCAGCCTCAGCCCTCTCCATCCTGCTGCTGCCTGTCGGTGAGGAAGTCTGGCCAGCAGAACCAGCTGGGTGCTTCAGAAGGAAAAGTTGTTTCTTCCGGGCATGCGTCATAGGATCAATGTCTAGTCCTGGGGAGGAACAGAAGGAAACATCTGTTAATAGGGCTGATAGGGACCCATGGACTCATAGATTGTCTGAGATCATCCAGTCCATCATCAACCCAGCACCATGGCCATTAAACCATGTCCCCAGGTGCCATGGCCACATCCTTCTTGAACGCCTTGGGGACAGTGCCTGCACCACCTCCCTGGGCAGCCTGTTCCACTCCTGCAGCAAAGAAATTGTTCCTAGCATCCAACTGAACTCTCTCCTGGCACAATTTCAGGCCCATCTCCTCATGAAGCACCAACTGCCAATGAGGAAATATTTGGGAAGCCTGTTTCCATCCACAGTTGAGTCTTTTTGGGTGCTGGCCAGTTAAGCCAATTAAGAGACAGGATGCCATGAGCTGTGCTTCAATATTAAGCCACAGAACACAAGAGTAATTAAAAGCAAGGCGGTGACAGCAAATGCCGCAGCAGCTGGGACAGCCCAGCTCCCACCCTGGAGCACATTCCCTGTTACACCAAGGCTGCTTCCAGCACTAAAATATTCATCAGATCTGTTAAAGCTAACCCAAGAGCTGGTCCAGGGCAGGAATAAACCCCAAGAATTTGATCCCTGGTGTGTTGATAAAGGCAGAGCCTTTGGGTGTCACTCTCCAAAACACTCAGACAAGACAAAAGCAGAAGTCCACCCACTCGTGTGACAAAGAAGCTTGGGCTGAGGCAGAGAGCCGCCAACGTGAGGAGCTGGTCACATGCAAATCCCCATCCAGCTTAGAACCTGGCTGCTGGGGTTCCCTGCACCAGCACTGCGCACATGAAGCAACCAAATCATCGCATTTGGCAGAGAAGCCCAAAAAAATACATTTAAGGGAAATAAAAAAGAGAGACAGTCATCTGTATGTCACTCACCAAAGGCCAGCATGGGGGAATGGAGGGGACCTCTGGATATCATCCAGTCCAACCCACCGCTCCAACAGGGCACCCACAGCAGCTTGCCCAGGAGCACAATGGCCAGGGGAGATTTGGAATATCTCCAGAGAAAGAGACTCCACAACCTCTCTGGGCAGTCTGCTCCAGGACTCCAGCACCCTCACACCAAACACATTTTTCCTTATGTTCAGATGGAACCTCCTGGGTTCCAGTTTGTATCCATTGCCCCATGTCCTGTCCCTGGGCACCACTCACAAAGGTCTGGCCCCAGCCTCTTGCTCCCCACAGGTCCTTTATCCCTTGCTGAGCATTGTTCAGATCCCCTCTGGGGCTGCTCTTCTCCAGGCTCTCAGCCTTTGCTCCTCACAGATATGCACCAGGCCCTTCAGCAGCTTCTCAGCCTCTACTGGATTCTCTCCAGCAGTTCCCTGTCTCTCTTGAACTGGGAGCCCAGAACTGGATGTACCACTCCAGCTGCGGCCTCACCAGGGCAGAGCAGAGAGTGAGGAGAAACTCCCTCAGCCTGCTGGCCACACTATTCTTCCTACATGACAGGAGACCATTGTCTTCCTTGGCCACAGGGGCACAATGCTGGCTCACAGTGACCTTGTTCACCAGGGTCCTTCTCCTTGGAGCTGCTTCCCAGCAGGTCACCCCTCACCTGTACTGGTCTGGGGGTTTTATTCATGAGGTTTCTCACTTTTCATCTCTGTCAAGTCATTGTTGAAAATCAATGCAAATTACTGAAATATGGAAGGGAAGAGATAAGAACCTGGACCAGGAAATACCTGCTGAAAGCATGGGCTGGCAAACCAGTACCTAGCATCCCAACAACATCACTGGCAAGCCAGACAGCTTCAGGACCTATCTGGACCTTCCCAGCCAGCCAGAACATCACAGAAGTGGTCTGTCTCTGACCTCAATTCCCACAAACGACCCGCAGCAGGCTTGTGTCAGATGTTTGAGGAATCGTAGAACTCTTGAGGTTGGGAGAGACCTTTGAGCTCATGAAGCCCAGCAGCTCACCTGGAGTTCACAATGCCATTACTGATGCTGAGCCACTAAACCACATCCCTCAACACCACATCCATGCAGCTTTTAAACTCTCAGCCTCCCTCAGCAGCCTGGCCCATGCCTGAGAGCCCTTTATGGGAAGAAATTTTTCCTAATACCCAACCTGAACCTACCTTGGCACAACTTGAGGCTGTTTCCTCTTGTCCTGTCACCTGCTCCATATGAGAAGAGACCAACCCCATCTGGCTCCAACCTCCTTTCAGGTTGTTGTACAGGGTGATGAGGTCTTCCCCTCAGCCTCCTCTTCTGAAGGCCAAAGAGAGCAGAGCAATTCTGCAGCCTGGAGAGCAGCCACTCACCCAGGTAGGTGATGCTCAGGAAGGAGGCAGGCAGGCAACAGCAACCTATTAAACACTACCAATCAGCCGAATTGAGTGGTATTGGGACAATTAATGAAGCCTGCATCTGAGCATGAGAGAACAGCACAGGACAGGCCAAATGCTTCATTTAATGGTGTTTATTAAGCACTCAGATTCCCTCTATTGGCACCAAAGAGTCGATCTTCACATGGGCATCAACCTAGGGGTGGTTTGATCTTCTCTGCAATGAGATCCTTGATGGCACACCCCCTCCCATCCACACCATCCACACTGCTCTGCCACTTCTGAGGCTCTTAATTAAAGCTCCAACTGCTTCTGCGGTGCTGAGAACAAAACAACCTAAGGACCGTTCATTTGATAAGGGTTAATCAAGCTGATAATTAGATTATTTGTTTGAAATAAGCCCCCCACGCTTAATTGCCTTGTCTATATGTGCATTAACTACCAGAGACCCAGCAACTGAAAGCCCCTGTGGTGTGGACAAAGCTTTCCCTGATGTCCCAGCATGTTCTGGAGACACTAAGTGTCACTTACACCCTGTCACACATGGGAAGCATTCCTTGGCTAGTATCTGCTGACCTTGATAGGACAAGGGGCAATGGTTTGAGATTAGAGCAGGGTAGATTTAGGTTGGACATTAGGAAGAAGTTCTTCACTATGAGGGTGGTGAGACACTGGAATATGTTGCCCAGAGAAGCTGGGGATGCCTCATCCCTGGAACTGTTTAAAATGAGGCTGGATGAGGCCAGTGGGAGGTGTCCTGGCCCATGGCAGTGAGTTGGAACTGAATGATCTTTAAGGTCCCCTCCAACTCAAGCTATTCTGCGATTCCATGGAGGAGAGTGCTCTGTGAGGAGCTGTGTCTTTCTGAGAAGAAAAATAGGTTCTGAAAACTGGGAGGATGCTTATCAAGTCAGCCAGCCAATTTCCTTCATGTTTGGAATTCTTCTTGCACAAGAAGCCAAACTCAGCCAGCAATTAACTGAAGACATCCTTAGCACACTGGGGCTACCAAGAAGCCTCTCCATGCCTATAAGATCAGTCATATAATGGTATGGTTGGAAGGAACCTCTGGAGATCATCCAGTCCAACCCCCAAGTCCCCTGTGTCACACAGGTGGCTTTGCCCCTGCTCTTCCACCTCGTTTCAGCTCTACTGTTACATAGAAAGGTTGGACCAGATGATCCTTAGGGTCCCTTCCAAGCCAGCATTCTGTGATTCCCTTCCTGGCACAAAGCACAGAGCAGATAAGACGAGTGGCTTGCCTCAATCTAACAGCCCCTTTTGAAGGCTGCTCACAACAAAACCATCTGACAGCGAAGTGCTTCCTACCCCAAAACTCAGAGTCATGTTGAGTTTAGTTCCAGAAGGTATTGTACTCACTGCAGAATGTTAGGGCTTTGCATCCTCTTTTCGCCTTTGGATCACTTCATAAAGCAAAGAAGAAAGCCCAATGGTGCCCAGAAGCCTCCAAGAAATCTCAGGATGATCCAAAGAACTCAAAGTGAACATATTCATGCCAGAGCCACCCATTCGCAGTTTGCAGCTGAGACCCTGGATTAACAGTGAGAAGACACTCAGGTACAACTCCAAGTTCAATGAAGCAGCTTGGACTAAAAATCCTCATCCAGAGTCCATGGAGCATTTCAAAGTTCTTTGGAGTTGTTGCCTCCTTCCTCAAGGTGGACTAGCCCTGAGAAACTCTCTTGACAGCTGCTGAACCCAAATCAGATAAGTATAAAGAAAAATCAAAAGACCCCAACACTGGTCCAATCTTCTGCTAGAATAAAACCACTAACCAAACAGCAAAATCAGGAGAGAGTTGATGCCTCATTAGCAGGAGAATAAGCAAGTGTGTTAACAGCTGCATCTTCAGTAATCATGCAGCTGCAGCATCTGTCTTGCCTCTCCATCACTTGATTACAAGTGAAATTAGAAGAAACAAATCTGGGACCACCCCTTAGGATCAGAGAATCGTTTGGGTTGGAAAAAGTCTCTAAGATCATTGAGTCCAACCCTCAACCCAACACCACCTTGGTCATTAAACCATGGCCCCAAATGCCATGGCCACAGGTTTTTTGAACACCTCCAGGGATGGGGACTCTACCACCTCCCTGTTCCAATCCCTGACCACTCTTGCATTGAAGAAACTGTTCCTAGTGTCCAACCTAAACCTCCCCTGGCACAATTTCAGGCCATTTCTTCTTTTCTGTCACCTGACACAAGGGAAAAGAGAACAACCCCCAGCTGGCTCAAGCCTCCTCTCAGGGAGCTGTAGAGAGCAATGAGGTCTCCCTCAGCCTCCTCTTCACACTGAACACCCCCAGCTGCCTCAGCTGCTTCTCCCCAGCCCTGTTCTCATACCCTTCCCCAGCTTCATTGCCCTTCTCTGGACCTGCTCCAGCATCTCAATATCCTTCTTGGAACGAGGGGGCCAATGGTTCAAGCACCATTTTCTCCCCAGTGCTTCCTACAGAGGTGGTCTCCTTCCAAGGAGATGATGCCAAAAGCACAGAAATGCAAAGCCTGTAAAGCTTCTCATTCATCTGGCACCTCAGAGAGGCACCAGGAGTGACAGCGACAAAGCTCTTCCTCTCCGTGCAGTGTCGCTTTGCTGACACTCAGCCCCTGTCTGCTCAGGGAAGTTTTATCCACTTAAAGTGGTGCAGCTTAGGCTGTGACAACAACTCTAAAACTTTAAGCATCTGGAGGATTGGCTCCTTCCTCCCTGCTGCTTTTACAGGCAGATCACTCCCGGTGCAGTGGGGAAGGTGTTGTGTGAAGGCAGCATCCTGGGAGTGCTGGGAAGCCTGGATAAATCAGAGCTGTGTCAGGCATCCCAGCTGGAATTGCCCAAACAGCACATGAGCCCTGGGAACAGGTTGCCCAGGGAGGCTGTGGATGACTCCTGCCTGGAGGTGTTCCAGGCCAGGCTGGATGAGGCCTTGAGCAATCTGGGCTGGTGGGAGGTGTCTCTGCCCATGGCAGGGGACTGGAACGGGATTATCTTCAAGGTCCCTTCCAACCTAAACCAGTCTGTGGTTCTGTGATGGTTAGAGACTGTCAGCACAGCACCCTTGAGATCCAAAGGCAGCACGTCAGTAGTCAGCAAAAGAGAGAAAAACAACACAGGGAATTCCAGGGAAGACAAAGCATTCATTCAGCATCCCATTGCATTAACCACCCTTAAAATCTGACCCCAAAATGCAACTTTAAGAACTTTTTTCTTTTCTGTTTTTCTTTTTCCCTCTTTCTATAATCTTCCATCTTTTCCTCAGCTTAGAGCATCACTCAGAACCTCAGTGCATGAAGACTTGGCATTGCAGTTGCAGGTACTTCCTTCCTCACTCATCACCTTCAGGGAGATCAGGAGAGAGCCTGGATGCTAGCATTCAAAAGACACTGAGTTTATAATACATTAAATAACAGGTTGATGGAGCATTTGTGAGGATTCCTGTCTGCTGACTCACCCCCAGCTGCCCTACACTGACCATCTCACTCTCATCCAAATGGATTGTCAGCTCCTGAGTAACTCCTTAGGACAGCATCACCTTCCAGCTGGAAAAACCTGTCGTTTCTAACCAGTTTTAAAAGTACTGCCAATGTTACTTCAGCCTCAGCTTGGGACATACAAAGTACATTTCAAGCATTAGCACAGGCTGCCCAGGGAGGTAGAACCCTCCCTGGCAGTGTTCAAGAAACATGGGGGCATGGTTTAGTGGTGTTGGGTTGATGGTTGGACTCAGTGATCTTAGGGAGCTTTTACAGAATCATAGAATTGTTTGGGTTGCAAGTGTCCATGAAGCAGAACACCTTGGTGGGATTTCATATTTCCTTATATTCAAGCTGCAACAGACATTTCAAAAGAAAAGAGACTTTCTGTATCTTCATGCTCACTTTCCTGCCAGCATCATCGAATCACAGAATGGTAGGGATTGCAAGGGACCTTTGGATAGAGTCCAACCCCCTGACAAAGCAGGATCACCTAGGGCAGGTCACACAGGAATGCACCCAGACAGGTCTTGAAAGTCTCTACAGAGGAAGCATCCTCCACACTGCCCCAGCAGAGGACACAGGACAGAAGACAACTCTTGCTGAGCAGTTTCCCATTTGAGAGCTTCAGTCTTAATCCAGAATTCAAGTTGGGGCTTTACAAAGCTCCTGCATTCCCACCAGAAACCCTGTGACCAACCACTCTCCTTCCCTGTCTGTCCTACAGACCACAGCACTGCACTGAGCACTAGGCAGAGCTTGAATCTGAAGCTGAACTTACAGAGTAAAAACTCAGGTGTGGATGAATCTTAAAAGATCTTCTCACCAAACTGGGCAGAGCTTCTACAGGTCTGGTAAGATGGAGATCCAGACAGGGAAGTTATAGGACACCATTACCATCCTATTAAAGGAACAGAGAAGCTGAGGGGCCTGGAGCATCTCTGTGAGGAGCAAAGGCTGAGAGCCCCAGGGCTGAGAGCCTGGAGAAGAGAAGCTCCGGAGGGGATCTGGGCAATGCTCAGCAAGAGATAAAGGACCAGTGCAGGGCAAGAGGCTGGGGCCAGGCTCTTGTCAGTGGTGCCCAGGGACAGGACAAGGGGCAAGGAGCACAAACTGGAACCCAGGAGGCTCCACCTGACCATGAGGAGAAACTTTTTTGGTGTGAGGGTGCTGGAGGCCTGGAGCAGGCTGCCCAGAGAAGTTGTGAAGTCTCCTTCTCTGGACAGCTTCCAAACAACTTCCTTGCCCATTGTGCTCCTGGGCAAACTTCTGTGGGTACCCTGCTTGAGCAGGGGGGTTGGACTGGATGATCCCCACAGGTCCCTTCCAACCCCACCATGCTGGGATTCTTGGATCCCAGTACTTAAAGATTAGCAAGATGGCCACAGTTTTCCCTCAAGAAGCTAAACCACCTCAAAACATCACTGCAAGGCATTTGAGAATCCACATGCAATCCTTTTCTTTCCTTCACAAGATACAGCATCACCCAACACCTCCCATCCAGGGTACACCCACCCATCTTCCCGCAGCACAGTTATGACTGAGGCGAAACCACTGAGCCCTCTTCTCCCTCTGTTTAATGTACAACAGCAGTGTTGCCAAATGAGTCCAAGCTAACAGAAGTTCCTCTTCAAATGTCACCACTCAACTAGTTTCATGTTAGGCCAGTCAAAAAGATCGTCGAGCACAACTGAATGGTGCTGCAGCACCTGACTTCACAAGGCAGAACCAGGTGCTCCATCCCTGAGGTGGTGGCAAGGCACTCACCTGCAGGACTGAACTCAGACTGGGCTGGCTTTGCTGCTGCTGTGGTTTTTAAAGAGCAGTTCATTAACCGATTCTCCATGAAGGCAATGACCAGGCTGTGAGTGGGGAGAAAGGTGGGAGATGCTTACAGACAGCACATCCATGTGGAGTGTGTGGGAAGTCCCAAGGTGCAGTGGTAGAGGAAAGGAAGGAGATTTTAGTCTGAAACCTGAAGTTATTAATGTCTTCATCAGATCAACCTGAAGCTCCACCAGCAGTAAGTGCTTACAGTTAATTACTTGGTGATTACACTTTTCACTAGTTAGCAATTAGCACTTGCAGGTTTTAAGTGCCCAGGGCTGGCTCTTTCCAGAGTTATGAGGGGGGTGGGGTTGGGCTGCAGAAACCTAAGCACAGCCTCTGGACCATTCACCACCACATCAACCACCACAGCTGCCACATCTTTCTGAGGCACAGGAGTCACCATCCCTGCACAAATTTGATTTTGGTAATCTAAGTCCAGGAAAGCCAAGGACCTCAACACTCACACTGCCAAAGGTTCCAAGCAGAGCTAGAAGAACATCTGCAGAGCCCAGCAGATGGCATGATGTGTCATCAGAAATCTGATGAAAGAAATCTCTCCAGAAAGGGAGGGAGGGAGGGAAGATGTGCATCACACAACCCCAGCATGATGGGGGTTGGAATGGACCTCCAGAGATCATCTGGTCCAACTTCCCTGCTGCAGCAGGGTCATTCAGAGCAGGTCACTGGAACCATTCCAGGGCAGGTGGTTTGGGGCTCTGAGCAAACTGCCCTAGTTACAGATGTCCCTGTTGACTGCAGGTGGGTTGGACTAGGTGATCCTGAAGGGTTCCTCCAACCCAAACAGCCTGTGACTCTGTGATTCACCTGCAGGTAACATAGGAAGAACAGCAAGCAAGTCAGAAGACAAGCTATGGGGTCACAAATGATCTTGATGGGCCTGAAAAGCATTCAAAGTTTCAAAAGGCCATTGAAAGGGACAAACACCCAACCTGCCAGCCAGGCAGGAATCCACCTGACCATGAGAAGAATCCTTTTTGCTGTGAGGGTGCTGGAGGCCTGGAGCAGGCTGCTCAGAGAGGTTGTGGAGTCTCCTTCTCTGGAGAGATTCCAACTTCCCCTGCCTGGCCATTGTGCCCCTGGGCAAGCTGCTGGAGCAGAGGAGTTGGACTGGGTGATCCCCAGAGTTCCCTTCCAACCCCACCACAGGTTTCATGAATTGTCAGTCACACAAACACAGAACAGGCAAGGTGGGTCTCTGCAGACAGCAGCTGAGGTTTGCTGAGGAACACAAGCTGGATGAGTCAACAACATCCCTCTGCTGTGAGAAAAATCAGCATCATCCTGGGGTAGATGCCCAGGAGAGCTGTATGTCAACCACACTGCGCAGCATGGAAGGAGTCCAGGAGAGAGCAGGCTCCAGCTGGCCCACGTCTGTCCTGCTCTGTAATACTGGAGGAGCCAAAGACTTGGAGATGACCAGCAAGGAGAGGGCGTAGGAGCTTACATCATGTGATTGAAAAAAATAAGAGGGTGGGGAAAAAAAAGTTCAAACCATAGAAGATGTTAATACGGCATTCTCCAGGGAATGAGAGGAGAGGACAGGACCTAAACTGCACTTAGGAAGGTGCAGCAGTCTTTTACTACAGCCCTCTGCTGGGCCGTAGGAAAGAGCAGGAGATTGCCTACAGAAACTGAGGTTAAAAAAACCCAAACAAAAAACCCCCACAAACTGAAGAACACCTGCTAGCAACATTCTGGTACAATCCATCCCCTGCCCCACAGCAGGGCGACTGTGACCACCTCGAGTTCCTTCTGGCTACACACAGGATGGGGCCACAGAGCTAGAGAAGAAGCTGTAAAGCTTGAGTGAGGTTGACACCATGTATTTGTCAGAGCACACACGTTCAGGATCACATCTCTCCATCTTCCACATCCACCTGGCACCTCAATGTCAGGCTAACAGCACTTCTCATAAGGCTGCACCAAAAAGGGGCTGGTGAACCCCAGGAAGTGCTGTGCTGACTCCACACCAGGTGTCACAAGACAACCCCAGCAGCTCACAGGCCTGTTCTCTGCAAACTCCTGAGCACCAAAAGCCACAATTTGCTCCAAGACCAAATCAGCCTCATTAGATGGCTTCCAGCACAACTCTCACCCACAGTTATCCCATGTTTATTCATACCTGGATATTTCACTTGCAGACCTGAGGCCACAGAGAGGCCCATTTCCTCCTGAAGCAAAGGCACCATCTCATCTCAAGGACAACCCAGCAACCACAAGTCTTTGAAGACCTCAATTTTCATATCACTGCAGGTCACCATGAAGCCAGTGCGAATTCTAGAGGCTAAACCAGCAGACCTCTGCCAAAGGAGCATAATTACAACTTGCTCTTGGGAACCGCAGAGCCTTCCAACAGTTCAACCTAACTGGACTTTCAGGAAGGTTCCTTGAAGTCAGGCTGTGGTTCAAAACATCTAAGTGTGTTGAGTGCTGAAGAATCCTGTAAGTGCAAGCTGCTCCTCATGGATGGGTGCTCCGATACACTGAAGACAGCCTCCTCTGCTTCCTCCAACTATGGCTTCATGGAAAGTGGAGTAACAAGGAAGAGCAAAACCTTGGAGGGACTCCCAGCACCAGCAAGTGGAGAAACAACAAAATAAATCAACATCACCCCTTGAGTATCAGCTACAGAACCTGAGAACATGGAGATGTTCAGCACATAGGGCACGGGTGGGGAAGAAAAAAATGCCCTGGTGCATCCCAGTCACCAGCACGAGAACACCTGGGTAAGAGCAGCAGTTCAGAGCAGGGCTGCAGTACAGGAGACCAAGTCTGAAGCTAGACTACCATAAATCTGAGCAGAGAAGGATCAGAGAGGGATGCCTGCAGCTGCCAGAGCTGCCAGCTGAAGCAGAGCCAAAGTAGCAGCAGGAGACACTCACAGCTACTGGCTGAAGGGCAGAAGAATTGGCAGAAAGTTTCCAGGAGCTGCTGGAAGATCCAGGAGAGCTGCAGCAAGATCTGCTTTCCCAGGCTGTGCCCAGACAGGGCAAGGTAAACAGCTGATAAGGGCACATGTGTAACAAACTCCCCCTGTGCTGGCTGAAGAAGCCTGCTGCCACACAACCTCAGCCCCAAGGATGACTCCATGGCCTGCTACCCACCTCCCCAGAGCCACTTTGGCTGCTGGCAGCCCAAATCTCAGGAAATTTGATTCAAAGAGGAGCTGATGCTGAACAAGAGAAGCAGTGAGCTTTGAGTTGAGGAGGAAAGACTGAGAGAATCGGGGCTTTTTAGGCTAGAAAAGAGCAGACTGAGGGGGGATCAACACTTCAAGGGTAGGTGTCAGGAAGATGGGACCAGAATTTGTTCAGTGGTGCCCAAGTGACAGCACAAGGGGCAATGAGAGCAGGGAAGTTCTTCTACCTCTCTACTCCGCCCTGGAATACTGTGTCCAGTTTTGGGCTCCCCAGTTCAAGAGAGACAGAGACCTGCTGGAGAGAATCCAACAGAGAGCCATGAGGATGATTAGGGGACTTGAGCATCTCCCCTATGAAGAGAGACTGAGAGCCCTGGGGCTGTTTAGTCTGGAGAAGAGAAGACTGAGAGGGGATCTGATCGATGTCTTATCAATAGCTGAGGGGTGGGTGTCAAGTGGAGGGGGCCAGGCTCTTTTGGGTGGTTCACAGTGATAAGACAAGGAACAACAGGTTCAAACTAGAACATAGAAGATTTCACCTCAACATGAGGGGATGGAGCCCTGGAACAGGCTGCCCAGGGCGGGCGTGGAGTCTCCTTCTCTGGAGATTTTCAAGACCCACCTGGATGTGTTCCTGTGTGACCTGCCCAAGGTGATGCTGCTTTAGCAGGGGGGTTGGACTCCATCTCCAAAGGTCCCTTCCAACCCTACCATTCTATGATTCTGAGAGTTTCTGCCTCATGTAGCAGTCAGAACACAAAACACCCAGGCAGGACATCCCCAGACAGCAGAGCTTCAGTTCTTGCTCCAGCTCTTTGTCACAGTGAAGCATTTGAAGCCCAGGCATGCCAGCAGCGTTCTGTACACTACAATGACAGACAAACTCCCACTTTAGAGATCCAAAGTGGGCACCTCCCTACTCATTTCAATAACCAAGACAAACATTGCATTTAGTGGCTGCATCAGCAGGCAGAAATGCAGCCCTCTTCAAGAAGCCAGGCTGACTTACAGCTCCAGCTTCTGCTGAAGTTCAGCTCTCAATTAAAGATGAATTCCTCTAAGTGGGTAGAAAAAAGACCAACCCTTATTCCTCCTGAGCAGAAACCAAGTGCAGATTCTGTCTTGGAGTCCCCAGGCTGCCCTGCTGCTTTCTGCCCTGCTCACAGCTTTGCCATACAGAGCTGAGAGATGCTTCTCATCCATGCAGTGAGCTCTGTTCGGTCTCTGCTGTGGCTGACCCTCCTCACTGGCACAATCTGCCCAAGAGAAGGCTCTGGGGAGACCTCAGAGCAGCCGTCCAGTACCTGAAAGGGCCTACAAGAAAACTGGGGAAGGACTTTGTACAAGGGCTTGCAGTGATAGAAGGGGGGAGCTTTGAGCTGGAAGAGGGGAGTTTCAGAGTGGAGATTAGGAAGAAACTGCTTACAGCAAGGGTGGGGAGACACTGGAACAGGTTGCCCAGGGAGTTTGTGGATGTACCCTCCCTGGAAGTGTTCAGGGCCAGGCTGGATGAGGCCATGAGCAACCTGGGCTGGTGGGAGGTGTCTCTGTCCATGGCAGGGGGATTGGAACTGGATGTCCTTCCAACCCAAACCATTCCATGAGTCTCTGATCTGCCAAAGACACTGAACACCAGCAAGCCTCCATGGCCTCATGCTCAGTCTAACCTTATACATCTGCTTTCATACCTCTGGGAGGCTCAGCATCCTTGAGCTACTAAGCGTTCAGGGAATCTCATGCTATGGGTGCAAGACAAACCCTCAGAGCCCTGCAGCACCTTCACCTGATCTGAGTGTTCAGAATCACAGCATTTGTTTGCTTGGAAAAGACCTCTAAAGTCAACTCCAACCCTCAATCCAACACCACCATGGCCACCAAACCATGTCCCCAAGTGCCATGGCCACACATTTCTTGAACACCTCCACAGACAGTGACCCCACCACCTCCCTGGGCAGCCTGTTCCAGTCCCTGACCACTAAAGGTATCTCAACAGATCTCTCAGGCAGCAGACATGCCATCCACTCTCCTGTTCCTCAGGCAACACACCTTCTCCCAAACCAGCACACCCCCCAGCACACAGCACTAACACACTTTGTTCTTCTTCTAATGCCACCAGGATGCTGATCTTGAGTTTACCTAAACACTCTCAATTTATATTTTCAAGGGAGTTTAAATATTGGTAGAAAGACTCCTTTGGGTGGGACAGGGAGAGGCACCTACAGCTGCTTTGTTCAGCTGAGGGACCAGGCAGCATTTTGTGCGAGTCTTCCACCCTGCTAGGAAGGACAAAAAATTCAGATGAATTTGGATTCTCTGATTCTGCATGGGAAAGCGTAAAGCTCAAGGAGCTGGAATGAGACCATGGGGACAGCACCTGAAGCTGCTTTCCCCTGCTTCTGTTGGTTTGTTTGTTTGGGTTTGGATCGGGGATTATTTGTTTTTGTTTCCATCTGCTGGTTTCATTCACACAGAACACAGCCTCCTCCAGGAGGAACTATCTGACCTTGGAGTCCTTCAAACATTTCTCTGGGAAGGGTTACTGCAGCCAGCTAGGTTTCTAATCACGTTTAAGTAGCTAAAAGTACAAATGCTGCTGTTGTGCTTTCTTCCCAGCGCCTCCATGGTCCAGCTCTCCCCACTGCCTCCAACAGTTTCCCTGGAAACATATGTAAACTTAAATCGGATTGACATTCGCTTAGTGGACAGATGGAGTTGAGAACAGCCCAGTGCCTGAAATTCAAGGCCAAGTCTTGGGTTTTGTCACATTAACAGCACAAACCCCATCCCTCTAAGCTCTCCAAGCCCCCCAAACTTTGTAGGAAGTTTAAGGATCACCTAATTACTCAGTAACGAGCTTGGAGGTGGCATCTGAAGCAAGGTCAGCGACTGCCCATCATGCTGGTGTGGAAGCAGCAGGCTGAGCACGCGACCTTGTTTGGAGGGAAGGATTTCATTTTTGCTAAACAGAAGAGTTCTTAAGCTCATTAGTAGCTTCAAGCAGGACAACTGATGCCAATCACACTTATGCTGAGCACAGAGGAGCCTCTCGCAGGCAGGGGATGCACCATGCACGCTGGATTGGGCTTATTTCCATCAAATACTGAAGTTATCCCTGATCATAGACTCATAGAATTGTTTGGGTTGGAAAAGACCTCCAAGATCAAGTCCAACCATCAACCTAAGGCCACTATGGCCATCAAACCACGACCTGGACCTGCAGCTCCCTCCTTCCCCAGCACCTGGAGGGACAGAGGCTTTATCAAACCCTTACAGCCCTGCAGGTGCCAAGGCTGCAATTTCTGCAAAGCTGGTGATTTATTTGCAGTGGGAATTACTCCCTGGTTCTTCTTCCACTTTATGGGCATGGAAACAGCAAGGAATGGAAATAGCTTATTTTTTTTGCAGTCCTTCCCAAGCACACTGTCTTCTCTAACAGGATTGGGAAGGATTCACTTCTTTGCAAGCAGCACAGGAGAAATCCCAAAGAACTACATTCCTAGAGATTTTTCATGAAATCAATCCTCTGAGGAAGGGAGAGACAAGCAGGCAGGGCTCTGGTGAGGGGAAAGGAGGGCAGACAGCAGCCCTAACGTGTTCTGCCTTGCCATGTGCTCTGCCCAGCACGTGCTTCGTTATTGTAGGTACCACCTCCAGCTAATTAGGGTTGTGTGACAGAGCTGGGGTTAATAAGTGATTGTTTAGGGCACAGAGCCCTGAAACGCCTGCACAAGGAATGGAAGGGAACCAAGTCCCTCAGCTCTCAGGAAGTTCCCAGTTTGGGATTTACCTATGTGAGTCGTCAGGATTTCCACACTTGTCCTGCCCCTGCCATTTCAACAGGACTTTAAAAGGAAATTTACTGTGTTCACATACAATTATCACTGCCAAATTCCTTCTCCTTTGCTGTCCTGCTCACCTTGGAGAGATCCACTGCATCTTACTCTGAGCCACTTCCAGCCTTACTCATGTGGACTGATTTTGGCTGAGCTCAAACAAAGAAACAAACCCAAATTTGCCTCTTGCATGTTTTTAGGTGCTTGGTTTGGATTGGGTTTTGTGGGGGTTTGTTGCTGTTGGGATGTTTTAAAATTAAACCCCCCCACCCTCCTGCTGCACTCCAGTTTCATTCACAAGCCTGTGCTCTCCTCTTACCAATCTGTGATTATTGCTCCTCACTCCTTCCCATCCTACCTCCACAGTGGGAGAGAGAAGCAGGGAATCATTTGGGTTGAAAAAGACCACCAAGACCAAAAAGTCCAGCTATCAACACCACTATGGCCATGTCTATGTTTCTTGAACACCTCCAGGAAGGAGGACTCCACCACCTCCCTGGGCAGCCTGTTCCAATCCCTGACCAATCTTGCAGGAAAACTTTTTTCCTAAAAATCCAACCTAACCCTCCTCACGCACAATTTCAGGGCATTGCCTCTCATTCTATCACCTGATACTAAGAAGAGGAGTCTGGCCCCTGCCCCTGCTGGCTCCAACCTCCTTTCAGGGAGCTGAAGAGAGCAATGAGGTCTCCTCTCAGCCTCCTCTTCTCCAGGCTGAACAACCCCAAGTCCCTCAGCTGCTCCTCACCACACCTGTTCTCAGTCCCTCTCTCCACTCCCCCACTAAATCCTTTTTATGGTTTCCCCATACCTAATCAGCAGGAATGTGCTCCATTGCCCTAACAAAGCCAGCACTCCCATCACACCTCTTTGTCAGTGTAATGCTGAGCTCTCTCCCTTTTAGGGTCTCTTAGTTAAAAGACTCTTTGATTTAAGAACTTCCCAGGCAGATGCTGCTGGCTCTGCCAGCATCGCACTGCTGCAGCTGGGTCCTGTTCCCTGCAGCAGCCTGCAAAAAGAGTTAGCTCAACCCTTCCTTCCTCCTCATGCTTCCAACCCCGCCATCCTTTCTTGGCTGTCAATTCCAGGCTGTTACAGGTCTTGTTCAGGCACTGGGGGAACCAACGAGCAGCAGAGGAGACAAGCAAAGGCAGCGAGACTCACACTGCTCGGGGCTCTGCACAGGCCACAGCCAGGAACAATAGAAGGCCATGCATAGTGTGCAGGGATGAAGCAGCACAGTTCAGTGATGCCAGTGCATCTCAGTGCTTCTCCAGTGCTGTGATTTCATTTAAAAAATGGTAATTCCCCCCAAAATGAGCTGCTGGCCAAGCACTTTTATTCAAATCAATGCTAGAAATAAAAAGGAGGCATTTTCCTAAGAGCATCATAAACAATTTGCAATATTGATAGACATGCAGTTGCTAAAAGCCAAGATCTTTTATTAAGAAAAAAAAAAAAAATCCATCCTGCTGAGCTGGGCAAGCTGCACAGTTTCAAAGCTGAGCATGAGAAAGCCCTTCCAAACTGCTTGAAGAACAATGGGTGCAGCAGCACTCCTGTGATGTGGCTTACAAAGGGGGGTGGGAGAATAAATCGTCATTTTCTTGTTTAGTCACACCTTTGTTCAAGGGAACTGGGACACCAGGAATACAGCAACTGGCAGCTCTGAACTGAAACATCACCCTGCTCCTGAAACACCACACACTGAACACAAACCCCACTCTGGATCAGACCCGCATGAGCCACCGTCTCCATCTGCTGTTTCCAGAGGCACTGACACCCAGACACACAGGACAGCACTAGATCCGGGGGCTGTGACAGCAGGAAAAAGCCCACTCAGGCTCCATGACACCCTTAGACAGCCACAACCTGCATCATCCTTAAAGCCTCCTGCTTCAGCACCCAACACAGGGAATGGCACAAGCTAACACCCCAACAGGTACTCACCTGCAGTGCCGTGTTCAGCTATGGTGCTCACAACATGAGAAGCATGTGGATCTACTGGAGTAAGTCTTGAGGAGGCCATCAGGATGATCAGAGGGCTGGAGCACCCATGCTATGGGGACAGGCTGAGAGAGTTGGGGCTGTTCATCCCAAAGAAGGCTCCAGGGAGACCTTAAGAGTTGCATTTCAGTATCTGAAGGGGGCTACAGAAAGGCGTGGGAGGGCCTGTGGGGACAGGACAAGAGGCAACGTTTTGAAACTGGAGCAGGACAGATTTAGGTTTGACATCAGGAGGAAGTTCTGCACAGTGAGGGTAGGGAGACACTGGGACAGGCTGCCCAGCTAGAGCAGGTTGCAGCAGCCCCATCCATGGAGACATTCAAGGTCAAGCTTGCTGAGGCCCTGAGCACCCTGCTCTAGATGGAGATGTCCCTGCTGACTGCAGGTGGTCTGGACAAGATGAAGGTCCCTTCCAACCCAGTGCATTCTGCAATTCTATGACTGATTCTGGGATGAGCCAGCACTGCTGCCATGAGACCTATTTGTCCCAGTGCTTGGCTGCAAGTGTCCTAGCAAACCCCTCTCAAAAGCCCATACTGCATGTCTCTAAACACACTGGGACAGCAAAAGATGGAGAATTACAAACCCAAAGACCAAAAGCAGCCCTCAGTGAGTATCTCACCAAGCACCTTCACCTCCAAACCATCTCAGAATGTGGCAATCAGGTGCTAAAAGCAGCATTTGTGGCTGTGCCACGTGTGAAAAGCACAGAGATACAGCCCTGGATGCACCATGCTCTCCACAAGCTGACATCCTTTACCCACCTTCCAGGGGCTTATCTGCTGTGCTCCATCCTAGCAGCACAGCTGGGACACCCAGTGGGACCACCCAGTGCCTCTGGCCTGGGGCAGGATATGCTGAGCGTTCCCGTGGCATTTAAGTAGCTGAGGAAAGATGTTTCTCCCTAGCATCAGAGACTTCAGAACCTTAGGGCAACTGCCAAAGGGATCAGGAGCTCAAGTTATGTTCTCCTCTATCCCTCTAATGTCAGTGATGGATGAGGGAACACTTAGGAAGAGCCAAGAGGTCAGTTCATGGCTCCGGGGCTGGTGTCATCGACAGGGCTTTGGGTTCTACAATCACAGCTCCATTTACAAGGCACCAGAGCTGCAAACAACTAATGGGATGCACTTGTCCCAGAGGCAGAAAAGGATCCTGGGGCAGGAATTGGCAGGACTCATTGATAGGGCTTTAAACTAGATTTGAAGGGGGAAGGGGTTAACAGTCTCCTGCTGGCCAGTGACAAACAGAGGGGCAGCTGGGATGGAGAGCTAGTGAGGGCTCTCAACTTGCTGCCCTGAGGCAAGCCAGGGATGATGCACCAGGACACTCTGTGGAAATCAAGGGGAATTGGCAAAAGAGGAGGACAGGGCCAGCCCAGCTGAAGTGTCTCTACGCAAATGCATGCAGCTTGGGCAACAAACAGGATGAATTAAGGGCACTGTGCTGCTGGGATGCCATGACATAGTGGCTATTACTGACACTTGGTGGGATGATACCCATGACTGGAATGTAGGGATAGATGGGTACAAGCTCTTTAGGAAGGATAGGCAGGGAAGGAGAGGAGGAGGTGTTGCCCTCTAAGTCAGTGACCAGCTGGAATCAGTGGAGCTCCACCTGGGGAAGGATGATGAGCTGGTTGAGAGTGTATGGGTTAAAATGAAAGGCAAGACAGGGGAAGGAGATTTACTGTAGGGGTCTGCTACAGGCCACCTGACCAGCAGAGCCAAGCAGATGAGGCCCTCCACAGGCAAATAGAAGCAGCTTCCAGGTCACAAGCCCTGGCCTCATGGGTAATTTCAACCACCCTGACATCTGCTGGAGGGACGACACAGCAAGGCACCAGAAATCCAGGACGTTCCTGCATTGCAGAGATGACAACTTTCTCCTCCAAATGGTAGAGGAACCACCAAGAAAAGGTGCTATGCTGGACCTTGTTCTCACCAACAGGGAAGGGCTGGTAACCAATGTGAGGCTCAGAGACAGCCTTGGCTGCCATGAAGTGACCATGAAGCAGTTGAATTTAAGATCCTCAGGGCAACCAGAAGGACATATTCTAAGCTTACGACCCTAGACTTCAGGCGTGCAGACTTTGATGGCTTCAGGGATCTGCTGGCCAAAGTGTCGTGGGACAAAGCCCTAGAGGGAAGAGGGGCCCAGGACAGCTGGTCAGTATTCAAGGGTCACCTCTGTGTCCAGAAGCAATGTATACCAACAAAGAGAAAAGCAGGGAAGAATGCTAGGAGGCCTGCCTGGATGAGCAAGGAGCTGCTGGACATGCTGTCACTTAAAAGCTCTACAAGGAGTGGAGGAAAGGACAGCTAGAATGGGGGTATATAAGGAAGCTGCCTGAGCAGCAAGAGAGCTGGTTAGGAAAGCCAAGGCACAGTTTGAATTGAATCTAGCCAGGGAGGTCAAAGGGAACACTAAGAATTTCTACAGGTATATTAATGGTCAAAAGAAGCCTAGGGAAGGTGTGGGCCCCCTCAGAAAGGAAACAGGTGATATGGTCACAAGTGACCTGGAAAAGGCTGAGGTTCTCAATGACTTCTTTACCTCAGTCTTCACTTCAAAGGCCTCCAGCCACACTCCTGGAATAGTCATGGAAGCTAATGGCAAGAACCAGAAGGAAGAACTGTCCATCATAAGTGAAGATCAGGTTCGTGATCACCTGAAGGACCTGAAAGTGTTCAAGTCCATGGGACCTGACGGGGTACAGCCACAGGTACTGAGAGAACTGGCAGAGGAGGTTGCTAAACCCCTCTCTATTATATTCCAAAAGTCCTGGCAGTCTGGGGAAGTCCCCACTGACTGGAAAAGGGGAAACATTACTCCCATTTTCAAAAAGGGTAAGAAGGAAGAACCAGGGAACTACAGGCCAGGCAGTCTCACCTCTGTGCCTGGTAAGATCATGGAGCAGATTCTCCTGGAGGCACTACTGAGACAGAAGAATAGTGAAGAGGTGATTGGGTACAGTCAGCATGGGTTTACCAAGGGCAAATCCTGCCTGACAAACCTGGTGGCCTTCTATGACAAGGTCACAACATTAATAGATGAGGGGAGAGCAACTGATGTCATTGACCTGGACCTGAGCAAAGCCTTCAGCACTGTCCCACACCACATCCTGGTCTCCAAACTGGTGACACATGGGTTTGATGGGTAGACCACGAGATGGATACAGAACTGGCTTGATGGCCGCACACAAAGAGTGGCTGTCAATGGCTCCATGTCCCAGTGGAGGCCAGGGACAAGTGGAGTCCCTCAGGGATCAGTCCTGGGACCAGTCTTGTTTAACATCTTTGTTGGTGACATGGACAGAGGCATTGAGTACACCCTCAGCAAGTCTGCTGATGACACCAAGCTGTGTGGTGCAGCAGACAGCTGGAGGGAAGGGATGCCATCCAGAGGGACCTGGACAGGCTGGAGAGGTGGGCACAAGCCAACCTCATGAGGTTCAACAAGACCAAGTGCAGGGTCCTGCATCTGGGTCGAGGCAATCCCAAGCACAAATACAGGCAGGAAAACTGTCATCCTCACCTCTTTTCCTCATCCCACCTGCACAGGGCCCAGTGGGTTTTACAATCCTGTTCCTTTCCATCTCAAGAACAAACAAAACCCATTAGTTTTACCTTTCAGTGCATTTTCCCCACGCCAAGAAAGCTGTTTGTCAGCACAGGAGCTGCAAGTATGAGAGCTTTGAGGGTTAAATCACCATGGTCTTGTTACAGATAACTCAGAGGAGCATGCTGCCCATGAATTTTAATATTTTTCTGTCATTAAAAACCATACTTTGGTCCAAATGAGATAGGAGATGCTGTGCTGGACAGCCAAAAGCATTCCTGAAAAACCCTCCTCTGCCCCAAAGCCTTACAGCAGTCTCACCCTGAAGCAAGGGGCACAATCCCTGCCAAGCACCAGCCACAAAGCAGTTCCCTTTTCTTGCCCCCAGGAACACAGCTGTTTCCAGCACACCCAACAGCCTTCATGCCGAGAAGGAACATCTGAGGATGGACACCAATCTACAGCTGCCATACAACCAATTTGCTCACAGCTCACCTACAACCTGCCTGTATGGAGAGACACCGCAAACTGAAGCAGGAGACCAAATCAGAGGGTCAGAAAGCCCCTGGGGACACCAAACCTCCCCAGCCACCACATACACAGCTAGCCCACCCTGTGGCACGACACAGGGCTTCTGTTTGAAGCCTTTTTAGTTTTATGACTTGTTTGGGGTATTTATTTTCTTGGGTTTTGTTTGTTTGTTTTTATAAATATATATAGAGATATAATTCTTTTGGTATTTCCCAGTTCTCTCAGCTGCTGGTTCATGCTATTAATGTGATAATTGTGACTTCTTAGTTTGGCTGGTTGGGTGCAAAGTGGGAATTGTTCCTGTGGTTACCTCACTGGGGGTGCATCATTGTGGTTAATTATCAGATGGGGGTGGGGGCACTAAATAAAAAAACAAAGCCCCACACACCTCCTCTGGATGCAGCATCTGCAGGTGAGAGGGTTTGAGGAGACCTTCATATTCCCGCAGCAGCAACTAGCACCATCCATTCATGTTCTCATGATCTGAACTGGATGCCCAGCAGTCTGCTTGCCTCAGCCCACCATTTCCAATTATTTTTCAGTTGTTGACTTTAGATAGATTTACTGCTCAGGACTTATTTTGGTGCTGCAGTAATACTAGAAAAACATTTGCTGAAGGGTGTCTTACCCCCAAAATAATCACTATCTAAATCAGAGAGCCACAGCCAGCTCCAGCACACGTGTCCCACGCTCCCTACGGCTCCACAATCACACAGCAGCAATTAACACCATCGCAGCAAACAAAATTAGCTTAAGCACTCTGCCCATAGAGGTTGAAATAACCAAATAAATAATAAAGCTGCCAGACCAGAGACAGAAAGGTGATGGAGATAACTGGCAAGAAGGGCAAAGCACCACCAGCAGACTAATTGATGCAGTTGGAGAAGGAAACCTCAGCAGCTTCAGAAACAACAACATTGCTATTACAGGACCAAGATCCTGGCTGGCTTGCTCCCAGACGCTACATTTCCAAGTGACTTTGTGGTGTTCTGTAAGACTGTCACAATCAACCCACAGCAAACAGAGCATCCAGAGCAGAGCCACTCTCCTGAAGCTGTGGATCATTGTCACCTGCAGACTTGGCATTCTCCAGCTGATTTTACACCTAGAAGTGAGGCTGCACCTCACTGGAGCAGCAGTTCTGAGAACCAGCAGTTGGAAAACCTCTGCTGCTGCTCCATTTCAGATGCTGCACTGACTTCATTAGGAAAACACATAGAAATCAATGTTTAAATCCAAAAGGGTCCTGTGAAGTCAGACTGATGCCCCATCAGTCAGCAAATATTTAGACAGTTCCAGCTGAAGCTGGAGAAGGATTCAGGTAGCCAGGAGATGCCAAACGTGAAGGATGGCTAGGGATGAATATGTTAGCAGGATACTTCTGCTAAAACCATTATCAGCATGCTGGTATTTAAATCATATTAAGATTTCAGAAGCATCAGTCGATCACAGCGTGCGTCACTCTGCCTCTCACAACCAAAGGGTTGGAAACCTTCAAAACAATCCCCTTGAGACCCCCCCTCCAGGAACAGAGCCCTGCGAGCACAGCACCCAGGAGCACGCTGAGCCTGCCCGTGTGGCACGAGTGCCTTCTACTCGTGGCAAACTGATGGACAGATCAATTAACCAGGCGAGCCAGAGCCCAACTAAGCCAAGCCTCTTGCTCCCAGGTTGACAATGATGACTTCAGATGGAAAGCAAGCACCAGAGGCAGCTGTGTTCTTCACCACAAAACCAAACCAGAACCTTTCAGATAAGGGCTTGTGGAAGGAGAGAGACATGAGGAGGGGAGGGGACAGAGTGCAAAGAGAATAGATCCCAAATGCTCCTATTTTCCAAGTTTTCAAGGCTGCTCTTGATAGAGAGAGGAGACACCCATGGCTGCCCGTGGTGGGGCATGGACATCCCCTGGCCATGGCAGTCTGTGGAGCAGTCGCCCGGTGAGCACTCACCAGTCTGCCCAGATCTGCCCAGTCACATGTGCTGGCTCCTGCGCCTAGTAGATGCAGCTGGAAAAGAGGGAGCCAGCAGAGCTGCCTCCATTAGGAGCCACCACTACACAAAAGGAGAGGAAACAAGCTCCGAGACACCGGGAGCTACCGATGGCAAGGAAGAGATGGCCACGGGAAACGGTGGTGGCAAAGTGCGGCCAGGGAGGTGAAAACACGATGGGAATAGGAACTCCTGTGCCGTGCCCCTCGATGGCACCTGCGCTAACGGAGGCACGACACTCACGATATTGCCCATACCGAGCAGCCAGCGAGAAAAAAACTCGAGGAACTTGCCCAGTCAATTCACGGCGCCCGCGACGCGGGGGTGGTATTTCCACGTTCAGGCGTGGGGGAAAGCCCCAAAACGCCGATCCCACCACCGCCAACTTCCCGACGGGTAGAGTCAGTTCTGCCCTCCTGAGCCCCCTCCGCACCGGCAGGGAGCGGCCCGGAGAGGGCCCGGGGGCGAGCGGCTCCTCCAGCACCCGCTGCCAGCAGTTTTTCCCGGGAATCGCCTCCTAAAAGCCGACACTGCGCCGCCGAACCTCCCCACGCCCGTTGTGCAACACCCCCAGGGTAACAATCGCCCAGCCTGAGCCCGCACCGGTTCCGGCCCCCGCAACTTGCCCGCCCCGCCTGTCAGCCGGCCCCACCGCCTTTGTCCTGTCGAGCCACGGGGGCCGGGACCCGCTGGGCTCCGGGGGGAAGCCTGGCGGGGCCGGTGGGAATTAGAGGGGGGGTGAGGTGTTAAGGCTCGGCCTCGCCCCACCGGGACTTCGCAAGTTAACGGCCGCCCAACCACCGACCGCACCTGAGAGCTACCCGGCTCACCTGCCGCTGTGGCCGCTTCCCCGCCGGGCACCGAGCCGCGGCCGCCCGCGGTGCCCTCCCAAGGGCTCCCACCGCCGCCAGAGCTGCCTACCCCCATCAGCGAGGAAAGTTCCCGGTGGCCTCGCTTCTCCCCGCCACCTCCCACCCTGCGGCGGCAGCACCTGCTCCCGGCCCACCGGAGTTTACTGGGGAGGCGGAGGGAACGAGGCGGCGCCGCGGGGCTCCTCCGGAAGGTCGAGCACTGCCGCGTGGGGACTCACCGGGGCGTGCTCCCGCCGCAGCCGGGCTGCCGCAGGCCCCGCTTAGGGAGAGATCCAACGACGGGAGCCCTCCCGGGGCGCCCGACTCCCGGGCTCCACGCTGCTGCGTCAGCGCCGCCCTCCTCCTCTGCTGCTACCGCCTCCTCTTCGGCAGCCGGGATGAGGATGAGGCGGCCCCCGCTGCTGCTGCTGCCGCCGCCCGCCCTTTTCTCGGGACGTCGTGATCCGGCACGGCCCGGGCAGGCGGCGCGCAGAGGCCGGGAGCGGGCGAGGGCGGGCGCCGGGGCCGCGGGAGGCGGCGGCGGCAGCAGCAGCAAGAGGAGGAGGTGGCGCAGCCGCCACCGCCGCGAACTCCCCGCAAGCCGCGAGCCCCTCCGACCTCCTTCCTGCTTCCTCGTCCACAGCCAATCACCAGCCGCCGCTCCGCCGACATAGCCAATCACCTGCCCTTCTCCCTGCCGCAGTGACGAATCGCCGCGCACGTTACCGCCCCCTTGCCCCCCACCCCCAGCCCCTCTCACTTCACACCCCTCCCATCTACACCCTAGTCCCGGTTTCCCCCTTCACCTTCTCCTTCGTTCGGCCCCGGCCCCACCCGTCCCCTAGCCCCAAGCCGCCGCCCGCAGACACCGGGGGAGGCGCCGCGGTGCCAGGGGTGCCGCCCCCTTCTTCCCCTGGGAGGGCACATCGGGCGGGGGGCACCGGGGCAGCCCCGCTTTGCTCACTAGACGGTGACCTGCTGTCAGCGCGGCGAGCACCGGACGTTCCCTTGCGCTCCCCGAACGCCTTCACATCCTGGGGTCGTTACCTACAGCCTCCCCGACCGGGCACCGGCGGCCTGCGAGGCCCGGTGGGTGACCACAGCCGGGCCCCACTGCCCCGTCGCCACCGGGATCCCCCCGTGCTCACCCCGCCGGTGCTCCCCGTCGCCATCCCAAACCGGGCTGGTGCACTCAAACTCTGCAAAAGTTTGGCGTCCCAGGGCTTCCCGGCAGACGGCGGAAGCAGGGCGGTGGGAGATGCAGCCGAGGAGAGGGTGACAGTGCCAGGGGCGTTGATGCCTGTTGTGCTCACCCGCATCGTCCCGGGAGAGCCGAGGATGGCTTCAGTGCAGGACCCTCCCCATCTGGTTGCTGTCCTCCCCAGGTAGCTCAGCACCTGTTGGAATCCTGCTGCTTTGAGGCCAGCAGGGGATTATTGGTTCCCCCTAACTGCAGCAAGGTTGGACTTGGAGTCTCCAATAAAAATCGGACCACGATTCCATGACCAGCGCTCCCAGAGCGTCCCCTCGCAGCCTGTCCCTATCAGAATGTGTTGAGTCCTCACCAGGACATGGTCTGCATGGATTCCACCAGCAGGCCTGAGACGCAGCAGGGATTTCTTGTAGAATCATAGAAATGTTTGGGCTGGGACAGACTTCCAACCCAAACCTCAAGACCAGCTATCAACCGAAGACCACAGTGGCCGTCAAACTATGTCCCAGAGTGCCATGTCCACACATTTTTTTAACACCTCCAGGCATGGTGCCTCTTCTTCCCAAGTGGAAGAACATCTAAAACTCTCCATATTCTCCTGAAAAATGTTTTTTAAAACCATAAGATATGCAACAAGCCTTAAGAGCTCTTTAATCAGTGATCACAGAATCTCAGGATGGTTTGGATTGGAGGGGACCTTAAAGATTATCTAGTTCCAGCCCCCCTGCAACGATGTGGTACCTTTGTCAGGACCACAGTCCCCTGCCACTGAAGGCTCTCCACTAGCAGCAGAATGGGATTTTTTTGTTTGTTCTGTTCCTTTTAAGCCTGGGAAACTCCTGAGAAGAAACTGATACATGGGACAAGCAACCCAAAGTGCACCAGGAGGGAGAAACACACACCATGAGTTCAACCCCTCCAAGCCCCAAGAGTCTGCTTGAAACACAACTGAACTGCAGAAAGCCTGCGTGGCAAAAATATTTCTTCTGCCTTCTTCCTGTGATTCATGGTCCATGAGAACGCCAAAAGCAGGAGCAAGATCAGCCACTGGTATGATCTTTGCAGGACCCACATGCTATGCAGGAGAAGACCAAGGGGAAATTCAGCTATTTGGAGACATTGAATCCAAAATTTTCCTTTCCAGCTGAAGTCTGAAACTGAAATTTCCCCTTCCTCTGTGTAAGAGATGAGCGATGCATTCAACTGTTCACAATCAGGATTTGTGAGCTCCACGTTGTAGCTCCCATATGTTGACCAAGTAACCCTGGACAACATGGGCTTGGCATCACTGACTTCAAGCAGAGTACTGCTTGAAGGAAAACATGTTGGCATGTTTTTTCTTGCTCAGTTGATCTGTACCTGATGGTATCTGGATGAACAAGCACTGGGCTGATAGTTGTGCCCACCATCATGTTTCTGGAGAGCCCTAGAAGAAGAGGTGGCCCGTCAGAGGATCAGAGCTCACAGAGGAGGTGCCCAGCAGCATCTCAGCATGACACATAAATAAACCAGGAGTTTGCCTGAAACAAACCCCAATCCTTGGTGATGCAGCAGAAAAACAAACAAACAAAGAAAACACCAAAAACCCCCAGAGCTAAAATAAATAACCTCACCAGCCTGCTCCAGGGCTCCACCACCTTTAAATTAAAGAAGTTCCTCCTCATATTCAGATGGAACTTCTGATGTTCTAGTTTGTGCCCTTTATCCCTTGTGCTGTCACCAGGCACCATTGAAGACAGGCTGGTCCCATCTCCCTGACACCCACCCTTGAAGTATTGATGAGATCCCCTTCAGGCTGCTCTTCTCCAGCCTAAAAAGCCCTAATTCTTTCTGTCTTTCCTCCTCAGAGAGATGTTACAGTCCCCTCAGCACCCTTGTAGTCCTCACTCCCCATCTCATTGTGATTCAAGTGAAATTGTGGGTGAAAAAAATCCATTTTTTGGACAACATCCTTGCTGGGGCTGTGGTAATAACTTGCTGAGGTTGTCCTTGCTGGCTTCCCAGGGCAGCTGCAAACAGCCCTGCTGCTGATTCAACCTGCTCTAGTTGCAGATGTCCCTGCTGACTGCAGAGGGGTTGGACTAGATGACCTTTAAAGGTCCCTTCAGCCCAACCCATGCCATGATTCATGGAAAGCTCCCACTCCACAGGCAGCTTGCAACCAGGCAGGGAACTTAGGCAACAGGCTTAAGCCCAGTGAGCTCACCCACTGAAAGTACAACTTGGAGCAGTCAGGAGGATCCTGAACCAACTGGTTCCTTGGTCAGGCCTTGGCTGCAGGGCAGAGCATGGTGCCTTGTAGATGGAGACTTGGTATTAGGAAGAAATTCTTTACAGTACGGGTGGGGAAACACCGGAACAGGTTGCCCAGGGAGGCTGTGGATGCCCCCTCCCTGGAGGTGCTCAAGGCCAGGTTGGATGAGGCCTTGAGCAACCTGGGCTGGTGGGAGGTGTCCCTGCCCATGGCAGGGGGTTGAACTGGATGAGCTTTAAGGTCCCTTCCAACCCAAACCTTTCTATGATTCTATGATCTGTATTTCCAGCCTCCCACTTTTCCAGGCAGCCTCAGTGGCTGCAGAAGGGTCCCTGCTCAGGATCCCTGTGGTGGCTCCTGTCTTTAGGTGGCTCCTGACTGCAGTGAGAGGGCTGGGTTAAAAAGTTCCTTTTTGTTTCAGCAGGTATCAGCTGCATACCCTGCAACTCGCTCCTTTTGCAGGTCCTTAAATGGACTTGGAATTCTATTACACCAAAAAAGCCAATTGGCTGTCAGTGTTTCAGGTTGCAGCAACCCAGCTGTGGTTATACAGGAGCTTCCTTTGGGATGAGAAGGCTCTGCCATCATCTCTCTGTACATCATCAAACCATAGAATCATAGAAATGTTCGGTTGGAAAAGACCTCTAAGATCATTGAGTCCAACCATCGACCCAACACCACCATGGCCACTAAACCCTGTCCCAAAGCATCATGTCCACAGGTTTCTTGTACACCTCCAAAGATGGTGGCTCCACTACCTCCCTGGGCAGCCTGTCCAATCATCTCCTTGATTACTGCAAAGATGGCAACAAAAAAAGTGCTGTGATTGTGTCTCAGGGAGTCATCTGCAAGGTTCTAGCTTTGTGGCTGCTATGAAGGTTTTAATCTGGATTTTCCTCTAGTTTTAGGATAGAAAAGTTGGTGCTGCCTGTGTCAGATGTCTACCAAGCCACAGCACCAGGGAAGTCCAGCTCACGGGCACTGCAGAATGGAAGTTGCTGTGCTCTCTTATCTCACCTCTCACCTTTACACGTCAGAGTGCTTTAGTGAGGAACCACAGAATCACAGAATTGTTTGGGTTGGAAGAGACCTCCAAGATCATCAAGTCCAACCATCAACCCAACACCACATGGCCATTAAACCATGTCCCAAAGTGCCATGGCTGCACATCTCTTGAACACCTCCAGCCATGAGGACTCCAAGTATCTGAACACCATCCACCCTAGCTATTGATGGAGAGAAGAAATGAGGGGAAGACAAATTCTGCTTGAGATGAGCTTGGTGGGGACCAGGAAATGTGACCTGGATTAAATGAAAACAGAAAATCACAGGACAAAGAGTTCAAAACATGCTCGTGTTAACGAGGGATGGAAGGGAGTGTAGGTGTGGGCTTAAGTATCTTGCAAAACAAGGTTTAAACCTAAGGACTCTGTTTTAGGAGCTGGATTGTGGTTAAAAATTCGTCTGCAGGAGAACGGAACTGCTGTATCTTGGATTCCCTGGGCAGCCGTTACTTGATGAAGTGTGATTCACAAAACCAGGGAGGCTGCAGAAATCCCAATGCAAAACACATGTCCCAAAAAGAGATGATGGGAAAGCAAGCAGTGATTATGTGACCATCTGTGATGCTGAAGGACAGGGCTTGGGTGGCTGTGAGCACAGGAGCAGCTGCAAGAGCTGGCTGAGCCCAGGCAGCTTCAGGGACCAGAATCTTGGAACCACCCAGGCTGGAAAAGTCCTTTCAGATCATCAACTCCAGCTCTTAACACTGCCGGGACACCACTAAACCATGACCCTCAGCATCACATCTCCACAGCTTGGACACCCTTTCAAGGATGGGGACTCCACCATTGTCCGGGGCAGCCTGGGCCAGGCCTTGACTACTCTCAAGGTGAAGAAATTGTTCCTCATGCCCAACCTAAACCTGCCCTGGTGCACCTTGAGGCTGTTTCCTCTTGTCCCATCAAGCTTGACCCACACCTGGATCCAACTTCCTTTCAGGGAGTTGTAGAGAGCAATGAGTGTCTCCCCTGGACAACCCCAGCTCCCTCAGCTGCTCCTCACCAGCCCTGTTCTCCAGACCCTTCCCCAGCTTTGTTGCCCTTCTCTGGACCTGCTCCACCCCTTCAATGTTCTTCTTGGAATGAGAGGCCCAAAACTGAAACCAGGATTTGAGGTGTGGCCTCACCAGTGCCCAGTCCAAGGGGATGATCCCTGCCCTGGTCCTGCTGGCCACACTAATTCTAAGGTGACTTCACTCCATGAAATGTCTGCAGAGGGGTGAGCAGAGCCTGCCAGGTTTTGCACACACGAGGAGTTAGATGGTTCCCTGGTATTCAGAAGTAGTTTGAAGTTTTCAGTCTATTTGCATTTGGTGATCTTGATGACCATCTAAAATAAAAACTCCCTGTAAAATAAATAAAAATATTCCTCAGCTGATGCCTGGACAGAAGGTGATTTTCCCCTGAAGCCCAAGCTGATGTGGTGCATCTCCTTCAGAGTGCCCTCACATCATAAAAATCATTACAGCTCTGAAAAGTTGAGATGTTTATTCAAGCTCAGAGAAAACCCAGTCTGCACCAGTTTTGCACGTGGTGACCTCAGAAATTCTGGAGCCTTGATCAAAACTGGGGATGGTTTCCCCAGCTTCCTTATTCCCTGACTTGCAGCCTGCTGAGCATGCAGGGAACACATTTATCTCTGGATTGCTCTTACTCATAGATTAATTCCTCAGGCTTTCTGACTAAAGGTGGCTCAGCCTCTCCAAAGCAATTTAGCCCCAAAGTGGTTTATGGCAAACCTGGGGCTTGTTCAACAGCTCCTCCTCCACTGCTCCTCACTCCACACCAAGCTTCAGACACATACAAAGAAGATTTAAAATGCAGCTAAAACAGATCTCCACTCACCTGATTGGAGCAAGTGCATCACAATTTGGGTGTAAACTGATCACTGAGTCCTCATTAACACAGAACTCCATGCTATGGGGCTTCTTGGAGGACAGCCCCACTGTGTGTCCTCCACAGAGCCACCTTAAGCATCTTATCTATAATGGTGCTCTTGAGCTTCCTCAACACTGAAGTTTTAGAGCTACAGGCTTGTTGAGCAGCACCTGGGGCTACCTTGGGATGAGAAAAATACCACCCACCACCCCCCCTCAACCCATTGTTTCCAGTGACTCTTGGAGATCTCACCTGATGGAGTCTGCGAGGACCTTGGTCAAGAGGAAATAGCCTGAAATTGTGCTAGGGGAGGTTTAGGTTTGATATTGTGAAAAAAAAAATCTTTCCTGAAGGAGGTCTCTGGGATTGGAACAGGCTGCCAGGGAGGTGGTGGAGTCACCCTCCCTGAAGGTGTTCAACAAATGTGTGGCCATGGCACCTGGGGAATGGCTTGATGGCTGTGGGGGCTGACTTTTGTACTCGATGATCTTAGAGGTCTTTTCCAACCCAAGCAATTCTATGATTCTATGAAATAACATGATGGGAAAAAAATCAGTGATAACAAGCATCATCTGAGGGGTCCAGAGGTTCCTCCTATGAGCATCTGAAGCTCCAAACCTCAGGCTTTTGTTATTTGTCCAGCTTTGTCCCAGACTCTTTGGTCCTGCCCAGCGTGGTATTGGAGCATATGAAAGCAGCTCTGTGAGCTGGAGAGGCCCCGCAGAGCCTATTCCCTCTGGACCTTGGTCCTTACCACTCCCACAGCAGGATCCTGGAGCAGAAGATGACACCAGCTTTTTGCTCAGCAGTAAAAGAGGGTGTGAAAGAGCAGCCAGCCCTCCGAGCTGCAGAGGCTTTCTCAGTGCCGTGGATGGGGCCGGCTGCAGCATGGCTCACAGAGCTGAGCTGGTGAGAGTGGCACCACTCAAGTCTGCAGCTATAGGAATATCAATGTCAATGCCACCACCTATACATCATCCACGCATCATTTACACATCACTCCAGGGGTGTCTACAGAATCACTGTAAATAAACCGAAAATAAATTCTGACCGAGGAGCTGAAATAAATAAGCTCAGCAAAGGCCTCCCTGTTGCCCTCCATGCAAAGGGGATGCCCCCTTTTTTGCCCCCCTCCCTGCTGCAGCGGGCAGCCCAAGGGCCTGGGGCTTTGCAGTGATACTGGGCAGGGCTGAGCCTCTCCTGGCGGTCTGGAGGGGGCCTAGGGAGGGGTCCCTAGAGATGGGGAGAGGATGCTTCAGGGAACAGGGCAAAGATGCTCCGGGGAGGGTGGGCATGTGTGTGTAGGGTGGGAGTACTGGCTGCTGAGTGTGGGGATGCTTGGGGTACACGGGATGCTAGGAGATTCGGGGCGGTGGTCCCGGGGATTCAGGACGAGGATGCTCCGTCGGGACGGGACCGGGCGGGGGTCCCGCGCTGCCGCTGTAGGCGCCGAGAAGGGCTCGGGGGAGGTGTCGGTGCCCGGGGCGGGGACATTTGGAACAAAGAGGGGAAGGGGCGGAACCGGATCGGGTGGGGGCGATCCGCGGCCCGGGAGAGGGGTAGTGGCTGCTTTTCCTCCCGGAGAGTGGAGACCGAGAAAGCAGCAGGGTGGGAGGTGGGGGGATTCTGTTCCTCCGACACCGTAGCCAGAAGTTTCTTTGCTAAGCATCCTCCGTTGTGGGGGTTCTGCGGCGGACCGGCCGGGTGCATCCTTGGACGGGGCTCAGGGAAAAGAAGTCTGGATTTGGCAGCAGAGCCCCCGGGACCCCCACTCAGTGCGAACACCCCAGCCCCTTTCCGTGCCACCAGCAGCTCCGCGCCTTCATCCCCGGCAGGGACTCTGGGGAGGTTTTCCCGGTGTTGTTCCATGGTTCCCCTGCCTTCTCCTGACGCTTGGAGCATGGCCAGTATGGACCCGAAAGCATCCACTCCATTTGCTGGGGCAGACCCAGCACAGACTGGTTGGAAACCTGCAGCACCCATCGAGCCTGCAAGGCTGAAAGGCCTGGTGGACTTCTAAGCCTTTATTAATTTTTATTTAACGTGGAACAAACCACCATTGCTGGGTGCTTCATCCTCACCTTGGCCCAAGCTCCCAGAAATACCTGGCACCATAAGTTCATAGAATCATGGAATCATTTTGGTTGGATTAGACCTTTACGATTGCCAAGTCCAACCTATAACCTAGTGGTGTCAGGTCACTGCTAAACCAGGTCCCCCAGCACTGCCTCTCCAAAGCCTGGAAACCCTTCCAGGGATGGGGACTCCACCACACCTGGGCAGCCTGGGCCAGGCCTCAACAACCTGCAAGGGCAAGAAATTGTTCCTCATGTCCAACCTGGACCTCCCCTAGAGCAACTTGAGGTCCTTTCCTCTTGTCTTATCACTTGTTAGTATCCCACCTGGAGACATTTTTCAGCTCTAGTGGTTGTATTTTACTCCTTAATCTTAGCAAGAGCTAAAGGGTGGAGGGCAAGAGTCTGGGGTCAGACTCTTCACAGTGGTGCCCAGCAACAGGACAAGGGGCAATGGGCACAAATTGGAACCCGGGAGCTTCCATCTGACCATAAGGAGAAAGTTGTTTGATGTGAGGGTGCAGAGCCTGGAGCAGGCTGCCCAGAGAGGTTGTGGAGTCTCCTTCTCTGTTAGCAGTGTTTGGTCAGAGCCTTACACCAAAAGCCATTCCTTCTGCTATCACTATTGCTTATTCCCTCCAGTGCTACCCTGGATGTTTGAGCTGGGATCTGCCTAATCCCACAAAGCCCAGCTACTGGTGTCAGCACAGGGAACAAAGTCATACCTCTCCTGCAGCCACCTGGGCTGTTGCTATGGGAATGCTGCTCTGTCCCCATCTGCAGTGCTGCTCACTGCCAGCTCAGGTGGGAGAAGATGTTTCCCAAAGGGAAGAGGGCTCTAGGCTGAAGGTTGCACATTGGTGATCAGCTAGGGAAGGTACAAATCACTCCATCAGAGCCACAGGCCTGGCTCACAGGGGACCTGCTCTCTGAATTGTAAATGAGCTGTGTGGTGCAGCAGACAGGCTGGAGGGAAGGGATGCCATCCAGAGGGACCTGGACAGGCTGGAGAGGTGGGCACAAGCCAACCTCATGAGGTTCAACAAGACCAAGTGCAGGGTCCTGCATCTGGGTCGAGGCAATCCCAAGCACAAATACAGGCTGGGCAGTGACTGGTTAGAAAACAGCCCTGAGGAGAAGGACTTGGGGGTGCTGATGGATGAGAAGCTCAACATGAGCTGTCAGTGTGCACTTGCAGCCCAGAAAGCCAACCAGATCCTGGGCTGCAGCAAGAGAAGTGTGGCCAGCAGGTCAAGGGAGGTGATTCTCCCCCTCTGCTCCACTCTGCTGAGACCTCACCTGGAGTACTGCGTCCAGTTCTGGAGCCCCTATTATAAGAGGGATATGGACATGCTGGAACATGTCCAGAGAAGGGCCACCAGGATGAGCAGAGGGCTGGAGCTGCTCTCCTATGAGGAGAGACTGAAAGAGTTGGGGCTGTTCAGTCCGGAGAAGAGAAGGCTCCGAGGTGACCTTATTGTGGCCTTCCAGTATCTGAAGGGGGCTACAAGAAAGCTGGGGAGGGACTTTTTAGGGTGTCAGGTAGTGACAGGACAGGGGGGAATGGAATAAAGCTGGAAGTGGGGAGATTCAGATTGGATGTGAGGAAGAAGTTCTTCACCATGAGAGTGGTGAGAGCCTGGAATGGGTTGTCCAGGGAGGTGCTTGGGGCCCCATCCCTGGAGGTGTTTGCAGCCAGGCTGGATGAGGCTCTGGCCAGCCTGATGTAGTGTGAGGTGTCCCTGCCCATGGCAGGGGGGGTTGGAACTGGATGATCCTTGTGGTCCCTTCCAACCCTGACTGATTCTATGATTCTATGATCTAAGCAAGCCTGGCTTAGCTGGAGGTACCTGACAGCACTGCGATTTGTATGTTTGCGTGCTCAGGCACCTACAGGTTCTCCTGCTAGATTTCATAGAATCAGAGAATTGTTTGGGTTAGAAAAGACCTCCATGATCATTGAGCTCAACCATCAAACTAACACCACCATATCCATTAAACCATGTCCTGAAGTGCCATGTCCACAGGTTTTTAGAACACCTCCAGGGACTGGGACTCCACCACCTCCACCAACTGGACAGCCTGTTCCAGTCCCTGACCACTCTTGCAGGAAAGACTTTTTTCCCAAATTGCTCCATTGGCAGCCTTCTCCACTCCTCCCAGTCCTAGTCCCCAGCCCTCACCCATAGCTGACACCCCAACACAGGCTGCTTGGCTGCTTGCCCAGGGACTTAACCACTGGCTCTTCCTGCAGACCTGAGCCTATGCTTGGGATTAAACTGAATCTTGTGGAGATTTTTCAAACACCAAAACTGGGTCTTCTCTTTGAAACAATGTTCTCTGTACAAGGGGACTGAAGGAGGTGGACCAAACCAGGAAGAAGAGGAGGGAGGATCGTGTAGGTCATGGAGGGAAGATCCTGCATGGATCTGCTGAAGGCTGGAGCTCTGTAGTGATGTTTGGGGTAAGCTGTGCTGGGTGGTGGGAGCTGGGTCCAAACCCTGATTTTCTTCCCAAAATGTGGTGTAAGACCCAGTCCGAACCCTTCTGAAATGCAGAATATGCCCTGTTTGCTGCTCCTTCCTCATCCCCTCAGCCAGTTTCTTCCTCAAAGAGGGAAATTGGAGAGGTTTGATGTGATCTCCTCTTGACAAACCCATGCTGGCTGCATTTTATCACCTTGTTACCTTCCAGCTGCTTACATGGATTTAAAGCCCCCCCGCCCCTGTACTCCAGAAGCTTTCCAGGCACCAAAGCACAGCTGAGTGCTTTCTAATCCCCCTGGTTTTCCTCTTCACATTTGGGAAGAGAACTCAAGCAGGAATTGGGGGGACAGCTTTTCTGTCGTTTTAAGAGCAAGCCATTAGCTGTGGACCACATCAGAACCCCTTACTTCATGGCCAAGCAAGAGCATCCCAGCTCGATGACATCCCACAGCACAATGGCCCCATTGGGCAGCATCTTCCCAGCTGGCCAGGTTGTGGGTCAATCCCATAGGGACATCCAGGCAGATCCTACCATGTCCCATGTGCATCCCTGCTTGCCAGGAAACAACCTAACAGCTCAAAGGCACCTGGGAAGAAAAATGATAAAGGTCTTGCAGGGTTTGGGTGCAGGTTTAGTGCTTGTTTAGTGTTTTCATTAATAGCCTGGGAACAAATTACTGGATTTGGTTTAAACTAAGAAGAGGAAAAGTGGGGTAGGAGAAGGAGTAGGGAAGAAATGCCTCCTCTATCCAGCCCAAGAAAGATAGTCAGGATCTGCCTGAAGGAAAAGGTTCTGCAGCCATAGGAAAGCTTTCTCCTGGAAACAGAGTTAGGTTTCCTACTGAAGAAGGCACCTTCCAAGAGTGAGCTGCTGTCTCTCCTGACAGACTTCCAGGTTTATTGTTATTTATTGATGAAGTGGAAGCACTCAGGGGGGAAAGGGTGCTGTGGTGTTGTAGCAGGTGTGGCTTTCCGTGCCCACAGAGGTTTGCAGCCAGCATTGCTCCAGCATCCCTCTCTGCAGGGCTAAAGGTGCAGCTGTGTGATAGCTCCAGCAGGGTCTCCTTACTCCCATGAGCAGGGCTGGGATGCAGTGTGTAACCAGAAACCTGCCAGGCCCAGCTTGGTGGGGCAAAAAGAAGAAGGTGTCTTCTTCACAGGCAAAACAATCCCCTTGCCAGAAGACTCCTGCTGCAGCAACAACAAAGCCACAACACCCTGAGGACAAGCGAGTGCAGGATGCTCTCCTCTCTTCTGTAAGCACCCACTGGAGTGTGGCACTCCCAGGCGAGGATGCAAAGATTCTCCCAACCTGTTCTTCAGAAATGGGAAAATGGAGGGAAATGTGTGATTTTCACACCTGATGGGCACAGAACCCCCAGGAGCTTTGCTCGTGTCTCTCCTCCAGAGCCAGAGGGAGCCCTGGGGGAGCCTGGCCCAGCCCAGTTTTGCTCTGATTAGAATCCCTAATTCCTGATTTTTCCACCTGCACCATGGTTCATCAAATTTTCAAGTTAATGCTCTGCCAAACTCAGATGGCACCAGAGCAGATGTTGAAGTGCAGTCTAGGATGAATAAATGATGGGGCTGGTGGATGGAATGGGAGGCTGAAGGGCTCTGAATGGGAGATAATTGATCTAAAGGACACTGCCCGTTCACCCTCTGGGACTGGCTCCTTGGGCACAGGCAGAGGAAGAGAAGCAGCAATTAAAGACATTGGTGTAATGACAGCCACCACTTGCAGTCCCTGCTCAGCCAGGGGTTCTTGGCAGCTCTGAGGGTTTTCTGCTTCTAGCCCTCCTTGATCATCAGCAGGGAGAAGAAAATGAGGCTGATTTTTTTCTTGGTCCAGGTTTGACCTCTGGCTCAGGAGGTATGTCAGGGGAGAGGGAGCTGCAGTGAGGACACAAAGAAATGTTTGCTGCTGTGGGCAGTTACAGAAACCATGTTCTGCTTGTTGCAAACAGCCCCCCAAAGCTGTGCACAGCTCCTCCCCAAGGCTCTGGACAGCCCCCACCAAAGCTGTTTCCCAAGCTGGAAGCTGCTGGAGCCTGGTGAGCTGCCCATCAGCCTGGCTGCAGGGTAGGATCTGACCTCCCAGGATGGGTTTCTTGCAGGCCCTCAGCTGCACTTTTCCCAGTCCTCACTGGTAACACAGGCTGAAGCCATGTTGAAAATGCCAGCTCTAGGGAAAACCAGCCCCTGGCAGGGTGATGCCAGCGCTTTGGTGAAGCAAGGCCCAAGAGAGTTGCACAAAGGCTGCTCCTGCAGTGCTGGTGAGAGCTGCCTCATCACCCCCTGGAGCCCTTAAGGACAGAAACTGCGCTGGGTCAGCCAGCCAGCCCACGCTGAAACCAGCCCCCGCGGCTCAGCAGCCTGCATGGTGTAAACCCGGCTTGGTTTGCCCCAGATGGGCTTTTGGGTTTAACCCCACCCTGCTGCCAATGCTGTAAGCTCTGGCTGTGCCCAAGGGAGAGAAGCAGCAGAAGAAATTATCCCCACGGGTTTCCTGAGTGGGTGCTATCATTAGGGACAGAGACAGGCCAGCCCCTTGGCACAGCCTCCTCTCCAGTGCTGAATCCCACTGGGGACCACAATGTGCAGAAGAAATACCCATTTGCTTTTTCTCTCTAGGCTGGACTCACCAGACAGCTGCTGCTCTTTCCTTTCCAGAGGGGTCTCCAGCTCCTTTTCAGCCTGGAGTAGCTCCATGCTCTGTGACAAGGCATGGAGGGGACACAGGCTGTGCTGCTCCTAAAGATGCAGGCAGGGGATGGTTGGCTCATGGGGAGAGTACTGATCCAGCACATTCCCCTTCACCCTGCAGCTATGGGTGAAGCCCTCTCAAGGCATGAGAGTTATTTTCGTCCCTTCAACAGCTGCAGGAAGACTCTCTCACTGCTACCTCTGTTAGGGGAGGCAGATGCAGGCAGCTCTGCGGAGGGCTGAAAAACTCCCTGGCCAGGCTGCCCCAGCCCCAACACCAGACAGCCTCACACAGGAGGGGTCTGAGCTTCTGCAGAGGCTCTCATCCCCCTGAACCCTGCCCCAGAACTCCACATCCCTGCTCTGCCCCTGATCTGTGAGAGGTTTGCTGGGACAAAAGCGATGCTCTGGTGGGGGGTGTATTTGTGGAGCAGGGTGTCTTGGTGCTCTTCTACACCCCAGGAACTTCAGGCTCTCACCAAGACACCTCAGCACTCTGAGTGACACTGAGCCATGCAAGTGTCACTTTCTGGTCCTCATGCTGCAGGGTAGATCTGTCTGACCACCTCTGTCCCTACCTTAGAATCATGAAGGTTGGAAGGGACTTCTAAGATCAAGACCAACCTTCTGCCTAATACCTCCATGACCACCAGAAGTAGTTGACATGGTGTGTGTGACTGGGAACAGCAGAATGCTCCTGCCCAGGAGGTGGGATCAGCACTGTCTCACAAGCTTGGTTTGAGGGGCACACATCACACTCATACTCCTCGTTGTGGCAGCTTTGGGCTGTGGGGAGCAGAATGGCTTGGGAGGAGCTCCTGCTCTGTTTTGGGGGGTACACATTGCACCCAAGCTGTTCATCATGGCAGCTTGGGGCTGGAGGGAGCAGGATGGCTTTGGAAGTGCTCATGCTCTTGAGGGGCTCAGGATCACCCTGGTTCTCCCACATCCCTTTGAGAAGATGAGTCCCCAGCTGTGCCCACACCCCCAAACCTCCATGTGCCAAAGGGCAGCCAGCTCCTCTCCCGCCGAGCAGCTCCCTACTGGGATTCCTGCCCTGTCCTTGGCCAGTGCAGTCAGCAGAGTTTTTTTTCCCTCCCCCCCCCCCCCCCATTAATGCTGACAACCGGGGCCTCAGCACCAGCTGCTGGTTGCTCAGCATCAGCCTTTCAGCAAACAGCAGGTGCGGCCCGGGGCTGCAATGCACAACCCCCACCCCGGGGCTGCCATCCTCCCCAGGATCCACTCTCACAATATTGTCCTCGAGCCTCAAGAATGTTTTTGTCTCCCCTCGGTGGTTGCGAATTCTTTTCTAGATTGAAAAGAAATCTCTTTCTAATCTTCCTGCCTGGCCCTGGCTGGGGAAGAGTGGGTGCCTTGCTGCTAGGGGAGTGTGGCCTGGCAGGGCTGTGCCAGGGGATCTGCTCCTGCATTGGCAGCTGATGGCGTGGGCAGGACACAGGAGATCCTGCCCTCTCTGCTAGACCCTGCCCTCTCTGCCTGGATCCTGCCCTCCTTCCCTGGCTCACTGGCATCAAACCGTGCAGCTACCCAGGCTCTCCCCCCTGCCCTGGCACCAAAACCAGCTCAGCCACACATGGGACACATGGAGGTGCCACAGCAGCAGGTCCTTGCTCTGACACTCAGCTGTGCCAGGAGCCCTGTGGAGCAGAGGTTTGGGATTCTGCATCATGCAGGAGCAGGAGGGAGGCAGCCACGGGAGGGAGGCTCACCAGCAGGGATGGAGCAAGGTGCTACACAATGCTCAGGCATCACTCAAGGGCTTGGTCTCAGCGCAGCTCCCCTGTACACGGAAAACAAGAATTGGTGACGCTTTCATTCTGTGTCACTCTGGCCTGACATTGCACAGCAAAGCCTGGCACAGGAGGGAAACATCAGGTTATCAGTACCTCCCTCCCCTTCATGGAACAGCCCCGTGGGCAAGAAATTGCAGGCACAGACACCAGCAGAGACACCAGCACCCAAGCTCCCTGCAGCATCCAAAGCCAGGGTGATGGCTTCTGGGGCAGACAGTGGGGTGAGAACAGGGGTGAACAGGGGCTCTGCAGGGAGCCAGCCTCTTCAGGGAGCTGCAGAAAGCCATCAGGTGGTCCTCCAGCAGCACAGCAGGCTGGAAATCCTACCTGGCAGCCCCAGCAGGCACCTCTGGGAGCCAGGCAGTGTTTCTGAGGGGAAAACACCACACACGGGTCCCTGCTGAGAAATGGGAACAGCCAATGCCCTGCCCAGGATGTTGCTCAAACATGGTCCCTCTGCTGTACGCTGAGCAGCTTAGTGTGGTTTGACCTCACCAGACCAGAGATTTGCTGTAGCCACAGCTCAGCCCCACGCCCTGGCTGCTGCTCCCTCTGCAGAGGGGCTCTGCCGTGAAGCTCAGCTGGGCTTGGCACAGCCACTCCCTCTGCAGAGGTTTTTACCCTGTGGACATTTTAAAGCAAAGGTCCTTGGTGTGTTTCTGAAGCAAACAGCACCTGGAGCTGCAGCATCCCCACAAACATGGACCTCTTCCAACTCCAGCTATGGACATGGTGGAATAGTCATGGCCCCATCTGCCCCAGAACATCAGAGAAGTTACAGCCCAGATCCTCTGCTGCATCTTCCACTTCCCTCTTCACGTGAGTTTCTGCATCAAGCACATTTCAGTACCTGTTCTGGCACTTTAGTAGCTCAGCACCAGTCCAGCTCTTCCATGACAAGACAGATTTTCCTGCAACCAGCTCCAGAGAGGACTGGTGGAGCAAGGGGACATCAATCAAGGACACAGAACAAGGTTTCTTATATAGATGCTCCAAGACTTTCTTGCAGCTCAGATCTGCAGCCGAGGACCTCGGAGAGAGCAGAACTGCAACATCCACGGCAGGAACACTGGGCAGGAGATCAGACCCTCCTGCCCTTCCAATGGTCAACACAGGTCAAGAATCTGCTCTCTGCTGTGGGGGCCTTGTCCTCACCCACTCACCCACTGCAGCAGCTGAGATAAGCACAGCCTCGGCTCCAAGGGTGGCTGTTTCTCAGCAGAGAGCCTTCAGCCACCAAACTCACCTGCCAGAGACCAAACCCAGCAGAGTTCTGATAGCTTCAGGACGTAATGTTCCGGCTGTTCTTCCATCAGGCGTTCAACTGCAGGGAACAAGCTGCAGAGCTCTGATCTCACACAGCCAGAAAGAAATCACCTGAGCTGGATGCTCCAGGAGCCAGCAGCCTCAGCACAGGATCCAGGCTGGTTTTCCTTCTTCGAGGAAATCAATGAACTGCTCACCAGTGAAACCCACCCAGATGCTACAGGAAGGATACTTCACACATACAGACCAGCTGCGAAGCACCTCAAAGCTCCCTCAGCTGGAAAATGTGCTGGGCACAGGCTCCCGATCCTGCCTTTGCACAGACAGGCAGTGTTTGTGGATTCCAAGTAAGTGATGAGATGCAGGACATGCCTCCTCCCAAAGCCTCTCATTTTAGACATACTGATAAAATAAAGTCTATGTTTACCTTCATGAGCACTTTCCTCTGCTCTCCACATTGCCCTTGCTCAGTAGCCAGCCACAAACAGAGCTGCAAAGATGCTGAGGGTACTGTAACAGCTCTGTGAGGAGGAAAGACTGAGAGAATTGGGGCATTTTAGGCTGGAGTAGAGCAGACTGAGGAGGTATCTCATCAATGCTGATCAATACTTCAAGGGTAGGTGTCAGGATGGGACCAGGCTTTGTTCAGTGGTGCCCAGTGACAGCACAAGGGGCAATGGGCACAAACTTGATAAGAAGCTCCATGTAAACATGAGGAAGAACTTTAATTTAAGGGTGGTAGAGCCCTGGAGCAGGCTGCCCAGAGAGGTGGTGGAGTCTCCATCTCTGGAGACAATCCAAACCTGCCTGGATGTGTTCCTGTGTGACCTTCTCAAGGTGACATCAAGGGGGGTTGGACTCTTTGATCTCCAGAGACCACTTCCAACCCCTGCCATTCTGTGACTCTATGATCCTGAAAGCCAGGAAAGGTGCAGCACATATAGCCCTGCCCTGAGGCTTCTCAGGCTGGGACAATTTCCCTGACACATCCAGAGCAGATAATGTCCAGACCACATCCAGAGGCAGTGCCCAGTCTGTTTTCCCTTACAAGCTTTGCTGCTCTTCAGAGGAGGTCTGGGGCACAGCTCAGATTCATCACTCCCAACACAGAATTTTTTAAAACAAGAGTCAGGGGAAAGCTGTGGTTGGTAATAAAAGAGATGGACAAGGGAAGGCTTCGCTCTGCCCACTGCTGCTGACAGCCTGGATTCCCTGTGGTGGGTCCCAGCCAAGGTCTGCACCCATTCTATGTTGGAAACCCTCCCCAAGAGCAGAGGCCACCCAGCAAAAGGTTATTTAATTAGCGTCACATACAGATTAAAACCTTTATCCTCCAAAGAGCCCTCCCCAGCCCTTCTTAGAATAGAATCATTGATTGCCAGGTTAGAAGGGACTTCAGGGATCAGCTGGTCCAACTCTTAGGAAAGGCACACCCATCACGTCTCCCCAACCCTCTCTGCTCCGACCTCTAGAGATGTTGTTTCCTACTGAAGGGGTTGGGGAAGCCAAAGGAAGGATGAAACTCCGGTCCCCCATCCCAGTACTGCAGGAGGGCTTGGCTGCCTTCAGCTCCTGCTCAGCTGTGCAGCCAAAAAGCGTAAGATGGAGATGCTGCTGCCTGAGTGGGGAAAAAAACCCCAACCACCCAAAAAAAAAAAAAAGAATATACCAAACCCTGGCTTCCACCTCCTTTACCCTTCCCTACCACACACTACTGTAACTATTTTTTTCCTTGGTAGTCCCAGCTTTCCAGCATGCAAAATAAAGTTAAAAAAGGAAAAGCTGGACTCCATGATCCCTTCCAACCCTGATTCTGTGGTTCAGGCTTCCCCTGTTAAGGGACACGACTCAAAAAAATAATAAAAGTTGCACTTCCTGCAGCTCAGCGCAGGGAAAGCTCTTCCCAGGCAGTGCTGCTGTGGGGGGGAAGATTGCGCACAACCCTGCTCCAGATTTATTAGCCTCCCCCTCGAGCCTGTCCTGTCACATGTTAGATGTTGATTCATTTCACCTTTAGCTCCAAGCTTCTGATCAGCCTGGAAAGCCAAGGCATGATTTATGGTGTGCAGAGAAGATCAGACCTCTCCAGTGCTACAGGACAGGTGCCTGTGCAGTGATGATGCTGCAGTGACAGCTACCCCAGGCTGTGGCTGGTGTTGAGTTCCCAAAATGGAAGTGATTAATCCCAGCAGAAGATCAGAAGGGGAAATTTCACCTTCCAGTGCTAACCTGCTAAATGCCATTCCATGTGCTTCTGTACCGGGCATTGGTGAGGCCACACCTTCAACACGGGCGGCTTTGGGCCCCTCACTCCAAGAAGGACATTGAGGGCCTGGAGGGGCCCCAGAGAAGGGCAATGAAGTTGTTGAAGGATCTGGTGAATGTCTGAGGAGTGGTTGAAGGACATGGAGTTGTTCAGTCTGGGCAAGAGGAGGATGAGGGGAGACCTTCTGGCTCTCTACAACTCCTTAGAAGGAGGCTGGAGCCAGGTGGGAGTTGGCCTCTCCTCCCATGGAACAAGTAACAGGACAAGAGGAAATGGCCACAAGCTGCCCCCCCGTAGGTTTAGATTGGATGTGAGGAAATATTTCTTCCCCTTGAGAGTTGCCATGGCCTGGGACAGGCTGCCCAGGGGAGTGATAGAGTCCCCATCCCTGGAGGGATTGAAAACCCATGGAGGTGTGGTACTGAGGGACATGGTTTAACAGTAGACTTGGTAGTGTTTTATTAGTGGTTGGACTCAATCTCAAAGGTCTATTCCAGCCTAAATTCTATGATAATGGCACTCAGGCTTGTTTTAAAAGGACAAAATTGGTTTTTTTAGGTTGATTTTCAGTGCTCAGCAATGGCTGCCTCCTGTTTCAGGTACCCTGCTGACCAGCCTGCTTCCACACTGAGATGTCCCCTGGATGAGCCTCGACCCCATAAGGCTGACAAGCAGCACGGCCTGTGACCAGGATGAATCAGGATGAGCATGAAAAAAAAGAAACTTTTCCTTCCATGTCACCATCTGATTCATCTCCTCACAGCCCAGTGTGATGGTTTTAAGACTCTCTTTTTAATTTTTCTTCACAAAGTTCAAGCAGAGAAAGTGAAAGAATGTAAATAAATCACTATTGGGTGTAAGAAAGCAAAATAATGATTATTCTAAACACTTCGATTGGAGAGACAGAAATGTTTAAGAACTACTACTCAAAACAAGGTTGGGGAGTTGGGCAGTCTCGGCTTGCTCAGCTTCTGTCTGGCTGCTGCTTCTTCTTTTCTGGCTAAAGATAATACACTGACCTTGACAAGCTAAGTCTAACAGCCTCTCTGCTTCTTGACTCTCTGCCTTCTGCCAGGGGAGCCTGGGCTGATTCCTTCTGGCTGGGGAGGAGGCCCCTTGGGGAAGGCCCCTTGAGGGAAGCAAAGGGGGCTGGGTTGTGCCTTTCTGTCTATTGTACATATTGGTAAATGTTGTGAATAGTGTATATTTGTACATATTTATTGCATTCCATCATAGATTGTAGATTTGCTTGTAAATACAGCTTTCAGGTGCTTCCAGACTGAGCTAGCCTGGTCACTGTTGGTGTGGGAGAGGGATTTCAGCTCTCACACTGTTACACCCAGTTCACAGAGCAGGCAGAAAAGAGTCCACAAGTGGCAAACCACAGGCAGGCAGAAGAGTTGTGCGTTCCAGCCTCTGTGGTCAAAGGCCTTGTGGTGCTCAGGGGGTGCTTTGCCCAGGTGGATGTTACTTGAAGGAGGCATTGAAGGCCCTGCCAATGACGAGCCTGCGCACCTCGCTGGTTCCCGCCCCGATCTCGTAGAGCTTGGCATCACGCAGGAACCGCCCCATGGGGTAGTCATTGATGTAACCATTCCCACCTGCAGGCAAGGAGAAGGCAAAAGTCATTTCCTCTCTCTGATTTCAGGGGTTCAGGTGGGGATGGGAGAGCTGACTGCTCCTGCCTCCCTTCCTGTATGTCTTCAAGGCCAGGCTGGACCAGACCTTGAGCAACCGTCTAGTGGAAACTGTCCCTGCCCTTGGTGGGGAGGGTGGAACTAGAAGATCTTTAAAGGTCCCTTCCAACCCAAACAATTCCAGAATTCTAAGGAACAAACCCTTCCAGTGACTTACCCAGACACTGGATCCCATCCAGAGCCACTTGGGTCGCACACTCTGCCGAGTAGAGGATGACTCCAGCACAGTCCTAAAGCAGGGCCACAAGATGACCATTGGGAAAGGTGACACCTGCCTGCCTCAAGCCTCTGTGTTGCTCTGACCTTCCCCTTACTCTATGGACACAGGCTAATGAGCTGAGCCACCTGCTCACAAAGGCACAGAGTCCACTCCCCGCTGAGCAGGAAGCTGCAGCAGCTTTTCTGTGCCCACAGGGCTCTTGTGTCAGATCTGTGAAGGCCACATGAAGACAGAAAAAGGGAAACACTCAAAGGAGCGCAGTAGGGGAGCTGGTGTCACCAGTGACAACAGACCCACAGAACACACCAATGTGATGCTCCAACTGTTAAACCTTCGGTGTCCTCCTCTGGTGAAGGTGTGGTGACAGTGCTGGTGTGGAGATGACAACACCTTGGAATGATAGCTAAGTCCCTTAGGACAGCCAGGGGATTGGGACTGGGCTTCCAGTAAACACCTACTGAGGCTGCTAAGTCTCAGTCAGAGAGATTAGATCAGAGCCACAGAACGGTTTTGACTGGAAAAGATCTTTAAGCTCATTCAGCCCAACCATTCTCTAACTCTACCAAGACTGGTGCTAAGCCATTGGCCCTCAGCACCACACCTCTGTGTCATTTAAACCCCTCCAGGGATGGGGATTCAACCACCTCCCTGGAAAGCCTGATGCAGTCTTTGAGAACACTTTCACTGAAGAAGTTTATTTTCCTTTCCAACCTAAACCTCCCCTGGCACAATTTCAGGCAATTAACCCTTGTCCTGTCACTTGTTTCTTGGGAGAAGAGACCAACCCCCACCTGGCTCCAGCCTCCTTTCAGGGAACTGTAGAGAGCCAGAAGGTCTCCCCTCAGCCTCCTCTTCTCCAGGCTGAACACCTCCAGGTCCCTCAGCTGCTCTCCTTCAGCCTTGTTCTCCAGACCCTTCCCTACCTTTGCTGCCCTTCTCTGGACCTGCTCCAGCCCCTCAATGTCCTTCTTGGAGTGATGGCCCCAGAAGAAGCTTTCCTTTTTCTTTGTGGCAACCCAACGCCTGTCAAGCTGCAGCTGAGTCATTTTCACCTCAGCCCTGCTCACGTCCTGGGCCCAGAAGGAGAGGCGGTGCCACAGCAGCCCCAGCACAGGTGGAAGGGAGGTGGAAGGAAGCTCACCTTGGCATTGAAGTGTCCCTGGTCACAGGCCCTGGCCACATTGTAGACGTACTGCCGGCAGGCCATCAGCCGCGTGTACATGTCAGCCATCTTGCCCTGCATCAGCTGTGGGGCACAGCAAGAGACGCGAGTGAGGAGCTGACTTCTGCACAGGCACCCATTCCCCAGACTGTCTCAGAGAACCAGAGAAATGAGAAGACATGGGCTGGGCATGGGGGAAGCTGCCAACTCTCAGCCTCTCAGGTGGCATCTGAAGTCCCTCACCCACCACCAGCAGCCTGAGAGATCCTTTGACCTTCTCACCACATCACTACATCATGTAGCCCCAGCACAAACTCCAGGCCCCTTCCCTGGAGGTGTTCAAGGCCAGGTTGGATGGGGCCTTGAGCAACCTAGTGCGAGGTGTCCCTGCCACTGTCCCTGCAGGGAGGTTGGAACTAGATAATCTTTAAGGTCCCTTCCAACCCAAACCATTCTATGATTCTCCATGCAAAGTCCTCCCCACAACAGAGCACTTTGTCTTCTCATTTTTAAAGAGAAAAGCAAGATGACAAATTCCTAATTCCTTTTTTTGTCTCACCTGGAAGTAGCCAATTTTCTGTCCAAATGCCTCTCTCACATGCAGGTATGGAATTGCATGGTCAAGAACAGCTTGCATGAGCCTAAGGAAAGCAACAGAACTAACAATTTAATCTCAGAAGGACAACCTAAGGTAAAAGGCCCTGATACCCAAAGTGATATGCTGCTGTCTTCCTACAGCTCCACTCGATGCCAAAAATCCAAAGGTCTCATTTTTCTCTCCAATGCTCTACATGGTGCTCGTTTGGGACATCCTGTGGCAAGGTCTTGCTGTCTTAATTCAGGGGACTGGGATGCAGAGCTGCCTTACAACTGCAGCTAGGACAGCTGTGTTGCCTTGCATCTCCAGAAACCACCAGCCTGTGGAGAACTGGCCAGTACCATAACAAAGAACAAGAAGGGTGAAGAGTTCTCCTTCTGCCTGGTGGAAGGTGGTCTTTCCATGTGAGGATTAGAACAGAGAGACCACTTGGGAGGACAAAAGGACTGCAGGGTAAAATAATTACTGGGGAGCTTAAGGAATGAGCTTGAGAAAATGAAGAACCAACCCTTTACCCAGCCCAGTGGTCCTTCCATGGGCCAGTCTGGACAGTGCCGTGGGACTTGGAAGGAGCTGGTTATTCCCAGGGATACACTGCAGGGATACACACAAGCAAGGTCCCTGGCAGACCAACTACCTCTGGAAAGGTTTAATGTCAGGACTGATACTTTCCAAAGCCTGTTCTGGAGGGTCCATGGCCTGTGCTACATGGGAAGGCAGAGATTTCCAGGCTTGCTTCCTGGCACTGACTCTTCTACCCCTTGCTCCACATAGCTGCTTCCAAACTGAGGGGTGGAGGGGTGAGGAGAGCTCAAGCTGGAGCACACACAGAGCAAGCTGTGGAGTGCCAAAGGGACCTCTCCAGCTGGAGCACCCCCACCACAGCTGGAGAACCCAGCAGCTATGGGATCTCCCTACTCCTGCCTCATCAGCAGGTCCCTTCCTTCCCACAATTCTGGACCCAGCCTCTCCTCTTCTCTCAGAAGCTGCCCAAGTATCTCAGTTCTCCATCCAAGATGCATCCTACTAAGAGCTGCAGACCCAGCTGAAGATCCAGCAGGTGAGGTGACTGTGAAGGACCTTTCTGGTCTTACAACCTGTAAAAGAAAAGCCCTTACCCCAGTGGCCCACCAGACAGCACGAGTCTCTCCAGGTCCAACCCACTCATCAGAACATAGACTCCTTTGCTCAGTGTTCCCAGGATGTTTTCAGCTGCAATGAGCAAAGGAAAGGGATTTACTTGTGTGCAAAACAGAGAAAGCTGTTGTCAGAGGCCAGCTGCTCACTGGGGAGAGGATCCAAACCTTCAGTCCCCTTCACCTGGCCTTTTGGCCCAAGATACAAACCCTCAGGTGCTGAGCATTGATGCAAACATTCCCTATCCCTGAAAGGTCTTCTCAATCCAACCACAGCCAAAACTAAAAGGTAGGAAAGGGTTAAAGTGCATCTACTCTCCCTGCTGTTCTCTTGCCTGCTTTCTGAAGAGTGAAGTGCTCTACAGAGATCTTCCAGCTCAGCATCTGCACCAACAAGAACAGGAGACTTAATAGGTTGGGAGGGCAAACTGGAAGCCCCCCTTCACCATCCCATTAGATTGCACCTACCCCAAACTGACAGCATTGCTACCTGCTGTCTGCTGAGTGTCTGCAATGAATGCAAACCATGGGCTGCTCTGCTAGGGTCACCTCTCTGAGCATTCCCAGCTCATGAATGAAAGATGACACAGGCACACAGCCACAAAATGGTAGTGGTTGGAAGGAACCTCTGGAGACTGAGCCCAGACCCCTATCAAAACAGCATCACCTAGAGAAGGTCACACAGGAACACATTCAGGCAGGTTTGGACTATCTTCAGAGATGGAGACTCCACCACCTCTCTGGGCAGCCTGCTCCAGGGCTCCCTCATCCTCAAATTAAAGAAGTTCCTCCTCATGTTCAGATGAGCTTCTGATGTTCCATTTTGTGCTCACTGCCCCTTGTGCTGTCACTGGGCACCACTGAACAAAGCCTGGTCCCATCCTGACACCCACCCTTGAAGTATTGATCAGCATTGATGAGATCCCCCTCAGGCTGCCCTTTTCCAGCCTAAACAGTCCCAATTCTCTCAGTCTTTCCTCCTCACAGAGCTGTTCCAGTCCCCTCAGCATCTTTGTAGCCACTCCAGCAAGTTCCTGACTTTCTTGAACTGAGGAGCCCAGAACTGGACACAGTACTACAGTCAAAACTCAGCACTTCTCAGAGTGCTGGGTATTAGTCTTCTGAGGCTGGAGAATACAAACAGTCATCATCCCTCCTGCCGTGAGAGGGCTGAGCAGAACATCGCAGCCCTTATTAATAACTCTTTGACACAGACCAGCATTATTTCTGCACAAAGGAAAACAGCCACCTTAGACAAAAGGCTGGGAAAAACCCTCCCCAAACCTTTTAACTTTGGGACAATCTGAAGCAGGAGCTGATGTTATCAGGTATAAAATAAGAGAAGCAGGAACAAAAAGCTCGTCTCAGCAAGGCTCTGCTCTTACAATTGGAAGAGAACTTCAAGCCTAACAACTGTGCTTTGTAGACAGGCAGAGATTATCCCCTGATCACACCATGTAGGAGAGCTGACACACACTGCAGGCTTTGATCACCAGAGATCTGAGAGCTGTGATATGCAAAGTGAAAATGCGACAGGACGTGGACACCTGCAGATGGTCTCCTGAAACAAATCATTTTTTTCAGTGGCAGAAGCTTGTGGACTGCATTGCCTCCTGCTTATTGAAAAGATCATTGATGGAATGTATGGAGAAGGGCAGCCCCTGCAGGGACACCAGCACAGTATAAGGGACACCAACATTGTATTGGAGGTAGGAGGAGGAAGAATCACAGAATGGTAGGAATTGGAAGGGACCTCTGGAGATCACTGAGTCCAAACCCCCCATCAAGGCAGGGTCACCTAGAGAAAAAAAAAACAAAAAACCACACAGAAACACATCCAGGTGGGTTTGGAATGTCTTCAGAGATGGAAACTCCACTACTTCTCTAGGTAGCCTGCTCCAGGACTCTGTCCCCCTTAAATTAAAGAAGTTCCTCCTCATGTTTAAATGGAACTTATGTTTGGATGGAACTTATGTGCAGCCTGAGCCTGTTACCCCTTGCCTTCTCACTGGGCATGATTCTGGAGATAAAACAACCTTCAAGGCAGATAAGCTTTCCTGTATGCAAGATGAGAAACAAATGTTTGTTTGGGAGTCTCACTTCAGCTTTGCAGAAGTAGTGGTTAAGAGTTAGGTCTATGAGGGTGAAACAGGCATGACCTAATCAGGGCTGTGCTCCTGCACTGCAATCCAGCAGATTGCACTTTTCCAGTTCCACCAGCTCTCTTCTGGCTGCCAGAGAGCAGATAACCATCTGCAAAGCCCTCTAGGTCTGAACATGCATGTAATTAGTGATCCAACTTATCTGATCAAGAAGACAGGGAAGCACCACATGTACGCTGCCACCATTTGAGCCCAACTCACCTGGGATCTTGCAGTCTTCAAAGATCAGTTCACAGGTGTTAGAACCCCTCATTCCCAGCTTGTCCAGCTTCTGGGCTGTGCTGATCCCTGGCATTCCCTATCAGGTCAAGACAGAGTTATAGGATTGTGTAGGTTGGAAATTACCTTTAAGATCATCAGGTCTAATAATTAACCCATCACAGCCACATCCACCACTAAACCATATCTCTCAGCACCACATCTATGTGTCTAGTATAGCCTCAAATAATTAAAAGGGAAGAAACCCCCCAACAAATTCCTGTTTTCCAAGGGCTCCCCATTGAGCAGCCTGTTCCTGCTCCCCTTGGCCTGCTCTGATTTGCATGTTTGGGTCATTTCAGGATTCCAAAGAAGCAGTGCAAGAAAATCGGAGGAAGAAATTAATATCCTGATGTCTTGGCTTAAGAAAACCCCAAGCAGACAAAGCTAGGCAATGGGGTAGCAGGACATATTTACAAGAGCTCCAGTCTCTCTGACAACTTTGGCCACAAGCAAATCCTTTAATATTAGAATCTCGTGCATTTTCTCTGTTTCTAGCCCTGAAGGCTGGTTGCTTGCTTGGACACCAAAATCCAGCAGTGCTCAGCCAGCAGCACAGAGTGCCAGGTGCAGAGGACTAATCTCACAGCATGGTAGGGGTTGGAAGGGACCTCTGGAGACTGGGCCCAAATCCCATGCCAAGGCAGGGTCACCTAGAAGGAGGTCACACAGGAACATGTCCGGGTGGGTTTGGAATGTCTCCAGAGATGGAGACTCTACCACCTCTCTGGGCAGCTCCCTCACCCTTAAATCAAGGTTCCTCCTCATGCTGGGATGGGACTCCTAATGTTATAGTTTGTGCCTGTTTCCCCTTGTCCTGTCACTGGGCACCACTGAAAAACCTCACAGGCTTATAAAGGCAGAAAGTAGTTTGTCTTTCAGCTGGAGGTTGGCAGCTAAAGAAAACCAGCTGGCTTCTACAGAAGGGTGAGGAAGCTGGCTTTGAAAACCACAGTGCAATAAGCTGGTGAGGAGTCACCTACCCTCTCCACGATGAACGCTGTTATACCGTGGGAGGCTGGCACAGCACTGACATCAGTTTTGGCATAAACTATGAGAACATCTGCATCTGGCCCATTGGTGATCCAAAATTTGTTGCCATTCAGAACAAAGTAGTCTCCTAGAAGCAACAAGATGCAAACTGTTAGTTCACAGCAGAGCAACACCTACAGTCTCACTCTGTTTCGTTCAAAACAGGTTTCCGAGGATGCTCTTTAAGACTCCCCCAAGAGGCATGAACAAATCCTTCCCAGGTTCCAGACAACTTATTTCCTTCATTTCTGGAGTACAGAGACAGTTTAGCAAAGGCCTGGTAGGTACCAGACACCTACCACTGGTTCCAAGCCTACCCACATGGCTTGGGATACTCAAGACCAAGCACCCTATCTCCGCGGTGCTGGGGAGGTATCCAGACTCCCAGGAGCTATCATTTACAGCAGTTATTTCTCCAGGCAGCACATGATGGACTTTACCTTTCTTATCTGCTCTCAGCTTCATGGACACAACATCAGAACCAGAATTGGGTTCACTCATTGCTAAGGCTCCAATGTGCTCCCCATTGATGAGCTGGAAGAGAGGACCAAATTATGGGAGGGGAAACAGCAGCAGCCTTGCTTCTGTGCCCTCTTAGCCTTCCCTTTTGTTGTCCTGCTCTGCATCTCCACAGCAACTGATCCATACAAGAACTGCAAACCAAAGCTGCTGGTCCTGTAAAGTCCTAGCAAGGAGCTCCTTGTGCTGCTGTGCTAAGGGACAGAACCAAGTCTCAGTGGGATGAGAAGTATGACCTGGCTCCTGCCTGAGCTACACCAGCACAGCTCTGCTTATAGCACACCACCTCCAGGAAGGTGCCAGAGGAACCACGCAGGCAGTCATAAGCCTTTCAAGAGCTCCTTGTTCTGCAGTTTTTAAGGTCTGCCTTTTTCCACAAACTGAAGCTGTTTGTGTCGGTGTGAGCTGAAATTCCCCCCCCACCGACAATAACCAGGCTAGCTCAGTCTGGAAGCAAATGAAAAGCTGTATTTACAAGCAGAGTCTAAAATCTACAATGAAATGCAATGAATATGTACAAATATACAAAATTCACAACATTCACAAATATATACAATCAACAGAAAAAGCACAACCGATCTCCCTTTGCTTCCCCCCAAGGGGACCCTCCCAAAGGGGCCTCCCTCTCCCAGGAGCTTCCCCCCCAGACCCCCCTGGACAGAGAAGCAGAGTTAGTTAAGCAGAAAGTTGTTAACTTAGCTGCCAAGGTCAGTGTGTTATCTTCAGCCAGAAGAGAAGAAGAAACAGCAGCCAGACAGCCCAGCAACTGCCCCCACTGCCGAATGCAGAATGTGCCGAATGCCTACTTTGTTTTGGGTAATAGTTCTTAAACATTTCTGTCTATCCAATGGAAGTGTTTAGAACAATCGTTATTTTGCTTTCTTACACCCAATAGTGACTTATTTACATTCTTTCACTTTCTCTGTTCTGAACTTTGCAAGGAAAAATTTAAAAGACAGTTTCAAACCATCACACTGTTAAATCCAAACTGCCAACGAGGAGGCTGACAAGACATTGCAAAGTTGATAGCTTCACAGACTCTCTGGGCAACCTGTTCCAGTGTCTGCCACCCTCACTGTAAACAATTTTTTCCTCATCTCCAGACTAAACCTCGCCTCTTCCAGTTTAAAGCCATCACCCCTCATCCTGTCACTACAAGTTCTCAGCACTGTTCTCATAGCCCAGCAGCAGATGGACAGCCTCCATCTGTACCTGCTCACACCAGGCTCTGGCATAGCTGCTGCTTCCTCTTCACTGCTGCTTTCATTCTGCCCTTTTCTCCATGCCTTTTTTTTCCCCTCTCTCTCCTGTGTACCTTTATCATCTTCTCCCCCCTTTTGATCTTGTTTTATGAAAACCAGACTCAATGCTTAAGAGATATGCTCAACCAATTTGATCCATCACTGCATTTCATAGCATCACAGAACTGTTGAGGTTGGAAGAGACCTTTGAGCTCATTAAGTCCAATCACTCACCTGGAGCTCACAATGCCGCCACTGCTGCTGAGCCACTGCCACTAAACCACATCCCTCAGCACCACATCCACACAACTTTCAAACCCCTCCAGGAACGGAGACTCCACCACCTCTCCAGGCAGCCTGTTCCAGTGTTTCATTACCCTTAAAGAAATTTCTTCTCATGTTTAGATGGAAATTCTTATGTTCAAATTTGTGCTCATTACCCCTTGTGCTGTCACTGGGCATCACTGAACAAAGCTTGGTCCCATCCTCCTGACACCCACCCTTGAAGTATTGATCAGCATTGATGAGATCCCCCTCAGGCTGCTCTTCTCCAGTCTAAACAGCCCCAACCCCTCACAGAGCTGTTCCAGTCCCCTCAGCATCTTTGTAGTCCTTTGTTGTACCCTCTCCAGCAAGTCCCTGTCCTTCTGGAACTGGGCAGCCCAGAACTGGACAGAGTACTGCAGATGAGGCCTCCCCAAGGCAGAGTAGAGGAGGAGGAGAACCTCTCTCAACCTGCTGGCCACACTCTTCTTCATTCACCCCAGGACACCATTGGCCTTCTTGGCCATAAGGGCACACTGCTGGCTCATGATCATCCTATTGTCCACTGGGACTCCCAGGTCCTTTTCTCCAGAGCTGCTTTCCAACAGCTCAGCTCCCGACCTGTACTGATCCATGGGGTTGTTCTTCCCTGCATGCAGGATTTTACACCTGTCCTTCTTGAATTTAATTACATATCTCCCCACCCAGTTCTCCAGCCTGTCCAGGTTATGCTGGATGGCAGCAGTCTCTCAGTTTGCTATCATCAGCATACCGGCTGAGGGCTGGACCTGTACCAATCCTTGGGGGAGAGGCTAGAGAAGGGAGGATGGCAAGTCCAACATTTCCTAAGGCTAGCTGACTATAATCAACTAAGTGCTTAAGCTGCCACACACCAGGCAGCCACCCATCCTTGCAGTGCTTCCCCATTCCCAGCCACACACCTTGGGCAGGTACTTGTGCTTCTGGGCCTCGCTCCCATTCCGCACAAGCTGGTTGATGCAGAGGTTAGAGTGGGCACCATAACTAAGGCCCACAGCTGCTGATGCACGAGAAATCTCCTCCATCACCAGCACGTGGTCCAGATAACCCAAAGCAGATCCACCATATTCTGCTGCAAAGAGAGAAGAAACCCCACATGAACACCATGGAGTATAGAACAAGATCCCAGGGCTGGGCTTAGCCTTGAATGAGATCTGAGACACTTCAAAAGAGGTTCTGCTTTGGACTGACACTGTCCCTGAGGTGGGCAGCTCTGGCTTTCCCCAACCTCTCTCTTAATTTCAGTTTTCTTATCTTAAAGGTAGAGTCATAATACTTCTCAAGTAGAATCAATAATTTATTTTTACAGCATAGTTTTATCCCTGCAACATGCACAAGGATACATCTAAACCATGCTAGTGACACTTGCACAGCAATGAGTCCCTCTTGTCAAACATCTGCAAGTGCAACCTTAATCTTATCATGAAGGTTAAATCCCAAAGTGGCAACTTGTCTTAGGTGAGAGGACAAAGGAACACAGGACTGCAAAGTCACAGAATGGTAAGGGTTGGAAGGAACGTCTGGAGATCATCTAGTCCACCCCCCTGGCATGTTTGTCACGACAAGGACCCCTAACAAGTGAGGAATCCTCAAACTGCTCAGAATGTGGGGCACTAGGGGACTCTCTAAGCCCACAAATGTGCAGGAGACACAATTCAGATGAGAATGATCCAGCATCATAACGACTCCAATTCATCAGTGGCAAGAGTGTGGATTTTAAGAGAGGATGAAGTGAGACAGAGCAGGGTGATCGTTGTAGCTGAGAGTCTAGCTAGGCACATGGAGCTGAGTCTAAAATCAATGGTAAAGATGAAAGGGAAAGAGAGAAGGCAGGAAAAAAGGCTGATAAATGCATAATGGCCTTGAGCAGCTGCCAGCCTACACAAATATTCACATCTACCTACCTACACACACCTTTGTAGACACAAACACAGGCCCATCCCCCTGTAAAACTTTGCTCTGCAGGCAAGCAGCAAGTGATTGTGCTGCTAGAAGAACTACAAGAGGAGGACATCAACATCATGAAGCAGTCATAGAGGTAATTCAGGAGCGCTTACTTGTCATCAGAATGGATGCTGGAAGCAAGCAGCAACGTGGTTAGAGGTGTGCTGGTATGCTCAGAGTGAGCAAAGAGCTGAGCACATAGCCTGGGCTCAAGGAGGGCCAACTGTCCCTACCTCACCAAGTTCACTCAGTGGCCACTGGCATTAGATAGGGATTTGCCTCCCATGTCACTCATTCTGACTCCTATAATTATCTGCAGGGCTCTTCATCCTCTTAAATCACCTCAGAACGTGAAGGGACTCTCCAAAGCCATCTTGTCCGACCCCCCAACCCCTACAGTCAGCAGGGACATCTCCAGCTAGAGCAGACTGCTCAGGGCCCCAGCAAGCTTGACCTTGAACGTCTCTGGGGTGGGGCTTCCGCCACGTCTGGGAAACCTGTTCCAGTGTTCCACCACTCTCATAGCAAGAGCTTTCTTTTAACATCCAACCTAACTCTACCCTGCTCTAGTTTCAAACCATTACCCTTTGTTCTATCACCACAAGCCCTTCTCTAAACTGCTTCTCCCCAGCCTTCCTGTGGGTCCCCTTCAGATGTAGAAATGCAGCTCTAAGGTCTCCTTTCTCTCCTCCAGGCTGAACAATCCCAACTCTCTCAGCCTGTATTTGTGGGAGAAGTGCTCCAGTCCATTGATCATCCTCATGGCCTCCTCTGGACCTGCTCCATCAGGTCCATGTCCTTCTTGTGTTGGGGCCCCATGGATGGACACTGTACTCTAGGTGAGGTCTCACCAGAGCAGAGGAGCAGAATCACCTCTCTCAACCTGTTAGCCATGCTGCTTTTGATGCAGCCCAGGCTGCCCTTGGTCTTCTGGGCTGCCAGTGCCCATCACTGGCTCATGCCCAGCTTCACACTCACCAGCACCCTCAAGTCCTTTCCTGCAGGGCTGCTCTCAATTTCATCATCCCCCAGCTTGGGTAATTATTCAGCACTGCCCTGACACAGATGCAGGACCTTACACTTTGCCTTATTAAACCTCATGAGATAACTCCTCAGCCCACTTCTCCAGCCTGTCCAAGTACCTCTGGACACTATCCCATCCTTCAGTCTCAACCACCACATCAATTCACCTTGGTATCATCAGCAAGCTTGCTGAGGGTGCACTCAAACTTGCTGTGTCTGTATCATTGATCCTGCCACATCAGAGCTTGGGGGTTTCCTATCAATATGCTAAAAGAGTTTCCTGTTCATTCCTCTCAGACAGCTTTGGTGCTATTGCCTCAAGGAAGGAGGCTCACTCCCTCTGTGAGCCCATGACAACAAGAGGTACAAGAAAATAATTCTGCCAGACTTCTCCTCATGTAATCCAAACCAAGGTGACATTTAGGGTGGTGCTGCCCCTTCACAATCACTCTTGAGATGTGACAGGTCTGTATTGTCCTTCCAGGGCAGCTATAGATTTGCATTTCTTAACTCAGCTCTGTATAAAATAAATAGAAAATTGCAAACCAAGAGTTCTCTTAGTTTTGAGAAGAAAAAAAGCTTTCTTGACAGGCTTGGTCAACACACATCCATTTAATTTAGCACAAACCCTCATGAGATTTCACATCACCACCACATCCTAAATCTTGGTTTCCAGATCCTAGAACAAAGCCAGCACCAGCAGAGAAAGTTCACTTGACTGTACAACCAAAAACAAGGAAAAAAAATCTGGGCATAGGAGTGTTTTAAAGGCAAATCTTTAAGGAAATCAGAAAGGACAGGACTCATGAGCAGAGGGCTTATTTATAGTGTGGGAAACTGCTGTAAGCCTCAGGCACAAGATCAAAGAAGAAATAAGGTAAGAGTGAGAAGAAACAGGAGCAGCAGTAAATTGGGAAGAGTGAAGAGAAAAAGCCAGCAGAAATCCAGCCTCTTTCAGGCTGCCTTAGAGCCACTGAAAGAAAGTGGCAAAGGCATTATTTCAAGGCATTGCTATTCAGCTTGCTCCTGCAGCAGCTTTTGCAATCCCTCAAGAAACCCAGACTTTATGGTGGGGAAATAAAGGCTCCATTGGCTGCATGTTCTTCACTAAGGGCTTCTCCTCATTACACGGCGTTAGCGCATTCAGCACACCCACAGCAGCCTCAGCCATCTACCGCAGTAATCAAAACACTTTTCAGCTAACCTGGAGAAGGCTGAATAAGACTTACTCTGATTTTTGTGGTGTTTTTGTTTTTTTTTTTTTTTCTGACTGGTTGGAGGTGGTCAGCTCTCCATTAGTTATGGAAGCTTTTCCCAGTATGGTTTGACAGCTTCTAACTTCTATTAGAGATGGATGTTTGTTCTAGGATACTTTTATCTGTAGCTCTGGCTCTTTCAACAATTGCAGCAAATGCTTCATGTTGGAGAAGCACAAACAATTTCAAGTTATATCTGGAGAATCCATTTCTAAACAGAACTTTAAAAATTGGGAAAGGTGTTTGGTAATCACCCAAAACTTTAACAAGGACGCAGTAGCAAAAAAAAGATTTGAAGTCAGTGAAGAGTTAATAAAAGTTCATAGAATCATAGAACTGTTTGGGTTGGAAAAGAATTCTAAGATCACCCAGTCCAACCACCAACCCAACACCACCATGTCCCCAAGTGCCATGGCCACAGGTTTCTTGAACAACTCCGGGATGGGGACTCCACCACCTCCCTGGGCAGCCTGTGCCAATCCCTGACCACTCTTGCAGCAAAGAAATTGTTCTTAATCTCCAACTTAACTCTCCCCAGGCACAACTGCAGGCCATTGCCTCTCGTTCTGTCACCTGGTGCTGGGGAGAAGAGACCAAGCCCCACCCGACTCCAGCCTTCTTTCAGAAGTTGTAGAGAGCTAGAGATTTTAAAAACCACAAAGACTGGAGCTTCTGAACAAGATGGATGTGATGTCACTGACAAGGCTGTTACACAGTCATAGAATCCCAGACTGGTTTGGGTGGGAAGGGACCTCTAAAGCTCACCTAGTTCAGCAGGGACATCCCCAGCTAGAGCAGGTTGCTCAGAGCCCCAAATAACCTGACCTGAAATGATTCCAGAGATGGGGCAGCTCCCAACAATGTGGGCATCCTGGGCCAGGATCTCGTCACCCTTCCTTCTCTCTAGTTTGAATCTCCCTCTTTTCAAACCATCACCCCTTGTCTTGTCACAACAGGCCAGGGGTGAGCTGGAAAGGGTGACTTTAAGTGCTCTCTCATCCATTTGAAGAATCACCTGCCAGAAGGTCAAAGGTGGGAACAGACTTACCAGGAGCTGTGATCCCCAGAACTCCCAGTTCCCCAAGTTTCTTCCAAAACTCCTACAAACACAGAACAAGCCATCAGTCCAGCCTCCCAGCCAGGGCACCAGCGCAAAAAGTGTTCCCAGGTACCTCATCAGAGACACCAATTGACCTTCTCCTGGTGCTCCCTCAGACTTCCTCAGTTGCTTCCTCCCTTGGACTCAGAACTCAGACTTAAGGATGTTAGCTATGCACACGTGGGAGCAGTCAGCCGAATTCAGTGAAAACTCACAACCTCAATTTAATTCTGGAAGAATGAGTCCTAAGATTTAACTCACTGCCCAGTTTAAGGAAAGTTTTGATGAATTAAAACCTATTAATAAAACACCTGCACTTTTGGGCTTTCATACACTACTGATAAAGATTATTTAGAATGTAGTGACTTAGAGTTATGTTTTTCTTTTACATTGTCTATCCTTGTGACTGTGCTCTGACAGCTTTGCGTAGACCAGCTCTGTGTAGGTGCTGCAAACAGCAGTTAACATATGTTACCCACAACCAAAATCCTGGAAATAAGTGAACAAGCTGCTACTTTGATGGCACCTTAACTCTCTTCTAGTAAAACAGAAACTAGTAAGTAAAGCCAACGGGGCCTCTGTGGGAGAGCTACAAAAGAGGACATGTTACAGCTGGGGCAGATGGAGGTGCTGCCCACCTTGCAAGTTGTGAACACAACAGAGAATCTGTCAACACTTGTGAAGCTGAAGGAGCTGTGAATCCACAGGTACGTAACTTGCAGGCTTTCAAGGCTGCCAGGACACACATGAGGACCGGAGAGGGTCACTGAGCCTTGCATAGCTGGACACAACTGCTACAGAGTTCATCTCCTTGACCACCAACTCCTTCATTCCCCTGTTACCCAGATTTACCGCTTGAGGAACACCATCACACAATTCCAGGCACAGAGCTACCAGATGGCTTGAGACATCCATATCAACTGTGTCTACCACGTGGCAGCAGAGCAAGATGGAGGCCATGACATAATGCAGCAGCAAAGGATGTCCCCAGTGAGAACCACACGTACACTGGAGGAGCCACCTCCTTGCTGCTGCTTCAGACTGCAGCTTCTCCTCCATTACATGACAGACATGCAGGTGAGGGCTTGGCATAGAAGGTAACTATCAGTGAAGAGTCTCCAGAGACTTCAAAAAGAGTATGATCATAGAATAGAATCACAGAATGGATTGGGTTGGAAGGGACCTTAAAGACTACCCAGTTTCAAACCCTGTTGCTATGGGCAGGGACACCTCCCACCAGCCCAGGTTGCTCAAGGCCTCATCCAACCTGGCCTTGAACACTTCCAGAGAGGGGACATCCACAGCTTCCCTGGGCAACCTGCTCCAGTGTCTCACCACCTTCACTGTGAAGAACTTCTTCCTAATCTCCACTCTAAACCTCCCCTCTTCTGCTCAAAGCCATTTACCCTTGTCCTATCACTGCAAGACCTTGTAGAAAGTCCCTCTCCAGCCTTCCTTTCTCCAGACTAAGCAGCCCCAACTCTCCCAGCCTGTCGCCACAGGGGAGGTTCTCCAGCCCTCTGGTCATCTTTGTGGCCTCCTCTGGACCCTCTCCAACAGCTCCAAGTCCTTCTTGTGCTGAAGGCCCCAAAAGTGGATGCAGTACTGCAGGTGGGGGTCTCACCAGAGCAGAGCATAGCAGGAGAATCACTTCCCTGGTCCTGCTGGTCAAGTAGCTCTGGATGACATCTGGTGCACCAGACTAAATTTATATACTTCGCTTCAAAGCAGTGCCTATAGCCCTGAAAACATCAACAGCGGAACTCCAGGAAAGCCTAGCAGATGTTCTGAGCTTTAAAAGTCTTGTGGAGCTTGATATGAAAACTGATAGTTAGATCTCTCACATTCATCAGTCAATTCTGCTGCACAGAATTTGTGGGGTTTATTAGGAAGGCTCAGCTCAACAACTCCACACTGCAGCATTTGCACACATAATTTTGTATTTACAGCATGGGTTTGAGAAGAAACCCAACATGTCAAAGGGTCCCAGGTAGGAGAATACAAAACACACACTAGAGAAGACGTCTGAGCAGAGTCAAGCAGAAATCCATTGATAAGAACCCAAACAAGACCATGATCAATCTTTTTTTTAGGCTGCCTGGCTTCCATTCCAGGTTGCTGAAAGTTGTTAACAAAAGATGAGACAGGAAATCAAACACCTGTGATGTCTTTGGCTTTCAAGTCTGAAAAGCTAATGTGTATGGGGCTGTGGGTTGGGGTTCTCTGGACTCAGACACAGATCAAAGCCCAGACAGGCTCTCACCACTCTCTGCTTTAAAGACACATGAAGTACTTGCCCGCATCTCCTTGAATTCATTGTCCTGGTCAATCTGTTGGGCCTTTGGAGCCAAATGTTCTTGACAGAACTTTGTCATGGTCTGCCTAAGCTGGGAAAAAGATCAGAAGACACAGATAGGTTATATCTCATTAATAGATTGTTGCTGTCTTCCCTAACATACTGCCAACATTCCCTTGCCAGGTAACTCCAGGATCACAGAATCAGAACGGTTTGGGTTGGAAGGGACCTTAAAGATCATCTAGTTCAAACCTCCCATGCCATGGGCAGGGACACCTCCCACTAGATCAGGTTGCTCAAAGCCTCATCCAGCCTGACCTTGAACACCTCTAAGAAGGAATCCCAAACTCCGAAGCATAAAGCCATAATGGAATGGATGTTTTGGGTCACTGGCTGAAACACACAAAAGCCCCACACGTTCTTTAAAGAGCAGAGACACTGGGGTACTGAAGGTCCTCTCAGCACTTAACTTTAGTCTTCCCCCAACATGAAGGGCTGCTACTGAACCACTTCCTGCACCAGAGCTTCAGGAGGTGGTTTTGGTCATGAAATTTTGGAAACCAGTGAGGAAAGCTTGTCACATGTCACTCCAACCCAGGAGCTGCTTATGCCTTCATTTAGTTATATGCAAATGCCTGTAATAAGCATGTATGAGAATGAAATTGTGCTGGGGTATCCAACTGGCACAACGTTAGCTATCCCATTTTCTTCACAGAGATTTGATGAAGCCAGGTATGTTCGGTGAGCCAGGTGTTAGATTTCTCTATATCTTCCTCCAAACTGTAAAATCTGGACACTTAGAAACATGAAAGTGGGTAAGAATGGCTGGAAACTGTCCAGTAGAGAAAAACTTGGAGGTGTTGATCAACAGCTACCTGAAGATGAGCCAGCAGTGTGCCCAGGTGCTAGAAGGCCAAGAAAGCCACCAGCATCCTGCCTTGGATCAGCAAGAGTGTGGCCAGCAGGACTAGGGTTGGGATTGCCTCGCTGTGCTCAGCACTGGTGAGGCCACATCTTGAGCACTCTTTTTGGCCCTCACACTCCAAAAAGTATATTGAGGGGCTGGAGTGGGTCCAGAGAAGGGCAACAAAGCTGGTGAAGGGCCTGGAGAACAGGGCTGGTGAGCAGCTGAGGGCCTTTAAGTTGTATAGTTTGGAGAAAAGTAGGTTGAGGATAGATGACCTGGCTCTCTCCGACTCCCTGAAAGGAGGCTGGAGCTAGGTGAGGGTCGCTTTCTTCTCCCCAGGAGCAAGTGACAGAACAAGAGAAAACAGCCTCATGTTGCCCCAGGGCGGGCTTGGGTTGGCCGTAAGGTCCTCCCCAGAAGGGCCCGCAGCCCCCTCCCCACGTGCCAGGGCCGCACCACGCCTCCTCTGCGAGTCCTCCCTTTGGCCAGCTCGCTTTGCCTCAACCAATCATTACCCTCCACTCCCGCCACACCCCCCCGCCAGGCGGCAGGCCACACCCGGGCCGCCGCCGCAATCCGGAGCTGCGGGGCTACTGCCGGCCGCTACCTGCTGCTGCTCCGCGCTCAGCCCGTTCACCGTGTCGTCCACCGCCAGCCCCGCGCAGCCCCGCCGCAGCAGCCACAGCGTCTGCCAGCGCTGGGCTCCGCGCAGCCTTGCACCAAGCGCTGCCCGCCTCGCCGCCGCCATCACCGCTGCCGCCGCCATCACCGCTGCCGCCGAGGCCCCACCCTCTGCGCAGGCGCGGCGCGGCCCAGCTCCGCCCCGCCGCCCCGCCTCTCCAGGGGCCGGAAGGAGCGGGCGGGGCTGGTCCGAATTGTAAAGGGGGGAGTCTCCGTGCGGTTGGAATAACTTTAATAGGTTAAGAGCACAGATAGTTAAAACGAGGGAACAAATAGTGATAGACGGCCGTGCACCGGTGAGTGGGGCACTGAAGAGGGGCCAGGCGAGGCCGTGGCAGGTGTGGGGAGAGCACCAAGGGTTGTGAGCAACTCGCACACCATAACCACCCATCCTGCTCCAACTCCTGCAACGCACCCTCCCCCCTGGTTAAGGCCACCAAGTAAGATCTGGTTTTGAGAAGTAACCCCTGAACATGGAAGAAACCATCAAAACACAGAGTACAGTACAGCCCAGCCTCCAGCTCACATCTCCAGGAGCTGATCAACCTCCTTGAGGATTGCCATGCTCTTCCTCATTTGTGCTTGATGGAAGGCACGCTTCTTCATGGCCTGCTGCTGCATCTCGGCTCTGGCTGCCTGCCCCTTGGCCATCCATGCCTGTGTGAAGACATTGGGGAACACAATGTTCAGAGAGGCTGGGGGACAGCAGGGATCAAAGCACATAAGGTTTAGAGAGGTTGGGGAACACACATCCTAACACCAAAGTACTGAAGAGCAAAGTTAATTTCTAAAGCAGCTCCACCTAAAGCACCTGAGCTCTTCAGCAGGATCTTTCCTGCTAAGCTAAGATCAGTCTGCCCTGACTAGGATGTCTCTGACCTCATTTCCTTGAGGAAAACCTCAGTTTGTGACCAAAGTTTAGAAAGTCTTACAGTGATTCACTGTCTGTTACCAAGAGTCACACAATTACAGTTTAGTGACTCTCTTGGTCAGCAGGTAGATGTTATTGAAGCTGATTGTGTGCCCTCAGTTCCCAGAGAGACAACCTGAGGTCAGAGTCTGCAAGTTAAACTGGAATTCAGAAGATTTGATTTAACAGCCAGTCTTCTGCTAGTGGTGCTTGCAATCACCTGCAACAGCCTCAAAAACTCTCTCTGGAGAGGAGCTGGTCTAAGCAGGGACAGCTCTGGTCCAGTGCTGACACCACCTTTACTCTGGAACTGATCCAACCTGAATTAAAAGCTACCAGTCATTAATGTCACCTTCACTGCCTTTTTTCAAGGTCAATTGTATGATTGAACTGGAAATGATTAAAGATGCTCTCCTAATGACTGTATTAGATGACCTTTAAAGGTCCCTTCGACGCAAACCTGTCTGTGACCCTCAGCTGTGCTTTGTGTGTAACACGAGGAGAAACGCTGCAGGCTTTCTGGGTCATTCGGAGAGCAGAGCAGTGCTGGGAGAAGCACAGGATGTCACACAGCATCAGGAGGTCACAATCTTCACAAAGTCAGTGTCTTACCTGACGTGCCTCCCTTTCTTCTACAGCTGCTCGATTAAACTGCTTCAGTTCTTCCACAAGCTTCTGAGGAGCCAACAGAAAAGCAGTTTCATATGTGAAAAAAAGGGGGTATCAGCAGCTGTTTCCACAACCTCAGTAAGCTCACAGGACCTCTCAAAACCCATTTAACTCTGACTGCTCTTTCAAAATTTTCTTACCTGTGTGTGCTTCTGGTATTCTTGGGCCTTCTCTTCCTCCTCCAAAATCTTGCTGCCTGTAACTAATTGATGGGATGCATTGGTGAACCTCTAATGCACAGATAATTTTACTTTCAAAAGCTAACAGCTTTTCAAAGTAACTTTCTACAGCCACAAAGACTAAATTTTCAAAGTAGGACAAGGCCTACCACAGGAAGCAGCTTTTTCTCTTCAGCTTCAAAAAAGTCCCACCTGGGAGTTACAGCAGCACTAGGAAGCAGAGTCCAAACATTTCATGAAGAGAACCGGAAAGCGTGAAGTGCACAGTCCTTACCAGGATCAATGTTTCTTCTTGCTAAGATCGTCATGCAATCCTCCTGAGACTTCTTGAGTTTCTCAATTTCTAGCATCAGCAATCCCTTCTCCTCCTTCAAATCCTTTATAGTACCCTGTCATGGACACAGGTTGTAATTAAATCAAGTTTCCAAGGAGATTTTCTTCTCATTAGCATCACTATTGGCTCAACAAGTGCTCCACTAGCACCAAGGATCAGATCTTGCCTGTCTCTGCCACCACAGCAAATATGTCTGTTGCTGACCCTTATTCCTGCTTCTTGAAAGGATTCAGGGCTACAAAGATGCTGAGGGGACTGGAACATCCCTCTGATGAGGAAAGGCAGAGAGAATTGGGGCGTTTTAGGCTGGAGAAGAGCAGCCTGAGGGGAATCTCATCAATGCTGATCAATACTTCAAGGGTGGGTATCAGGAGGATGGGACCAGTCTGTCTTCAGTGGTGGCCACTGATGGGACAAGGGGTGAAGGGCACAAACTTGAGCATCAGAAGTTCCACCTAACCATGAGAAGAAACTTCTTTAGTTTAAGGATGGTGGAAACCTGGAGCAGACTGCCCAGAGAGGTGGTGGAGTCTCCATTTCTGGAGAGATTCCAAACCCACCTGGATGTGTTCCTGTGTGACCTTCTCTAGGTGACCCTGCCTTGGCAGAGGGGTTGGACTCAATCTCTAGAGGTCCCTTCCAACCCCTACCATTCTGTGATTCATGCACTGATCACATCTGCACCTTGGAGCTATTACTAAAAAAAAAAAAAAAAAAAAAATATTTGAGACATAAATTCCTTTTATGCAACCCCAGTGTCTCTCGTTCTGCTCTCTCTTGGACATACAGATAATCCAGGAGTTTGCTGCACTGAAGAGCATATAAGGCCTGGGAAGAAAAGGATATCTTGGAATCTTTATCCACAACACTATTCTCTGCTTGCTTCAGATATCACCAGGCAACGGGACAAGCTGATCAGCCTCACAAGTTGAAGGCAGCTCTCCAAGAGAATCAATAAGCCTGTGGATTAGGGTGATCCAGCTGACAGGGTCAGAAGTTATTTGAACATCTCACAGGAGGTCTCAAAAGCACTTAAATCAAGCTTGAGACAAACATCACTGAATACCAGCATGCTGGGGCTGGAAGAGACCTCCAGAGATCATCTAGCCCAACTCCCCTGATTCTGTCCTAGCCCTGCTGGTAACAGGTCAGGCTGCAGGTGGCCTTCTTGGCCACCTGGGCACACTCTGGCTCATCTTCAGATACTGCTGACCAACACCACCAGGTCCTTTTCCACCAGCCTTTCTTTCTTACTAAAAATAGATGACTCCCATTCTAGAACCCACAGCTGCAACACTGCATGCACTTTCACACTACACTCTGATGGGTTCAGGTGAGGAGAGATGGGCAAAACGAACAAGGAAATTGAGTATCTACCGTAAGTTAGGAGCTATGGAAAGAAAAGAACTGATAGACCTCAAACCATCAGTGGCAAGTGATTATTTACAGTTTCTGCAGATGTAGCTAGGAAGTATCTGGCAATATTGAGGCTTTTTAAATAAATTTTCATTGAAGTATAGAGTTGTGAGCTCTGATGACTATTTAACAGGAATCTGGGTGCATGATCCATCCAAATACCTCTGCATCTCTGCTGATTTCCAGGTTCTAGCAGATATGACAGTTAACAGAGGAGAAAACCCAGCCCACACAAACTCTACTGACTTCTAATGGAGAGAGGAAAGGAGCAGTAAAGCCTTTGATGTGATCCTGTGGGGATCAGAATGTAAGAATTACTCAATGATTTATTTATCTCCCCCCTTCTTCTTACCTCTGCTTCTGTCAGTTTGCAGCGTAACTGCTGATTTTCTGTTTCCAACACCTTCATCTGCAGCCCTGCTTGTAGACTGTATTTTCTGGGAAGTCTGTAGAGTCAAACATCAAAGATTTAGGGGAAAACCCACAAGTACCACATACTTGCTCTTTTGCTTCTACAAGCATGCCCTTTTTTGAAGCATTTGCTCTTCTTTCTGACCAAGAGCTTTCATCAGCAAACTTGGCAAGAAAGCTGGACATGGGCGAGAGTTCATCACAGGCCTCCAAGAGGGAGCACTGCTACATGAGGGCAGCTAACAGAGGTTTGAGGATACATACCCTCTTGCGGCTGTCATCTTTGAAGGTGGCTCCACTTTCTTGACAGATTTAGGCAACCTTAAAAGATGGGTAAAATACAATTACTAGAAGACCACCACATTCTGGCAGACGACCAAGTCTGCAAAATGCAAAGCCATCTTTAAGCCATTTGCCAAGTAAATCCATCAGCATTTTACTTCCATTTACCCTTGCTTTGTAGCTTTTGAGACACCTTCCATTGAAACACTTGAACAGAAGTTGGGATCTTTGCTGAACTCCACCTCTGCTGCTTTGATGCCACATGGTTTCTTTGAAGAAAAAGCTGTTTGTGTTTCTTCAAGAAAAAAAGACAACAGTGAAAGCACCCCAGTCAGCAAGAGAGCACCATAACACACAAAACTACTGGATGAAAGCTCCAGCCTGTGAGCAGAGTGGCTGGAAACTGCCCAGCAGAAAAGGATCCTGGGGGTGGTGGTTGAGAGCAGCAACGGAGCGGTCACCATGGAGATGATGACAGAGGCTCAAGATGAGCCAGCGTGTGCACAGGTGCAACGGCATCCTGGTCTGCATCAGCAAGAGTGTGTCCAGCAGGACGAGGGCAGGGATTGTCAGAGGCTCACAGGATATTAGGGGTTGGAAGGGACCTCCAGAGATCACCGAGTCCAACCTCCCTGCCAGAGCAGGGACATAGAATCCAGCACAGGAGTACATCCAGACAGGGCTGGGAAGTCTTCAGAGGAGACTCCACAACCCCTCTGGGGAGCCTGTTCCAGTGCTCTGTGATCCTCTGTGTCCCCCTGGACAGGTGACATTTCAAATCTTGGGTTCAGTTTTGGGCCCTTCACATTGAGGGGCTGGAGCACAAGTCCTATGAGGAACACTGAGGCATCTGGGGTTGTTTAGTCTGGAGAAGAGAAGGCTGAGGGAAGACCTCATAGCTCTCCACAGCTACCTGAAAGGAGGCTGCATTGAGGGGTGGTGGTTGGTCTCTTCTCCCTAGTATCAGGTGATAGGATGAGAGGAAATGGCCTGAAGCTGTGCCAGGGGAGGTTTAGTTTGGATATTAGGAACCATTTCTTTGTGCAAAGAGTGGTCAGGGATTGGAACAGGCTGCCTAGGGAAGTGGTGGAGTCATCAGCCCTGGAGGTGTTCAAAAAATCTGGAGACATGGTTCAGCGGCCGTGGTGGTGTTGGGTTGATACATTTCCAAAAGAACACATGGGGAATTAGTGCCTCCAAGCAAAGTTTATCTGGCTTTAAGCAACCGCTGGCTCCCAGCACTGAAGCAAGGCACAAAGGTACATATTTAGCAAAAAAAAAAAAAAAAAGGTGTTAATCAAAGTCTGAGAGACCAAGTAGGTGAATAAAGCCTGTAATTGGATTTCACACATCCCAGCTTGGTGGGGGCTGGAAAGGACCTCTGGAGATCATTCAGTTCAATCCCCTGCTAATGCAGGGCACCCACAAGCAGCTTGCCCGGGAGCACAATGGCCAGGGCAGGTTTGGAGTCTCTCCAGAGGAGACGACTCCACAGCCTCTCTGGGCAGCCTGCTCCAGGGCTCCTGCACCCTCACACTGAAGAAGTTTCTCCTCATGGTCAGGTGGAGCCTCCTGGGTTCCAGTTTGTGCCCCTTGCCCTTTGTCCTGTCCCTGGGCACCACTGACAAGAGTCTGGCCCCAGCCTCTTGTCCCACACAGGTCCTTTATCTCTTGCTGAGCACTGCTCAGATCCCTCCGGAGCTGCTCTTCTCCAGGCCCTACAGCTCCGGGGCTCTCAGCCTTTCCAACTCACAGAGGTTCTCCAGGCCCCCTAGCATCCTCAGAGCCTCCACTGGACTCTGTCCAGTAGTTCCCTGTCCCTCAAACTAAGGAGCCCAGAACTGGACCCACACCTCCAGTTGTGTCCTCCTGTGTCGGTGTGAGCTGAAATTCCCCCCCCACCGACAATAACCAGGCTAGCCCAGTCTGGAAGCAAATGAAGGCTGTATTTACAAGCAGAGAAATGCAATGAATATGTACAAATATACAAAATTCACAACATTTACAATATATATATATATAATCAACAGAAAAAGCACAACCGATCTCCCTTTGCTTCCCCCCAAGGGGACCCTCCCAAAGGGGCCTCCCTCTCCCAGGAGCTTCCCCCCCAGACCCCCCTGGACAGAGAAGCAGAGTTAGTTAAGCAGAAAGTTGTTAACTTAGCTCGCCAAGGTCAGTGTGTTATCTTCAGCCAGAAGAGAAGAAGAAACAGCAGCCAGACAGCCCAGCAACTGCCTCCACTGCAGAACGCAGAATGTGCAGAATGCCTACTTTGTTTTGGGTAATAGTTCTTAAACATTTCTATCTATCCAATGGAAGTGTTTAGAACAATCGTTATTTTGCTTTCTTACACCCAATAGCGACTTATTTACATTCTTTCACTTTCTCTGTTCTGAACTTTGCAAAGAAAAAAATAAAAAGACAGTTTCAAACCATCACACCTCCCTAGAGCAGAGTAAGGGGGGGGGGTGGGGGGGGTGGGGTGAAGAACCTGCTTGCCACACTCTTCTTCATGCCCCCCAGGAGACTGTTGCCCTTCTTGGTCACAGGAGCACATTGGTCATTCATGGTGAACTTGTTGTCCACCAGCACTCCGGCAAAGACCACCACGGGTCCAGCAGTTCCCGAAACATACACCGCCCCCCCCGCCACCGCAGCCCAACCCCGTTCCCAACCCGGCTCCCAGGACTCCATTGTCCCATGGCGGAGGAGACCCGGGCCCAGCCTTTCCTCCCGACAGCCCGCGGCGCTAACGCACCTGAAAAGAGCCCACGCTGGGTGAGGAATGCGAGAAAACGGAGCCTTACCCTCCATAGCTGCCACGCTCTCGCGCCAACGCCGTTAGAATCTAGCCGCCTCCAAACAGCGACTGCGCAGGGCCCGGCCCGGCCCCGCCTCAGCGAGCGGCGCAGGCGCAATGCGTCGACGAGCGAGGGTGAGAGCTGAGTGCGGGGCGGGGGTTGGAGGGGGTCGCTGGAGGTCATCCAGTTCCAGCGCCCTGATAAATCAGGGTCACCCACAGCAGCTTGCCCAGGAGCACAGTGTCCTGGCGGGGTTTGGAGTCCCTCTAAAGAAGGAGATTCCACAGCCTCTCTGGGCAGCCTTTCTCCAGGTCTCCAGCACCCCACACTAAGCAAGTTTCTCCTCACTGTCAGATGGAGCCTCTTGGGTTCCAGTTTGTGCCCTCTGCCCCTTGTCCTGTTGCTGAGCACCCCTGACAAGAGTGTGACCACATCTTCTTGTCCCACATCCTCAGCCCAGAACTAGACGCAGGACTCCAGATGTGGCCTCACCAGGACAGAGCAGAGAGGGAGGACAACCTCCCTGGGCCTGCCGGCCTTCATGCCCCCCAAAAGACCATTTGCCTTCTTGGCTGCAGGGGCACATTGCTGGCTCATGGGCAAGTTATTGCACACCCAGACTCCAAGGCTCTTCTCCACAGAGCTGATTTCCAGCAGTGGAGTTTGTGCATGGCACCCCTGCCCTCAGCAGAGGCAGGAGGCAGATGGCAGGGTCACCAATGTGTTTGGTGGCATTTCTGCCTGTGTCGGTGTGAGCTGAAATTCCCCCCCCACCGACAATAACCAGGCTAGCCCAGTCTGGAAGCAAATGAAAAGCTGTATTTACAAGCAGAGTCTAAAATCTACAATGAAATGCAATGAATATGTACAAATATACAAAATTCACAACATTCATAAATATATACAATCAACAGAAAAAGCACAATCGATCTCCCTTTGCTTCCCCCCAAGGGGACCCTCCCAAAGGGGCCTCCCTCTCCCAGGAGCTTCCCCCCCCAGACCCCCCTGGACAGAGAAGCAGAGTTTAGTTAGAGCAGAAGGTTGTTAACTTAGCTGCCAAGGTCAGTACGTGTTATCTTCAGCCAGAAGAGAAGAAGAAACAGCAGCCAGACAGCCCAGCAACTGCCCCCACTGCCGAACGCAGAATGTGCCGAATGCCTACTTTGTTTTGGGTAATAGTTCTTAAACATTTCTATCTATCCAATGGAAGTGTTTAGAACAATCGTTATTTTGCTTTCTTACACCCAATAGTGACTTATTTACATTCTTTCACTTTCTCTGTTTTGAACTTTGCAAGGAAAAATTAAAAAGACAGTTTCAAACCATCACAGTCCACCCCTTCTAAACAATTCCATTGGCTGCTACTATCATTTATCTAATCTAAAATAATATCTACAACAATATCTGAATAAAGACCATAGTCCATTCCGGCTATCTCAGATGTAGATGATTCAAAAGAGTCAAATCACAGGAAAAACAGCAAACAGCTTGTTTCCTCACAGATGGAGCGAAGGAAGGAACAGGGACTCTCAGGTGACTCAGGGCTCTCAGGGTTCGTGCACCGTAGATCTCATGAACTCTCCTCTTGGGCGCGATGCTGTATCTGCGCAACAGTCTGAATTTAACCTCTCTCAGCCAAAGTTAGATTTCTTTGTGGAATACACTGAATTTCACCATTTTCTTGCATCACCCAATAGGTGTGACCAGGACCTTCAGCAGAAACCACCCCTCGGACAGGTTTGGCCTCTCCTGAAGGAGAAAATACCCAAACAGTTTTGCCTAACAGATTCTTTTCTCTGATAACAGGAACTCTATCACCTTCCTCCTTTCGCAACAAATCTGATTGGGCAGGTCCAGCTCGATTCACTGACCCTCTACTATTCACCAACCAGGTTGCTTGTGCTAAATGTTTCTCCCAGTTTTTCAATGATCCACCCCCCATGGCTTTGAGAGTGGTTTTCAGCAAACCATTGTAGCGTTCGATCTTCCCTGCAGCTGGTGCATAGTAGGGAATGTGGAATATCCACTCAATGCCGTGCTCTTTGGCCCAGTTTTTCACAAGATTGTTCTTGAAATGAGTTCCGTTGTCTGACTCAATCCTCTCTGGAGTTCCATGTCTCCACAGGATTTGTCTCTCCAGGCCAAGAATGGTGTTACGTGCAGTTGCATGAGGAACTGGATAAGTTTCCAGCCATCCAGTGCTTGCCTCTACCATAGTCAGCACATACTGCTTACCAGATGGAGAACGAGGTAGAGTGATGTAGTCAATCTGCCAGGCTTCACCATACTTGTACTTGGACCATCGGTCACCGTACCACAAGGGCTTGATCCGCTTCGCCTGCTTAATAGCAGCACAAATGTCACAGTCATGGATGACTTGTGTGATAGCATCCATGGAAATGTCAATGGATCTGTCACGAGCCCATCGGTAGGTTGCATCTCTGCCTTGATGTCCTGACGAGTCATGGGCCCACCGAGCTAAGAACAGCTCACCTCGGTGTTTCCAGTCAAGATCAGGATCAAGATCAGAGTTTGTGTCCACCTGGGAAACTCTTGCAGCTAGATCTGCCTGATGGTTGTGTTGTTGTTCCTCAGTAGCTTTGCTCTTAGGAATGTGAGCATCGATGTGTCTCACTTTCACTGGGATTCTCTCAATGCGAGCAGCAATGTCTTGCCACAGATCTGCAGCCCAGATTGGCTTTCCTTTCCTCTGCCAGCCATTCTTCTTCCAGTCTTTCAGCCAACCCCACAAGGCATTGGCTACCATCCACGAGTCGGTGTAGAGATAAAGCTTTGGCCATCTCTCACGTTCAGCTATGTTAAGAGCTAGCTGGACAGCTTTTACTTCTGCGAATTGACTGGATTCTCCTTCTCCATCTCTCGCTTCTGCAACTCTGCGCGTTGGGCTCCACACTGCAGATTTCCACCTCCGCTTGTTCCCAACAAGACGACAGGAACCGTCTGTGAACAAAGCATATCTCTTTTCATCATCAGACAGATCACTGTAAGGAGGAGCTTCCTCAGCACGAGTTACTCTCTCCTCTGGAGGTTTTGCACAGCTTGTGCCTTCTGGCCAGTTTGTGATCACCTCCACCAAACCAGGCCTTTCGAGATTTCCCATTCGAGCTCTCTGTGTTATCAGAGCCATCCACTTAGACCAGGTAGCATCTGTTGCATGATGTGGTGAAGAACCTTTGCCTTTGAACATCCAATTCAGAACTGGCAATCTAGGAGCTAGAAGAAGTTGTGACTCAGTTCCGATCACTTCAGAAGCAGCTTTCACTCCTTCATAAGCAGCTAAAATCTCTTTCTCTGTTGGAGTGTAGTTTGCCTCTGAGCCTCTGTAGCCACGACCCCAGAAACCAAGAGGACGTCCTCGTGTTTCCCCTGGAGCTCTTTGCCATAAGCACCAGGTTGGACCATTGTCACTCGCGGCCGTGTACAGAATGTTCTTAATGTCTGGACCAGTTCGGACAGGTCCCAGGCCCATCGCTTGGACTACCTCTCGCTTGATCTGGTCAAAGGCTGCTTGTTGCTCAGGACCCATTGGAAACTGTTTCTCTTTCGAGTCACATCATAGAGAGGTTTCACAATCTGACTGTATCCAGGAATGTGCAGTCTCCAAAATCCCACTATGCCTAAGAAACGCAGAGTTTCTTTCTTGTTGGTGGGATTTGCCATGGTGGAGACTCTGTTTATCACATCCATTGGGATGTGACGGCGACCATCTTGCCACCGCACTCCCAGAAACTGGATTTCTCTGGCAGGTCCTTTCACCTTGTCTCGCTTGATAGCGAAACCAGCTTGCAAGAGAATGTCAAGGATTTTGTTACCTTTCTCAAAGACTTCCTCAGCAGTCTCACCCCAGACGATGATGTCATCGATGAACTGAATGTGTTCTGGAGCTCCACCTTTCTCCAAAGCATCATGGATCACTGCATGGCAGATGGTTGAACTGTGAATCCACCCCTGGGGCAAACGATTGAATGTGTACTGAATGCCTCTCCAGGTGAAAGCAAACTGAGGCCTGCATTCCTCTGCTATGGGAATAGAGAAGAAAGCATTAGCAATGTCTATGGTAGCATACCATTTGGCCTGCTTGGATTCCAGCTCATATTGGAGTTCCATCATGTCTGGTACAGCTGCACTCATGGGTGGAGTTACTTCATTCAAGGCACGGAAATCAACTGTCAGACGCCACTCTCCATTCTGCTTTCGCACAGGCCAGACTGGACTGTTGAAAGGTGAATGAGTTTTGCTGATGACCTTCTGACTCTCCAACTGACGAATCAAGTTTTGAATGGGCACCAAAGAGTCACGGTTGGTTCTGTATTGTCTGTGATGCACAGTTTGAGAAGCAACCGGCAGCTTTACATCCTCTATCTCATGTTGTCCCACAACTGCAGATTCATCTGAAAGCTCAGGTCTAATGGACAACTTCAATTTTCCTCCATCAATTTCTACAGTTGCTATTCCAAAAGCCCATTTGTAACCCTTAGGGTCTTTAAAACGCCCTTCTCTCAGAAAGTCAATTCCCAAAATACAAGGTGCATTAGGACCTGTTACAATAGTATGTTTCTTCCACTGCTTCCCAGTTAAACTTATATCAACCTCTATCTTAAACAACTCTTGAGATCCACCAGTGACTCCCTGAATAGTTATAGATTCTCCCCCTTGATAATTTGATGGTATTATGGTGCACTGAGCTCCTGTGTCAACCAAGGCCCTGTACTTCTGAAATTTTGAAGTGCCAGGCCACTGGATGTACACATCCCAATAGATTCTGTTATCTCCATTATCCCTTACCTCCCCCTGGCGGAAGGCAGGGCACCCCTAATGGTGGGGATTACCTCCACATGTACAGCCGGCACAATGTCCAGCACCAGAATTAGGATCACTGTTGGAGCTATCAGAGTTGTTCTGGGAAACTGAGGAAGCGACAGCTACCCTCCTGGTATTGCTACCTCGGGATCTGCCTCTCTGCAGCTCCTGTAACCTCTTGAAAAGATCAGAAGTTGGTTGACCATCCCATCTGTTCATGTTCTCACCAAACTGATCACGCAGAGTTATCCAGATACTGCCACGTGATTGCCTCTGCTGTCTGTTTTGGTTTGACCTATTCTGAAATGGCCTCCTCGGAGCACGTCTGTTCCTAACAGCTGAAACTTGTATCCATCTGGAGGAAGAGGAATTAGAATCATCCCCCTTCATCAAGTTGGATATGGAGGTTTTAAGTTCCTCCTTCAGCTCTTTCATGCAATTCTTCATTTCTCCAGACAAAGTTTCAATGGCTGAAACCAAAGAAGTACGTGCAAGACTATCCTCCAACTGCCTCATCTGGTCAGTGAAATGGCCAACAGTAGGAGGTGCTCCACCATAATTTCTTGCCACAATCCTGCTTGCCAGAATAGTGGCATAATTAGGAGGAGCAAGCTTAATGAGCTTTTTGGCAAGGCCTGTTCCAACAGGAATTTCATCAGGATTCAGAGTCTTATGATCTCCATACATTACTTCTCTCACAGCAAACTCTCTCAGACGCTTGATTCCCTCAGCTATTGTGGTCCAAGGCTTAGGGTTCCATGGTAAATCATCTCTGCTGGGGTACCTCAGCGAGACTGCCAGTAGGAGGCGTGCCCACAGAGAAACTTTACCAATGCACTTGCCTAGGTGCCTGTCTATGCCTGTATCCTTTGAGAGCATCCCCAACTGAGAGGCCGACTTGTCGCCTACCACCAATGCTGGGGCTCCCATATCAAAACACCTGGCTAGCCAAGACAGGACTGGCTCATTATCTCCTCTGATGTAATCCTTTCTCACATGTCTAATTTCCTGTCTGGGTGCATTAGCTGACTGTATGTCATCATCATCATCATCATCATCATCATCATCATCCTGAGGTCGCTGTCCCCATAATCCTATTTTAATCCTCCGTTGAATTTCTTTGAGTTCAGAGGCACTACCAGCAGTTGCTAATCTACTAGGGTCTACATCCTGACCTACATCTCCATCATCCATGTGGGGTCTCAAGAGGTCTACCAGAGTTTTAAGGCTAACCCTCTCTTCCTCATCAGAAGGATCTTTCTTAAGAGAGGGACCCTGAGTAGAAGGACCCTCATCTCCATCTGCACCATCTCCTGCAGCATCTGCACCTCCTCCTGCAGCTCCTTTACGCTTTCTGGTTACAGTGGCCACCAAATTTACTGGCTTGGTTTTCACATTCACAGCAGAGTTGGAAGAGCAAGTAGCCTTATGTCTTTCTTGACACAGTGCTATCAGTAGCCATATGATTATTCCAAGAAGCAACAAATTTAAGATTAAGGCTAGTACAAGATATCTAGGGTACCACTGGTTACAAAGACCCTCTGTAGTTGTAAGAGGAGTAACAAACTCATATGTGTCTGCTAGCAGATCCATAGTTGAGTTACCATAGCTTCTTAGCCCAATAAGACCATAACAGAATTCACCAACATTCAGTAACTTGTTCTTAACCCAAAGAAACAACTTATATGCCACATATCTCACAATCTTGTCTATCATGCAGGAAATGGCCCATCTGTAAACAATCACACCAATAATAGATGAAATAAAATTACTCAAAATCCAAAACAGCTTCATTTTGCTTCCTAATCTGAGCAGAAATAAATCAAACAAGCAATCGAGCCCCACGTTGGGCGCCAAAAATAAAAAGTGTGTCGGTGTGAGCTGAAATTCCCCCCCCACCGACAATAACCAGGCTAGCCCAGTCTGGAAGCAAATGAAAAGCTGTATTTACAAGCAGAGTCTAAAATCTACAATGAAATGCAATGAATATGTACAAATATACAAAATTCACAACATTCATAAATATATACAATCAACAGAAAAAGCACAATCGATCTCCCTTTGCTTCCCCCCAAGGGGACCCTCCCAAAGGGGCCTCCCTCTCCCAGGAGCTTCCCCCCCCAGACCCCCCTGGACAGAGAAGCAGAGTTTAGTTAGAGCAGAAGGTTGTTAACTTAGCTGCCAAGGTCAGTACGTGTTATCTTCAGCCAGAAGAGAAGAAGAAACAGCAGCCAGACAGCCCAGCAACTGCCCCCACTGCCGAACGCAGAATGTGCCGAATGCCTACTTTGTTTTGGGTAATAGTTCTTAAACATTTCTATCTATCCAATGGAAGTGTTTAGAACAATCGTTATTTTGCTTTCTTACACCCAATAGTGACTTATTTACATTCTTTCACTTTCTCTGTTTTGAACTTTGCAAGGAAAAATTAAAAAGACAGTTTCAAACCATCACACTGCCCCAGCTGGCTCTCAGATCCCCAAGTCAGATGCTGGATGGGAGGGTTTGCTCTGCTCTTACAGGGCTACAGGTCTTGTGAGGAGCATCTGAGGGACCTGGGGTTGTTCAGCCTGGAGAAAGGAGACAGAGGGGAGACTTTCTGTCTCTCTATGACTCCCTGAAGGGAGGTTGGAGCCAGGTGGGGGTCAGTCTCTTCTCACAGGTCACCCAAGGAATATGTGACAGGACAAGAGGAAACAGCCTCAGTTTGTGCCAGGGGAGGTTCAGGTTGGATATTGGGAACAATTTCTTCACAGCAAGGGTTCTCAGGCACTGGTGCAGGCTGCCTGGGGAGGTGGTGGAGTCACCATCCCTGGAGGGGTTTAAAAGCTGTGTGGATGTGGAACTGAAAGATGTGGTTTAGTAGCAGTAGCTTAACAGCAGTGCTTGGATTGTGAGCTCTAGGCAAATGGTGGGACTCGACGTGGTCTCTTCCAACCTTTACGGTTCTATGGTTATATAATTCTGTGACAACGAACCACAATGTTTCTGGTGAAAATGAAGCGTCATTCAGATTTAGGAAAGTTTCTCAGAAGCATTTATTTTATGTCCATTCTTCTTGAGCTCTTTTTCCAACAGCTAAAGGCAACAAAGCATTTGTTTTCCTGTTTGTTTCTGGTAGAGAAAAAAAGAACAAACCACCACCACCAAAAGTAAAATTCAAGATTCACCAGATATAGTTTTTTAAAGTTACATGATTTTGGGGACTGCCTCAAGTGGGAACAAGCTCTGGAGATGAGACACAAAGCACCTGAGCCACTGAGGGGACGAGGACACTCTTCTCAAAGGGAACATTCACACCGAATATCTTTGGCAGTACTAGAATTTTTTTTGTTGATCAAGCAAACTCAAATTGCTACTGAAAATAGGTTTGGGCTGGATTCTGCTGCCTCCTGCATGGCCAGCAAGAGACTCTTAGCAACTCAGAAGGCTCAAGGAGGTTTTTAAATAATATTTGAATGACTTTGATGACATCTATGAACCTGAGCTTCACATTGGTCAGGTGTCAGAATAGGTTGCCCAGAGTGGTGGTGAAGTCGCCATCCCTGGAGGCATCCAAGAAACGTGTGAACATGGCACTTCAGGACATGCTTTAATGACCATGGTGGTGTTGGGTTGATGGTTGGACTCAGTGACCTTAGAGGTCTTTTCCAACCCAAATAATTCTGTGATTCTATGATGAAGGAGTTTCTGGTTCAGTAGAAAATGAAAGACTTTCTTTTTTTGATTAACAATACATTCCTCCCTTGATATCTATATTTCCAGTAGCTGCAGGTTTGGGGGCTGGATTATGTATTTTTTTTACATGAGCTCTCTGTTGTTAGAAACCTAGTGAGATGATTTCCCTCCTATGTGACCTTGGCATGAAAACAAAACCCCATCGCCTTGTAGGAAATGACAAAACAGGTTTTCTCCATAAGTTCGGTGAATATGGCATCAGACACTCGGAAGGTCTGAGGGCTTGGACTCCATCCAGACTGGCCTCACATCCTCGCCCTAGTCTCAGATCTCTGGTTCTGTGAAAAGATGGATATTGCACAGCTGAAACCTAAGAACCAGTCTCTGCTCTAGGAGAGCCAGGTGGACAAACACTCATATGTACAGTTCCAAGGAGATTTCAGCTTCCCCTTCCCCCAGCAGCACAGCTGTGTTGTCTGCAAGGCTTCAGCTGTTGTAGCCAGAACTTTGTGCACTAGAGCGTTTGATCCAAACGTCAGGCATGTCTGGCTGGCTGTTGGGTAACACAACTGGACCTTCATTTCCCAGGGCAAAGCGGTTTTTCCATGAAGAGCTGTTCTGCTGCAGTGCTGCTGGAGAGACATCAAAGACAGTCTCCCTCAGGTCCAGCCGCAGGGTATCTCTCTTCCCATTCAGGTAGCCTCTCTCTGTCTGGCTGTAGGAATCAGACAGCTCCAAGACGTCAGCACAGGAGCTGGCCGACTCAGCAAGCTTTAGGCCTTGCTCAAAATCACTAATGGATGTCTCGCTGGAGATGCTGAGCATGTCAAAAGAGCTGCCAAGAGAACAAAGGCATTGGTGAGTCTTGTAGGTGTCAGCAGCAGGGAGATGACTGTTGTCTGAGGTATAATCTGACTGCTGCTGGGCAGTGTCACTAGAGCACTGGGATTTATTGAGCTGCCCTTCATTCACACCATCTGTTGGGACATGGTCCAGCCCAGACACATCCCAAGCTTTTGGACTGTAGTTCCGACAGTGACAATCTCCACAGCGTCTCTCCCTGTGCATTTCTGCTTCTGAGCTGCTGTGCTTGTACGGAGAGGAAGTTTGCAAGGCAGGACACTGGCAGAGGCCAACCTGCTGTTCTCCAAGGGTCTCCGGCAGGTTTTGTCTCTCTCTTTCGAGGGAGGGCTGCATTCCTATTCTGGGGCTTCTGTTGTCTTCAGCTTGTGTGTCTTCCGAGAGCCGGTTGGACAGCTTGCTTGTGGAAGTGCTGTTGTCAAAACTGTCAGTGAGTTTTCTGGACAAGGGCTGAAGCTCATATTGCTCATTGGCAGTGTTGGACTCCTGGACCTTCCGCAACCGGTTTTGCTTCTCACTCCCTCCACAGGCAAAGTTTCCACTCAGCCCTGACTCATCAGAATAGTCTTTCATGGTGTGGGCACAAGGCCAAAGGATCTGCCCACAGTTCTTCTCTGGGCCAAAGAAGCAGCAGAGTGACTGGAAGAAGAAGCTGGCAAACCCACAGCTGATGCACTTGATCATCATGATGAATATCCCCAGCTTCCGATACGCTGACTGGTTGGAGGTGGTCAGCTCTCCATTAGTTATGGAAGCTTTTCCCAGTATGGTTTGACAGCTTCTAACTTCTATTAGAGATGGATGTTTGTTCTAGGATACTTTTATCTGTAGCTCTGGCTCTTTCAACAATTGCAGCAAATGCTTCATGTTGGAGAAGCACAAACAATTTCAAGTTATATCTGGAGAATCCATTTCTAAACAGAACTTTAAAAATTGGGAAAGGTGTTTGGTAATCACCCAAAACTTTAACAAGGACGCAGTAGCAAAAAAAAGATTTGAAGTCAGTGAAGAGTTAATAAAAGTTCATAGAATCATAGAACTGTTTGGGTTGGAAAAGAATTCTAAGATCACCCAGTCCAACCACCAACCCAACACCACCATGTCCCCAAGTGCCATGGCCACAGGTTTCTTGAACAACTCCGGGATGGGGACTCCACCACCTCCCTGGGCAGCCTGTGCCAATCCCTGACCACTCTTGCAGCAAAGAAATTGTTCTTAATCTCCAACTTAACTCTCCCCAGGCACAACTGCAGGCCATTGCCTCTCGTTCTGTCACCTGGTGCTGGGGAGAAGAGACCAAGCCCCACCCGACTCCAGCCTTCTTTCAGAAGTTGTAGAGAGCTAGAGATTTTAAAAACCACAAAGACTGGAGCTTCTGAACAAGATGGATGTGATGTCACTGACAAGGCTGTTACACAGTCATAGAATCCCAGACTGGTTTGGGTGGGAAGGGACCTTTAAAGCTCACCTAGTCCAACCTCCCTGCAGTCAGCAGGGACATCTGCAACTAGAGCAGGTTGCTCAGAGCCCCAAACAACCTGACCTGAAATGATTCCAGAGATGGGGCAGCTCCCAACAATGTGGGCATCCTGGGCCAGGATCTCGTCACCCTTCCTTCTCTCTAGTTTGAATCTCCCTCTTTTCAAACCATCACCCCTTGTCTTGTCACAACAGGCCAGGGGTGAGCTGGAAAGGGTGACTTTAAGTGCTCTCTCATCCATTTGAAGAATCACCTGCCAGAAGGTCAAAGGTGGGAACAGACTTACCAGGAGCTGTGATCCCCAGAACTCCCAGTTCCCCAAGTTTCTTCCAAAACTCCTACAAACACAGAACAAGCCATCAGTCCAGCCTCCCAGCCAGGGCACCAGCGCAAAAAGTGTTCCCAGGTACCTCATCAGAGACACCAATTGACCTTCTCCTGGTGCTCCCTCAGACTTCCTCAGTTGCTTCCTCCCTTGGACTCAGAACTCAGACTTAAGGATGTTAGCTATGCACACGTGGGAGCAGTCAGCCGAATTCAGTGAAAACTCACAACCTCAATTTAATTCTGGAAGAATGAGTCCTAAGATTTAACTCACTGCCCAGTTTAAGGAAAGTTTTGATGAATTAAAACCTATTAATAAAACACCTGCACTTTTGGGCTTTCATACACTACTGATAAAGATTATTTAGAATGTAGTGACTTAGAGTTATGTTTTTCTTTTACATTGTCTATCCTTGTGACTGTGCTCTGACAGCTTTGCGTAGACCAGCTCTGTGTAGGTGCTGCAAACAGCAGTTAACATATGTTACCCACAACCAAAATCCTGGAAATAAGTGAACAAGCTGCTACTTTGATGGCACCTTAACTCTCTTCTAGTAAAACAGAAACTAGTAAGTAAAGCCAACGGGGCCTCTGTGGGAGAGCTACAAAAGAGGACATGTTACAGCTGGGGCAGATGGAGGTGCTGCCCACCTTGCAAGTTGTGAACACAACAGAGAATCTGTCAACACTTGTGAAGCTGAAGGAGCTGTGAATCCACAGGTACGTAACTTGCAGGCTTTCAAGGCTGCCAGGACACACATGAGGACCGGAGAGGGTCACTGAGCCTTGCATAGCTGGACACAACTGCTACAGAGTTCATCTCCTTGACCACCAACTCCTTCATTCCCCTGTTACCCAGATTTACCGCTTGAGGAACACCATCACACAATTCCAGGCACAGAGCTACCAGATGGCTTGAGACATCCATATCAACTGTGTCTACCACGTGGCAGCAGAGCAAGATGGAGGCCATGACATAATGCAGCAGCAAAGGATGTCCCCAGTGAGAACCACACGTACACTGGAGGAGCCACCTCCTTGCTGCTGCTTCAGACTGCAGCTTCTCCTCCATTACATGACAGACATGCAGGTGAGGGCTTGGCATAGAAGGTAACTATCAGTGAAGAGTCTCCAGAGACTTCAAAAAGAGTATGATCATAGAATAGAATCACAGAATGGATTGGGTTGGAAGGGACCTTAAAGACTACCCAGTTTCAAACCCTGTTGCTATGGGCAGGGACACCTCCCACCAGCCCAGGTTGCTCAAGGCCTCATCCAACCTGGCCTTGAACACTTCCAGAGAGGGGACATCCACAGCTTCCCTGGGCAACCTGCTCCAGTGTCTCACCACCTTCACTGTGAAGAACTTCTTCCTAATCTCCACTCTAAACCTCCCCTCTTCTGCTCAAAGCCATTTACCCTTGTCCTATCACTGCAAGACCTTGTAGAAAGTCCCTCTCCAGCCTTCCTTTCTCCAGACTAAGCAGCCCCAACTCTCCCAGCCTGTCGCCACAGGGGAGGTTCTCCAGCCCTCTGGTCATCTTTGTGGCCTCCTCTGGACCCTCTCCAACAGCTCCAAGTCCTTCTTGTGCTGAAGGCCCCAAAAGTGGATGCAGTACTGCAGGTGGGGGTCTCACCAGAGCAGAGCATAGCAGGAGAATCACTTCCCTGGTCCTGCTGGTCAAGTAGCTCTGGATGACATCTGGTGCACCAGACTAAATTTATATACTTCGCTTCAAAGCAGTGCCTATAGCCCTGAAAACATCAACAGCGGAACTCCAGGAAAGCCTAGCAGATGTTCTGAGCTTTAAAAGTCTTGTGGAGCTTGATATGAAAACTGATAGTTAGATCTCTCACATTCATCAGTCAATTCTGCTGCACAGAATTTGTGGGGTTTATTAGGAAGGCTCAGCTCAACAACTCCACACTGCAGCATTTGCACACATAATTTTGTATTTACAGCATGGGTTTGAGAAGAAACCCAACATGTCAAAGGGTCCCAGGTAGGAGAATACAAAACACACACTAGAGAAGACGTCTGAGCAGAGTCAAGCAGAAATCCATTGATAAGAACCCAAACAAGACCATGATCAATCTTTTTTTTAGGCTGCCTGGCTTCCATTCCAGGTTGCTGAAAGTTGTTAACAAAAGATGAGACAGGAAATCAAACACCTGTGATGTCTTTGGCTTTCAAGTCTGAAAAGCTAATGTGTATGGGGCTGTGGGTTGGGGTTCTCTGGACTCAGACACAGATCAAAGCCCAGACAGGCTCTCACCACTCTCTGCTTTAAAGACACATGAAGTACTTGCCCGCATCTCCTTGAATTCATTGTCCTGGTCAATCTGTTGGGCCTTTGGAGCCAAATGTTCTTGACAGAACTTTGTCATGGTCTGCCTAAGCTGGGAAAAAGATCAGAAGACACAGATAGGTTATATCTCATTAATAGATTGTTGCTGTCTTCCCTAACATACTGCCAACATTCCCTTGCCAGGTAACTCCAGGATCACAGAATCAGAACGGTTTGGGTTGGAAGGGACCTTAAAGATCATCTAGTTCAAACCTCCCATGCCATGGGCAGGGACACCTCCCACTAGATCAGGTTGCTCAAAGCCTCATCCAGCCTGACCTTGAACACCTCTAAGAAGGAATCCCAAACTCCGAAGCATAAAGCCATAATGGAATGGATGTTTTGGGTCACTGGCTGAAACACACAAAAGCCCCACACGTTCTTTAAAGAGCAGAGACACTGGGGTACTGAAGGTCCTCTCAGCACTTAACTTTAGTCTTCCCCCAACATGAAGGGCTGCTACTGAACCACTTCCTGCACCAGAGCTTCAGGAGGTGGTTTTGGTCATGAAATTTTGGAAACCAGTGAGGAAAGCTTGTCACATGTCACTCCAACCCAGGAGCTGCTTATGCCTTCATTTAGTTATATGCAAATGCCTGTAATAAGCATGTATGAGAATGAAATTGTGCTGGGGTATCCAACTGGCACAACGTTAGCTATCCCATTTTCTTCACAGAGATTTGATGAAGCCAGGTATGTTCGGTGAGCCAGGTGTTAGATTTCTCTATATCTTCCTCCAAACTGTAAAATCTGGACACTTAGAAACATGAAAGTGGGTAAGAATGGCTGGAAACTGTCCAGTAGAGAAAAACTTGGAGGTGTTGATCAACAGCTACCTGAAGATGAGCCAGCAGTGTGCCCAGGTGCTAGAAGGCCAAGAAAGCCACCAGCATCCTGCCTTGGATCAGCAAGAGTGTGGCCAGCAGGACTAGGGTTGGGATTGCCTCGCTGTGCTCAGCACTGGTGAGGCCACATCTTGAGCACTCTTTTTGGCCCTCACACTCCAAAAAGTATATTGAGGGGCTGGAGTGGGTCCAGAGAAGGGCAACAAAGCTGGTGAAGGGCCTGGAGAACAGGGCTGGTGAGCAGCTGAGGGCCTTTAAGTTGTATAGTTTGGAGAAAAGTAGGTTGAGGATAGATGACCTGGCTCTCTCCGACTCCCTGAAAGGAGGCTGGAGCTAGGTGAGGGTCGCTTTCTTCTCCCCAGGAGCAAGTGACAGAACAAGAGAAAACAGCCTCATGTTGCCCCAGGGCGGGCTTGGGTTGGCCGTAAGGTCCTCCCCAGAAGGGCCCGCAGCCCCCTCCCCACGTGCCAGGGCCGCACCACGCCTCCTCTGCGAGTCCTCCCTTTGGCCAGCTCGCTTTGCCTCAACCAATCATTACCCTCCACTCCCGCCACACCCCCCCGCCAGGCGGCAGGCCACACCCGGGCCGCCGCCGCAATCCGGAGCTGCGGGGCTACTGCCGGCCGCTACCTGCTGCTGCTCCGCGCTCAGCCCGTTCACCGTGTCGTCCACCGCCAGCCCCGCGCAGCCCCGCCGCAGCAGCCACAGCGTCTGCCAGCGCTGGGCTCCGCGCAGCCTTGCACCAAGCGCTGCCCGCCTCGCCGCCGCCATCACCGCTGCCGCCGCCATCACCGCTGCCGCCGAGGCCCCACCCTCTGCGCAGGCGCGGCGCGGCCCAGCTCCGCCCCGCCGCCCCGCCTCTCCAGGGGCCGGAAGGAGCGGGCGGGGCTGGTCCGAATTGTAAAGGGGGGAGTCTCCGTGCGGTTGGAATAACTTTAATAGGTTAAGAGCACAGATAGTTAAAACGAGGGAACAAATAGTGATAGACGGCCGTGCACCGGTGAGTGGGGCACTGAAGAGGGGCCAGGCGAGGCCGTGGCAGGTGTGGGGAGAGCACCAAGGGTTGTGAGCAACTCGCACACCATAACCACCCATCCTGCTCCAACTCCTGCAACGCACCCTCCCCCCTGGTTAAGGCCACCAAGTAAGATCTGGTTTTGAGAAGTAACCCCTGAACATGGAAGAAACCATCAAAACACAGAGTACAGTACAGCCCAGCCTCCAGCTCACATCTCCAGGAGCTGATCAACCTCCTTGAGGATTGCCATGCTCTTCCTCATTTGTGCTTGATGGAAGGCACGCTTCTTCATGGCCTGCTGCTGCATCTCGGCTCTGGCTGCCTGCCCCTTGGCCATCCATGCCTGTGTGAAGACATTGGGGAACACAATGTTCAGAGAGGCTGGGGGACAGCAGGGATCAAAGCACATAAGGTTTAGAGAGGTTGGGGAACACACATCCTAACACCAAAGTACTGAAGAGCAAAGTTAATTTCTAAAGCAGCTCCACCTAAAGCACCTGAGCTCTTCAGCAGGATCTTTCCTGCTAAGCTAAGATCAGTCTGCCCTGACTAGGATGTCTCTGACCTCATTTCCTTGAGGAAAACCTCAGTTTGTGACCAAAGTTTAGAAAGTCTTACAGTGATTCACTGTCTGTTACCAAGAGTCACACAATTACAGTTTAGTGACTCTCTTGGTCAGCAGGTAGATGTTATTGAAGCTGATTGTGTGCCCTCAGTTCCCAGAGAGACAACCTGAGGTCAGAGTCTGCAAGTTAAACTGGAATTCAGAAGATTTGATTTAACAGCCAGTCTTCTGCTAGTGGTGCTTGCAATCACCTGCAACAGCCTCAAAAACTCTCTCTGGAGAGGAGCTGGTCTAAGCAGGGACAGCTCTGGTCCAGTGCTGACACCACCTTTACTCTGGAACTGATCCAACCTGAATTAAAAGCTACCAGTCATTAATGTCACCTTCACTGCCTTTTTTCAAGGTCAATTGTATGATTGAACTGGAAATGATTAAAGATGCTCTCCTAATGACTGTATTAGATGACCTTTAAAGGTCCCTTCGACGCAAACCTGTCTGTGACCCTCAGCTGTGCTTTGTGTGTAACACGAGGAGAAACGCTGCAGGCTTTCTGGGTCATTCGGAGAGCAGAGCAGTGCTGGGAGAAGCACAGGATGTCACACAGCATCAGGAGGTCACAATCTTCACAAAGTCAGTGTCTTACCTGACGTGCCTCCCTTTCTTCTACAGCTGCTCGATTAAACTGCTTCAGTTCTTCCACAAGCTTCTGAGGAGCCAACAGAAAAGCAGTTTCATATGTGAAAAAAAGGGGGTATCAGCAGCTGTTTCCACAACCTCAGTAAGCTCACAGGACCTCTCAAAACCCATTTAACTCTGACTGCTCTTTCAAAATTTTCTTACCTGTGTGTGCTTCTGGTATTCTTGGGCCTTCTCTTCCTCCTCCAAAATCTTGCTGCCTGTAACTAATTGATGGGATGCATTGGTGAACCTCTAATGCACAGATAATTTTACTTTCAAAAGCTAACAGCTTTTCAAAGTAACTTTCTACAGCCACAAAGACTAAATTTTCAAAGTAGGACAAGGCCTACCACAGGAAGCAGCTTTTTCTCTTCAGCTTCAAAAAAGTCCCACCTGGGAGTTACAGCAGCACTAGGAAGCAGAGTCCAAACATTTCATGAAGAGAACCGGAAAGCGTGAAGTGCACAGTCCTTACCAGGATCAATGTTTCTTCTTGCTAAGATCGTCATGCAATCCTCCTGAGACTTCTTGAGTTTCTCAATTTCTAGCATCAGCAATCCCTTCTCCTCCTTCAAATCCTTTATAGTACCCTGTCATGGACACAGGTTGTAATTAAATCAAGTTTCCAAGGAGATTTTCTTCTCATTAGCATCACTATTGGCTCAACAAGTGCTCCACTAGCACCAAGGATCAGATCTTGCCTGTCTCTGCCACCACAGCAAATATGTCTGTTGCTGACCCTTATTCCTGCTTCTTGAAAGGATTCAGGGCTACAAAGATGCTGAGGGGACTGGAACATCCCTCTGATGAGGAAAGGCAGAGAGAATTGGGGCGTTTTAGGCTGGAGAAGAGCAGCCTGAGGGGAATCTCATCAATGCTGATCAATACTTCAAGGGTGGGTATCAGGAGGATGGGACCAGTCTGTCTTCAGTGGTGGCCACTGATGGGACAAGGGGTGAAGGGCACAAACTTGAGCATCAGAAGTTCCACCTAACCATGAGAAGAAACTTCTTTAGTTTAAGGATGGTGGAAACCTGGAGCAGACTGCCCAGAGAGGTGGTGGAGTCTCCATTTCTGGAGAGATTCCAAACCCACCTGGATGTGTTCCTGTGTGACCTTCTCTAGGTGACCCTGCCTTGGCAGAGGGGTTGGACTCAATCTCTAGAGGTCCCTTCCAACCCCTACCATTCTGTGATTCATGCACTGATCACATCTGCACCTTGGAGCTATTACTAAAAAAAAAAAAAAAAAAAAATATTTGAGACATAAATTCCTTTTATGCAACCCCAGTGTCTCTCGTTCTGCTCTCTCTTGGACATACAGATAATCCAGGAGTTTGCTGCACTGAAGAGCATATAAGGCCTGGGAAGAAAAGGATATCTTGGAATCTTTATCCACAACACTATTCTCTGCTTGCTTCAGATATCACCAGGCAACGGGACAAGCTGATCAGCCTCACAAGTTGAAGGCAGCTCTCCAAGAGAATCAATAAGCCTGTGGATTAGGGTGATCCAGCTGACAGGGTCAGAAGTTATTTGAACATCTCACAGGAGGTCTCAAAAGCACTTAAATCAAGCTTGAGACAAACATCACTGAATACCAGCATGCTGGGGCTGGAAGAGACCTCCAGAGATCATCTAGCCCAACTCCCCTGATTCTGTCCTAGCCCTGCTGGTAACAGGTCAGGCTGCAGGTGGCCTTCTTGGCCACCTGGGCACACTCTGGCTCATCTTCAGATACTGCTGACCAACACCACCAGGTCCTTTTCCACCAGCCTTTCTTTCTTACTAAAAATAGATGACTCCCATTCCTGAACCCACAGCTGCAACACTGCATGCACTTTCACACTACACTCTGATGGGTTCAGGTGAGGAGAGATGGGCAAAACGAACAAGGAAATTGAGTATCTACCGTAAGTTAGGAGCTATGGAAAGAAAAGAACTGATAGACCTCAAACCATCAGTGGCAAGTGATTATTTACAGTTTCTGCAGATGTAGCTAGGAAGTATCTGGCAATATTGAGGCTTTTTAAATAAATTTTCATTGAAGTATAGAGTTGTGAGCTCTGATGACTATTTAACAGGAATCTGGGTGCATGATCCATCCAAATACCTCTGCATCTCTGCTGATTTCCAGGTTCTAGCAGATATGACAGTTAACAGAGGAGAAAACCCAGCCCACACAAACTCTACTGACTTCTAATGGAGAGAGGAAAGGAGCAGTAAAGCCTTTGATGTGATCCTGTGGGGATCAGAATGTAAGAATTACTCAATGATTTATTTATCTCCCCCCTTCTTCTTACCTCTGCTTCTGTCAGTTTGCAGCGTAACTGCTGATTTTCTGTTTCCAACACCTTCATCTGCAGCCCTGCTTGTAGACTGTATTTTCTGGGAAGTCTGTAGAGTCAAACATCAAAGATTTAGGGGAAAACCCACAAGTACCACATACTTGCTCTTTTGCTTCTACAAGCATGCCCTTTTTTGAAGCATTTGCTCTTCTTTCTGACCAAGAGCTTTCATCAGCAAACTTGGCAAGAAAGCTGGACATGGGCGAGAGTTCATCACAGGCCTCCAAGAGGGAGCACTGCTACATGAGGGCAGCTAACAGAGGTTTGAGGATACATACCCTCTTGCGGCTGTCATCTTTGAAGGTGGCTCCACTTTCTTGACAGATTTAGGCAACCTTAAAAGATGGGTAAAATACAATTACTAGAAGACCACCACATTCTGGCAGACGACCAAGTCTGCAAAATGCAAAGCCATCTTTAAGCCATTTGCCAAGTAAATCCATCAGCATTTTACTTCCATTTACCCTTGCTTTGTAGCTTTTGAGACACCTTCCATTGAAACACTTGAACAGAAGTTGGGATCTTTGCTGAACTCCACCTCTGCTGCTTTGATGCCACATGGTTTCTTTGAAGAAAAAGCTGTTTGTGTTTCTTCAAGAAAAAAAGACAACAGTGAAAGCACCCCAGTCAGCAAGAGAGCACCATAACACACAAAACTACTGGATGAAAGCTCCAGCCTGTGAGCAGAGTGGCTGGAAACTGCCCAGCAGAAAAGGATCCTGGGGGTGGTGGTTGAGAGCAGCAACGGAGCGGTCACCATGGAGATGATGACAGAGGCTCAAGATGAGCCAGCGTGTGCACAGGTGCAACGGCATCCTGGTCTGCATCAGCAAGAGTGTGTCCAGCAGGACGAGGGCAGGGATTGTCAGAGGCTCACAGGATATTAGGGGTTGGAAGGGACCTCCAGAGATCACCGAGTCCAACCTCCCTGCCAGAGCAGGGACATAGAATCCAGCACAGGAGTACATCCAGACAGGGCTGGGAAGTCTTCAGAGGAGACTCCACAACCCCTCTGGGGAGCCTGTTCCAGTGCTCTGTGATCCTCTGTGTCCCCCTGGACAGGTGACATTTCAAATCTTGGGTTCAGTTTTGGGCCCTTCACATTGAGGGGCTGGAGCACAAGTCCTATGAGGAACACTGAGGCATCTGGGGTTGTTTAGTCTGGAGAAGAGAAGGCTGAGGGGAGACCTCATTGCTCTCTACAGCTCCCTGAAAAGAGGTTGCACTGAGGTGGGGCTTGGTCTCTTCTCCCTAGTATCAGGTGATAGGATGAGAGGAAATGGCCTGAAATTGTGCCAGGGGAGGTTTAGATTTGATTTAGGAACAATTTCTCTCCTGCAAGAGTGGTCAGGCATTGGAACAGGCTGCCTAGGGAAGTGGTGGAGTCATCAGCCCTGGAGGTGTTCAAAAAATCTGGAGACATGGTTCAGCGGCCGTGGTGGTGTTGGGTTGATACATTTCCAAAAGAACACATGGGGAATTAGTGCCTCCAAGCAAAGTTTATCTGGCTTTAAGCAACCGCTGGCTCCCAGCACTGAAGCAAGGCACAAAGGTACATATTTAGCAAAAAAAAAAAAAAAAAGGTGTTAATCAAAGTCTGAGAGACCAAGTAGGTGAATAAAGCCTGTAATTGGATTTCACACATCCCAGCTTGGTGGGGGCTGGAAAGGACCTCTGGAGATCATTCAGTTCAATCCCCTGCTAATGCAGGGCACCCACAAGCAGCTTGCCCGGGAGCACAATGGCCAGGGCAGGTTTGGAGTCTCTCCAGAGGAGACGACTCCACAGCCTCTCTGGGCAGCCTGCTCCAGGGCTCCTGCACCCTCACACTGAAGAAGTTTCTCCTCATGGTCAGGTGGAGCCTCCTGGGTTCCAGTTTGTGCCCCTTGCCCTTTGTCCTGTCCCTGGGCACCACTGACAAGAGTCTGGCCCCAGCCTCTTGTCCCACACAGGTCCTTTATCTCTTGCTGAGCACTGCTCAGATCCCTCCGGAGCTGCTCTTCTCCAGGCCCTACAGCTCCGGGGCTCTCAGCCTTTCCAACTCACAGAGGTTCTCCAGGCCCCCTAGCATCCTCAGAGCCTCCACTGGACTCTGTCCAGTAGTTCCCTGTCCCTCAAACTAAGGAGCCCAGAACTGGACCCACACCTCCAGTTGTGTCCTCCTGTGTCGGTGTGAGCTGAAATTCCCCCCCCACCGACAATAACCAGGCTAGCCCAGTCTGGAAGCAAATGAAGGCTGTATTTACAAGCAGAGAAATGCAATGAATATGTACAAATATACAAAATTCACAACATTTACAATATATATATATATAATCAACAGAAAAAGCACAACCGATCTCCCTTTGCTTCCCCCCAAGGGGACCCTCCCAAAGGGGCCTCCCTCTCCCAGGAGCTTCCCCCCCAGACCCCCCTGGACAGAGAAGCAGAGTTAGTTAAGCAGAAAGTTGTTAACTTAGCTCGCCAAGGTCAGTGTGTTATCTTCAGCCAGAAGAGAAGAAGAAACAGCAGCCAGACAGCCCAGCAACTGCCTCCACTGCAGAACGCAGAATGTGCAGAATGCCTACTTTGTTTTGGGTAATAGTTCTTAAACATTTCTATCTATCCAATGGAAGTGTTTAGAACAATCGTTATTTTGCTTTCTTACACCCAATAGCGACTTATTTACATTCTTTCACTTTCTCTGTTCTGAACTTTGCAAAGAAAAAAATAAAAAGACAGTTTCAAACCATCACACCTCCCTAGAGCAGAGTAAGGGGGGGGGGTGGGGGGGGTGGGGTGAAGAACCTGCTTGCCACACTCTTCTTCATGCCCCCCAGGAGACTGTTGCCCTTCTTGGTCACAGGAGCACATTGGTCATTCATGGTGAACTTGTTGTCCACCAGCACTCCGGCAAAGACCACCACGGGTCCAGCAGTTCCCGAAACATACACCGCCCCCCCCGCCACCGCAGCCCAACCCCGTTCCCAACCCGGCTCCCAGGACTCCATTGTCCCATGGCGGAGGAGACCCGGGCCCAGCCTTTCCTCCCGACAGCCCGCGGCGCTAACGCACCTGAAAAGAGCCCACGCTGGGTGAGGAATGCGAGAAAACGGAGCCTTACCCTCCATAGCTGCCACGCTCTCGCGCCAACGCCGTTAGAATCTAGCCGCCTCCAAACAGCGACTGCGCAGGGCCCGGCCCGGCCCCGCCTCAGCGAGCGGCGCAGGCGCAATGCGTCGACGAGCGAGGGTGAGAGCTGAGTGCGGGGCGGGGGTTGGAGGGGGTCGCTGGAGGTCATCCAGTTCCAGCGCCCTGATAAATCAGGGTCACCCACAGCAGCTTGCCCAGGAGCACAGTGTCCTGGCGGGGTTTGGAGTCCCTCTAAAGAAGGAGATTCCACAGCCTCTCTGGGCAGCCTTTCTCCAGGTCTCCAGCACCCCACACTAAGCAAGTTTCTCCTCACTGTCAGATGGAGCCTCTTGGGTTCCAGTTTGTGCCCTCTGCCCCTTGTCCTGTTGCTGAGCACCCCTGACAAGAGTGTGACCACATCTTCTTGTCCCACATCCTCAGCCCAGAACTAGACGCAGGACTCCAGATGTGGCCTCACCAGGACAGAGCAGAGAGGGAGGACAACCTCCCTGGGCCTGCCGGCCTTCATGCCCCCCAAAAGACCATTTGCCTTCTTGGCTGCAGGGGCACATTGCTGGCTCATGGGCAAGTTATTGCACACCCAGACTCCAAGGCTCTTCTCCACAGAGCTGATTTCCAGCAGTGGAGTTTGTGCATGGCACCCCTGCCCTCAGCAGAGGCAGGAGGCAGATGGCAGGGTCACCAATGTGTTTGGTGGCATTTCTGCCCCAGCTGGCTCTCAGATCCCCAAGTCAGATGCTGGATGGGAGGGTTTGCTCTGCTCTTACAGGGCTACAGGTCTTGTGAGGAGCATCTGAGGGACCTGGGGTTGTTCAGCCTGGAGAAAGGAGACAGAGGGGAGACTTTCTGTCTCTCTATGACTCCCTGAAGGGAGGTTGGAGCCAGGTGGGGGTCAGTCTCTTCTCACAGGTCACCCAAGGAATATGTGACAGGACAAGAGGAAACAGCCTCAGTTTGTGCCAGGGGAGGTTCAGGTTGGATATTGGGAACAATTTCTTCACAGCAAGGGTTCTCAGGCACTGGTGCAGGCTGCCTGGGGAGGTGGTGGAGTCACCATCCCTGGAGGGGTTTAAAAGCTGTGTGGATGTGGAACTGAAAGATGTGGTTTAGTAGCAGTAGCTTAACAGCAGTACTTGGATTGTGAGCTCTAGGCAAATGGTGGGACTCGACGTGGTCTCTTCCAACCTTTACGGTTCTATGGTTATATAATTCTGTGACAACGAACCACAATGTTTCTGGTGAAAATGAAGCGTCATTCAGATTTAGGAAAGTTTCTCAGAAGCATTTATTTTATGTCCATTCTTCTTGAGCTCTTTTTCCAACAGCTAAAGGCAACAAAGCATTTGTTTTCCTGTTTGTTTCTGGTAGAGAAAAAAAGAACAAACCACCACCACCAAAAGTAAAATTCAAGATTCACCAGATATAGTTTTTTAAAGTTACATGATTTTGGGGACTGCCTCAAGTGGGAACAAGCTCTGGAGATGAGACACAAAGCACCTGAGCCACTGAGGGGACGAGGACACTCTTCTCAAAGGGAACATTCACACCGAATATCTTTGGCAGTACTAGAATTTTTTTTGTTGATCAAGCAAACTCAAATTGCTACTGAAAATAGGTTTGGGCTGGATTCTGCTGCCTCCTGCATGGCCAGCAAGAGACTCTTAGCAACTCAGAAGGCTCAAGGAGGTTTTTAAATAATATTTGAATGACTTTGATGACATCTATGAACCTGAGCTTCACATTGGTCAGGTGTCAGAATAGGTTGCCCAGAGTGGTGGTGAAGTCGCCATCCCTGGAGGCATCCAAGAAACGTGTGAACATGGCACTTCAGGACATGCTTTAATGACCATGGTGGTGTTGGGTTGATGGTTGGACTCAGTGACCTTAGAGGTCTTTTCCAACCCAAATAATTCTGTGATTCTATGATGAAGGAGTTTCTGGTTCAGTAGAAAATGAAAGACTTTCTTTTTTTGATTAACAATACATTCCTCCCTTGATATCTATATTTCCAGTAGCTGCAGGTTTGGGGGCTGGATTATGTATTTTTTTTACATGAGCTCTCTGTTGTTAGAAACCTAGTGAGATGATTTCCCTCCTATGTGACCTTGGCATGAAAACAAAACCCCATCGCCTTGTAGGAAATGACAAAACAGGTTTTCTCCATAAGTTCGGTGAATATGGCATCAGACACTCGGAAGGTCTGAGGGCTTGGACTCCATCCAGACTGGCCTCACATCCTCGCCCTAGTCTCAGATCTCTGGTTCTGTGAAAAGATGGATATTGCACAGCTGAAACCTAAGAACCAGTCTCTGCTCTAGGAGAGCCAGGTGGACAAACACTCATATGTACAGTTCCAAGGAGATTTCAGCTTCCCCTTCCCCCAGCAGCACAGCTGTGTTGTCTGCAAGGCTTCAGCTGTTGTAGCCAGAACTTTGTGCACTAGAGCGTTTGATCCAAACGTCAGGCATGTCTGGCTGGCTGTTGGGTAACACAACTGGACCTTCATTTCCCAGGGCAAAGCGGTTTTTCCATGAAGAGCTGTTCTGCTGCAGTGCTGCTGGAGAGACATCAAAGACAGTCTCCCTCAGGTCCAGCCGCAGGGTATCTCTCTTCCCATTCAGGTAGCCTCTCTCTGTCTGGCTGTAGGAATCAGACAGCTCCAAGACGTCAGCACAGGAGCTGGCTGACTCAGCAAGCTTTAGGCCTTGCTCAAAATCACTAATGGATGTCTCGCTGGAGATGTTGAGCATGTCAAAAGAGCTGCCAAGAGAACAAAGGCATCGGTGAGTCTTGTAGGTGTCAGCAGCAGGGAGATGGCTGTTGTCTGAGGTATAATATGACTGCTGCTGGGCAGTGTCACTAGAGCACTGGGATTTATTGAGCTGCCCTTCATTCACACCATCTGTTGGGACATGGTCCAGCCCAGACACATCCCAAGCTTTTGGACTGTAGTTCCGACAGTGACAATCTCCACAGCGTCTCTCCCTGTGCATTTCTGCTTCTGAGCTGCTGTGCTTGTACGGAGAGGAAGTTTGCAAGGCAGGACACTGGCAGAGGCCAACCTGCTGTTCTCCAAGGGTCTCCGGCAGGTTTTGTCTCTCTCTTTCGAGGGAGGGCTGCATTCCTATTCTGGGGCTTCTGTTGTCTTCAGCTTGTGTGTCTTCCGAGAGCCGGTTGGACAGCTTGCTTGTGGAAGTGCTGTTGTCAAAACTGTCAGTGAGTTTTCTGGACAAGGGCTGAAGCTCATATTGCTCATTGGCAGTGTTGGACTCCTGGACCTTCCGCAACCGGTTTTGCTTCTCACTCCCTCCACAGGCAAAGTTTCCACTCAGCCCTGACTCATCAGAATAGTCTTTCATGGTGTGGGCACAAGGCCAAAGGATCTGCCCACAGTTCTTCTCTGGGCCAAAGAAGCAGCAGAGTGACTGGAAGAAGAAGCTGGCAAACCCACAGCTGATGCACTTGATCATCATGATGAATATCCCCAGCTTCCGATACGCCAGGACCGTTGCAGGCAGCATGATGACCCCTGCAGAGAAGAGAGCAGAAGCTGCCATGGCCGTGGCACAGCTCATCTGCTTCAGGGAAAAGGCCACTCGGCTCAGGCGGTCAGAGTGGGGGCACAGGTGGTAGGAGATGCAGTAGTTGACAGTAAAGTCAACAGAAAGACCAACTGCAGCTGAAATGAAGAGAGACTCCGCCGCGTTCAGCTGCCACTCCAAGAGGACCAAAAGGCCAACCGTTACCAGGACAGTGCCTGCGATGGCAGTAACAGAGAAGACACTAAGGAGAACATTCCAGGTAGTGAGCAGCAACACCACGAAGGAAACAGCTATGGAGAGCCCCATGACCACCATTGTTTCTGTGCTGAGGCTGTGCTGGAGGTTGTATAACTCTAGTTTACTGGTAAACCATCCATTCTGAAGCCCTGTGGGGGCAGTTTTGATTTCCTCCCTTAGCCAGAGGTCGATTTCCTCGTAGAATTGTTTGGCTTTGCTGTAGTTGAAGCTGTAGTGATAAACAGTTTGGAACTGCAGCACCAAGGCAGCCAGATTTCCCTCCCTGTCAAACCTGAGGCCCAGGTCATACATATCTGCCCCTTCCCTGTTCTGTTCCAGGAGCATCATTTTGATGCAGTGTAGGAAGATTTCACTTCCATAAGGGAAAGAGAACTGGTTACAGCAAAGATTGAAGCTGTGGTCTTGCTGGGAGCACTGGCGACTGCCCATCCACCTGAGGAACACCTCCATGAAGCACACGGTGGATTTCTGCTCTGTGTCAGGGTAGTAGAAAGTTTTGTTCTTTACTTTTTGGCAGAATTCGAGGAGCCACTTCTGGGCATCAGGGGTTTGGATTGTGAAGGTGACATCTGTCACTAGGGTGCCATTGCTTTTTGGGTTGAAGTGGTCCCCATTATCCACAGGCAGGATGCCCCAGACGATGGTGACGGGCATACGCTGCCCTTCTCCACGCTCCAGCCTCTGGAACATGAACTGGTGGCAGTACTCAGAGTCGTACCTCTCAAAGGGGTGACTCAGCCTAAACACCTGAACAGATGATGTTTCCAGAGTTGGGAGCTTGAGTTTGGGGTTGGAGCAGGAAATGTATGCACCTCCTATGGCTAAGGCAGCAAACCAGCAGATCCAGATGTAGCGGAACTTGATGACCCCACAAGGCAGAAGCTTTTCAAATAGCAGCTTGGAGGTTTCAGACAGCATGTTCTGGAGACCCCTGAGAATGTAATGGAGAGAGAGAGCAGCTCTCTTGTGGCCAGTCTTGTTCCAGTAGTCTTCTGGCTTGTAAAGGCAGGTGTTGGCTATGTAGCGCTCATACAGCACGGCCGAAGAGGGCAGCCAGGTCATCATGAGCACCAGGCTGGCCAGCACCGAAGTGCCCATGTAGGCAGCAAAGCAGCGGATGGCTGTTATGTTGCTGATGTAGCTGGCATAGAAGGCAGCACCTGTGGTGAAGCAAGATGCCAGTGTCAGATACCCAAAGTGGTGCATGGTGTGACTCACCCACTGGGAGAGCCCAGCAGAAGGGTTCTGGCTCTTGCTGAGGTTCCAGAGGTCGAAGAAGACAAAGGTGTGGTTGGCACAAATGCTGCTGAGAATGATGACTGCTGTCAGGTTTATGAGCGGGAAATAGGTGAATCTGAAGGCCACCTTGTACAAGAAGTAGGAGATGGTTAAAGAACTGACAAAGGCAAGCAGGACCATCAGGGTAATAAAGACTGAACGTAAATAAATAGAAATGCCTAGAAAAATAGCCAGTATTGCTAGGACTGGGTACTTGGTGTCCAGCAGAAGGTAGTGCTGGAAGAGTTTCTGTTTAAGGCCCAGGTCCATTCCGGTAATCGATGTGTAGTTATCAAACAGATCCCAGGATTCAAGATTGTCTAGGTAGATGCCCATCATAGATGCACCTTTCCTGATAGGCAAAAACAACAGGCTGTACTTGAGAGATGGCACTTGGTACTCCATCGTCTGGGGACTAAGAAAGTCCCTGTCAACCAAGAAGTGAAGAAGCTGGTAGACAGCATTGAAGTGTGTACATTTCTCTGGGACCTGGGCACACTGAGAGTGTTTCTGCCTCACAGGCTCAGGATCTATGCAGGAGGGGGTGAGGATTCCTTTGTGGTAATCTGGAGCACAGGCACGAAGGAGAGCCAGCGTGTGGGAGATGTCTCCTTGGGTTATCTCCAGGCATGAAGATCTGTTGTACAGGACAGCAATGTAATTCCCCAGAGACCAGCTTGGGCAGCACTCATTGGCTTCAGTACGCTGGCAGAGGTCTCTGAAACGGACATGGGAGCGTACCTGGAAAAGAGATGAGGAAGCATCGTAGGGTCATAGAGCCATAAAATTGTTTTGATTGGAAAAGACCTTTAAGATCACTGAATCCAACCATCCTCTAACTCTACCAAGGCTGGTGCTAAACCATGTCCCTCAGTACCACATCTCTGCATCTTTTAAACCACTCCAGAGATGGGGATTAAACCACCCTGCCAGGCAGCCTGTTTCAGTGTCTTTGAGAACACTTTCAAAGAATGAATTTCTTCTCATGTCCAACCTAAAGCTCCCCTGGTGCAACTTGATGCTGTTTCCTCTTGTCCTACCACTTGTTCCTTGGGAGAAGTGACTGCCCCCTGCCTGGCTCCAATCTCCTTTCAGGGAGTTGCAGAGAGACAGAAGGTCTCAGCCTCCTCTTCTCCAGGCTAAACACCCCCAGCTCCCTTAGCTGCTCCTCCCCAACCCTGTTCTCCAGACCCTTCCCGAGCTTTGGTGCCCTTCTCTGGACCTGCTCCAGCCTCTCAATGTCCTCCTTGGAGTGAGAGCCCAAAACTGAGCCTAGGATTCAAGGTGTAGCCTCACCGGTGCCCAGAGCAGGGGGACAATGCCCGTCCTGGTCTTGTTGGCCACACTCTTGCTGATACAGACCAGGATGCTGTTGGCCTTCTTGGCCACCTGTGCACATGCTGGCTCATCTGTTACCATCTCCAAGGTGACAGCTCCATTGCTATATCTACGCTCTGCTGCCCAAATTTTTCAGCACCTTGTAATGGACGCCTTTGGCTCTTCCCTAGTGTCCATTTATTCATGCTAATGGCATCTGCTGCTTTGCAGTTGGACTTTGGTGGCAGGTGGAACAACCTGTGATGGCTAAGGAGGTGAAATGCTTTGGAGTCCTGTAGGCTACTCTGTCATTTGTGTTATTTTTGTCTGGCTTCCTTTCAGAGAGAGATTAAAGACTACAGAGGAGTGCCACAAAATCTAGAAGAGGCCACAAAGAAGATCAGGGGGCTGGAGCACCTCTCCTACAAGGACAGGCTGAGGGAGTTGAGTCTGTTCAGCTTGGAGAAGAAAAGGCTCCAGGGAGACCTTCGAGCAGCTTCCAGTATCTGAAGGGGGCTGCAGGAGAGCCAGGGAGGGACTTTTTATAAGGGCTTGTAGGGATAGGATGAGGGAGAATAGCTTGATACTAGAGCAGGGTAGATTTAGGTTGGACATTAGGAAGAAGTTCTTTACCATGAAGGTGGGGAGACACTGGAACAGGTTGGCCAGGAAAGTTATGGATGCTTCATCCTTGGAAGTGTTCAAGGCCAGGCTGGATGAGGCCTGAGCAGCCTGGGCTAGTGGGAGGGGTCCCTGCCCATGGCAGGGTGTTGGAACTGGGTAATCTTGGAGGTCCCTTCCAACTCAAGCCATTCTGTGATTGGGCAGTCAGGGGAGAGACAGCATGGATGTATGTCGCTCCTGACTTTACTAACCTTGTCTTGTTCCATTTGACACATGGACTGAATAGCTTGCAAGTTCCATAAGCTCCCAGCAGTTGTGGACATAAACACCAGCTGGGAATAGCTCTTTTCTGAAATGGAGAAGAGAAAGAAATTTTAAAAACTACAACAAAACCCCCAAGAGGATTAGGTACTGAAGACAAACCAAGCTGTTTGGAGCAGGCTCTGTGCAGACAGCAATGCCCACCTGAGTGCTCTGGAGGACACCCTGAAGGAAGACTGTAGTGCCAGGTAGCATCTACCTGTGTGCCCTGATCTCTGCTCCTCACCTGTCTGTAAGCAGCCTTGGGAGGCTTTCAAAACCCTGTCCCTATGGTGCCAGCATGCATTCAGTGAGTGCTGGCATCTGCTTCTGCACCCCCAGGGCAAGTGAGAGGCTTGAATCCAGCCAGGAGCTCCCAAGGAGTTCTCAGCAGCATTTGTGCCAACAACACCCTTGTCTTCTTCAACCTCTGGAACCTCAGCAAGAGACAACAGAGTTAAAAACCCTGAGACACCAGGGGTTGAGCCCTGACTAATTGTAGAAGTGGAGTAGAGGCAGGGAAGGAAGTAAAAATATCTTTATGCTGCTTCTCTTCCTTCTACTTACTTGTACCCATTTCAGCATAAATGTTGGGCACCTTGGAATTTTCCTCTTTTTTTTTATTTTTCCTTTCCAGTTTTTCCTGCCACTTAGACTGGTCAACAGGAAGGTGTGGAGAGGGAATGGGAACATATAGAGAGTGGGAATGAAAAGGGGATGGGAACAGAGGGAATGAGAGCAGAGAAAGAATGGGAATAGAGATGGAGTGACAGCAGAGAGGGAATAGGAATACAGATTGGGAACAGAGAGGAAATGGGAACAGAGAGGGAGTGGGAATGGGAAAGGAATGGGAATAGAGAAAAGTGGGAACTGAAAGGGAGTGGAAACAGAGGGAACTAGAGCAGTAAGGGAGTGGGAATAGTGAGGGAATGGGATCAGGTAGGGAATGGGAGCAGAGGGGGAGTGGGGTGTACACCATTTTTACAGAGTATTCCCTGTTGATGTGGGTAAATGGTGAACACTTTAGTCCTGGTACCGATGCTTTTAAGTCACATTTCTTAAGGGAAAAAAATTGTAGAATCATAGAAGAGTTTGGCTTGGAAAGGATGTTAAAGACCATCTATTTCCAACCCCTTGCCATGGCAGGGACACCTCCCACTAGATCAGGTACTATGAAAAGAAGTATGGCAAGAAGTTGAGGAGAAACAAGCCTTCTCCAGAATTTCAGGACAAAACTTTTTTAACCACTCAGGTCCAAAATGCTGTAAGCTCCCTACACCCAGGGCTGTGGTGGACACACTGCTTCCTTAGAGCCCTTTCAGAACATTTCCCTGTGCCCTGGGCACTGACAGTTCTGGGTGCTGTGGAGTTCTGGGTGTGTGATGCTCCCCACCCCATCCAGGTTTCACTCACCAGGGGGACCACAAAAGAAACCATCTGCTCCATAGGTTTGTTCCACCATTCTTCGTGTCCTCACTTCTTGTTCTCCTTGAGCAGCCTTCTGTTCTCTGCTGATGCCAGTGTCATCATAGCTAGCAAGAGATCAGATGATTTGTGTAACCTGAGATCATCTGGCTATGAAGTACAGTCACTGGTGCTACACATAACACAATGGGAGCAAGAAGATTCTTGAAGGAGTTTTGCCTGGATGGGAGTTTTGTGACATTAGGTTGATTGTGCCCTTTTACAGGGATCTTCATAAGAATGAGAAGCTGCATCCCCTTGTGCAGATGGGCTGAGTAGCCTCTGCAGTCACAGAATCCCCAAACCCCAGCATGGTGAGGGTTGGAAGAGACCTCCAGTCCAACTCTTCTGCTCCAGCAGGGCACCCACAGCAGCTTGCCCAGGAGCACAATGGCCAAGGGGGTTGGAATCTCTCCAGAGGAGATTTCACAGCCTCTCTGGGCAGCCTGCTCCAGGTCTCCAGCACCCTCACACCAAAGAAGTTTCTCCTCATCTTCAGGTGGAACTTGCTGTGTCCTAGTTTGTGCCCAGAACACAGGAAGTTCTTGAAGTCTCTTAAAGCTAAACAGTGACATAAAGACATGAGGAGTTTAGAGCCTAACTCTTGGTTTCCAGAGCAGGGAGCCCAAGTCCATGCCAGGCAAAGAGACTTTAAATGGTCTCAGGGCCACTAAAGCCAAACATTGATATATGCATGTGTCTGGAGCACAGGGAAGGAGAGCTGGCCATGATAAGGTCCTGAGTGGGGCAAATGCCATCTCTTAACTCCTAGTAATAAGTCCATCACAGCCAAACAGACTTTAAACTCCCCAGTGCCTTGGTTCCATGTGTGCTGTAATTCACAGACACTTTGGAACATCAAATCTGTAACTTTACAGCCAACATCTTCCTCAACCTCCTCAAACCAAACTAAAATACCTTTTCTTCTCAGCATAGGGAGAAAGGGAGAGAGTTTTCTTGTAGCCAGTGTGGCTCTCTATGTTCTTCCAGACAACCAGCTTTCTGCCAATGTCAGTGTCCCGGGGCTCAAAACCCTGCAGCCAGGCAAAAGAGCTTTGTCAGCAGCTTGCAGTTTAGTTCAGCTTAGCTTCCCTTCACCCTCATTCTAGACACAGAAGCTGAGTTTATTACTGCATCTTAGAGAGATGCACAAATTTTATTTTCCCTGGAAATGCTCCCTCCTAATGCTGGCAGAATCATTTCCTTTCCTTTTTGGGGCAAGGATGACTCTGCTTCCCTCTCTCTGAGATCATAAGACTCTTCTCCTCCTCTTTATGTGAAATAGACATTTACAAAAGTAGAGCAATTTTCCTGCTCCTGGACAAACTTTGGTCAATATCTATGTTCTCAAGGTTCTTCCATTGATGAAAGACAGAGATGCCTTTAGAAAATGTGGGATCCCGTGTGGCAAACCCCATGCAGCAGTGCTCAGCACAGGGCAGCCTCTCCATTCCAAGGGCACAGAGGTTATAGGAGCCAAAGCCAGATTCTCCACTCAGCCTAGTGAGTCCTTTTGGGCAGCCTCCAGTAGTGGAAGAGGAGCAAAAGGAGCAATCCCGCTTCGTGCTGGAAGTGTCTCCACAGCGGGCTTAGGGCACTTCTGTGAGTCCTCAGCACTGCTGAGAGCTGGGCTGTGCTCTTTCTGTGGTGTCAGAGAAACAGCAAATACTGTGGGTTACTCTGACATGTTCTGTCTGTCCTGAAGGAACCTTGGCTTTGGTTGCAGATGTGAGTTAAGGACAGCAGTTCACTGATAAACACAGACATTTTTTCTACTGGCTTTTATGTGTTTGATTTACTGTCCTACCTCACTGCCTCTATCTGCAAAGAAGGAAGGAAGTAAAAGCTCATTTTATATGGCAGAAAAAAATGTATCCTTGGTTGGCTGCATATTTTCTTCATGTTCTTCTTGTTGTGTCAAGTGTAGGGACTCACCATTAAGGGTTCTGAGAAGTCAGGCAGATTCCCAACAAGCAGACCAGCCATGGTGCAAACCAAAGCTGTCACTGAGCACAGCATCAGCACAGCCACAGGCCACTCTGTGACCAATTGAGAGTAACTGGAACCAACAGGAGAAGAGAAAATGCAGCTGTTAAGACTCTTCTGCTGCTGAAGCAGTCAAAGGAAGGACAGAATGAGGGCTTTCTGGTTTGAGCAGTTACTGTAGAGCTGGGAGGCTGTGGTACAGCTGTTAATGAATGTGCTATACCTCCCAGTGGATGCTCGTAGGCCATGCTAATTAACTCGGGTAATTACATTTGGCCTCCCTACGTTTTCCTGCTTTTTCAACCATAAGTAATAAAGCCCAGACTCCTGCATTCTAGGGCAGAATGAAGCTTTAAATACTGAACTTAAAAGATTGCATTTTAAAAGAGCTTCTTCCTTTTTTCCCCCTCTGTGCAATCTAAGCGAGTAGCTGCCTGTGTCTGTCATTTAATAAACCAAACCTGTGCCCTTCTGGAGCAGGGCAGGTCCTTACTGGGGCACTGGAAAGAGGCAAAGGTTGGTTTTGCCAGGCAGTTCCAGGCAGAACCCCAGGGCTCTAAGACAGGCAGGTGTTGGGATCTCACCCCTAGGAGACATATGGTAGGAAAGCAGTGACAGGACAGAAAGATAGGAGGTTTTGATACTGAACATACCTTTTTGGCATCCTGAAGGCTTTGTCATGTCTGCAGACAAGGAGGAAAAAAAGAAAAGTAAGATGCATTTAATTATTGTTTTCCAACCAAGCCCATAATCAAGTTCGTAGAATCACAGAATGGGTTGGGTTGAAGGGACCTTCGAGACCATCCCTTTCCAAACCCCTGCGGTGGGCAAGGACACCTCCCACCAGCCCAGGTGGTTCAAGGCCTCATGCAGCCTGGCCTTGAACACCTCCAGGCAGGAGGCATCCACAGCCTCCCTGGGCAACCTGTTGCAGTCTGTCCCCACCCTCATTGGCAAAAATTTCCTCACAATCTCCTGTCTAAATCTATCCCTAAGTTAACCATTTCAGGGTTAACCCTTTCACACTGAGCCATTGCTGCAGCAACCCTGGTTCTGCATGAATTCATGTAATGAAGATAGAGCCTTTTCCTCTCCCACTGGCATTTTAACCAAACAGAGGAAGACAGGTACCCACTCCTCATTTTTCCTCCTCTAAGGAAATCCCAGTTCTGAGCATGATGGTTCAAGAAGGGCAGAGATTTGCTGGAGAGGGTACAGCAAAAGGCTGCAAAGATGCTGAGGGGACTGGAACATCTGAGGAGGAAAGACTGATAGAATTAGGGCTTTTAGGTAGGAAAAGAGCAGACTGGGGGGGAATCTCATCAATGCTGATCAATACTTCAAGGATGGGTGTCAGGATGATGGGACCAGTCTGTCTTCGCAGTGCGCAGTGACAGGACAAGGGACAGTGGCCACAAAGTAGAACATCAGAAGTTCCATCAATCCATGAGGAGGAACTTCTTTAATTTAAGGGTGCTGGAGCACTGGAGCAGGCTGACCAGAGAGGTTGTGGAGTCTCCGTTTCTAGAGACGTTCCAAACCTGCTTGGACATGTTCCTGTGTGACCTTCTCTAGGTGACCCTGCCAGAGAGGTTGGACTCAATGACTTCAAGAGGTCCCTTCCAACCCCTGCCATTCTGTGATTAGCAAGGTCTTCCAGTAGAAATCACACTGCTGCTCTTATCCGTGAAAGTCTCTCTGGTTTAAGGGCTTCCCTACTGAATTTCAATTGTTTCTTGAGAGAAGCTGTTACGTGGTGCTCCAAACCCCATTTCCCCCACTTCCATCAGCGGAGGTTTGAATGGCAGAAGACAAAGGCGCGAAATTGCCTTCCCCTCTCCCTGGAGGACCGGTAGCAAAGCACCATTCTTCCCGCCGGCAGCTGAGGTCCCTCCCATGTATTCACCCGTCAGGGAAGCCCGCGCTGCGGTTTGGAGCTGTGATTGGTTGGGTTCCTTGCACCCAGTGTATTTTGGCACTGGACGCTTGGATTATAATGTTGCAGTTCCGCAGCCTGCCACCGAGGAGAGAGCCTAGGGACCATCTCCAAATTCCTGCGCCCTCCTCGTGAGTAAAACCGGCATTCCCAGTTTTCCCTAAGGTCCTGGCTTGCGTCCGATTTTATAACTGGGGTAAAGCTATTGTGTGGTTTGCCTTTTCCGTTTTCTGAATTCTCTAAATTCTCTAAAAGCATCCTTGTAGAATTTGCGACCAAATAGAACCTGTAAATTAATCCATTTTGTACATAATTTGGGGACAGTTTTTTTTTTTAAATAACAATAACTATGTTTTTATAATTGCCACCTCATTAACTTAATCCCAGTCAAAACATTAGTACACCCCTTTGCTAAATGCCAGCACCTGGGCTAGCAATGCCTAGAGATATTTATTTCCTGTGTGGCTAACCAAGGCTTTTCCAAAAGGGTGGCTCTGATTTGTTTCCTGAGCCCTTCCAAGACAGCATTTGCCCCATCAAGAGGATCAGAATGCCAGTGGAGTTCCTCAAAACATTTGACCAGGGTTTCCTTCACAGAGGAGCATGTGTTATTCCTCTTGGCAGGGCTCTGAAGAATGAAATGAAAAAGCTGTCCCCAGGGGATCCAAGGTCACCTTTGGATTCGTCACCTTTGTTAGCGAATCCCTGAGGACTGAGAGCTTAACAAAACAGCTGTGCCTCAGTGGCTCACCTTATCTGAAGGACCTTGCCTTCAGCTGTTTCCACTAGATGTTCTCTTCAAACATGCCCCAACCTGACACATCTTCGGGCCTCACCACAGCGCCCAGCCAACTGCTCCCAGCTGTGGCTCTTTCCTGTGTCAGTCCTGCCAAACTCAGCTGTGATCACTCCCTCCTCCCTTCACCTTTGGCTTAAACTGGGAGAAGGTTCCTGCTGGACCCTGACATCTGTGTGGGGCAGATGGCCCTGGGCCCCTGTTCCATTCTGGGCAGCCAGTCGGTGACCTTGTGCCAGCACATCCTTTCTGGCAGGTTGTTAGGAGGGAAGAACTGAGAGAGCCACAAAGGAAAATTCCCTGTGGAGGAGTTGCTCTCAGTGGCACCTGCAACACATGGTGGTGTTTTTCTTTCTCACAAATGCTCTGGAGATTTGGGAGAGAAGAGAGCAGAGAAAAATCCTCAGGGATTATGAAGGGAGGGCTCTTTCTGGCAGCACACTGCCCATCCTCTGCTAATTCTCTCACAATAGATTCTCAAGCAGATTTGCTGGGAATAAAAGCCCCCTTCAAGCACGAAGATGTTATCACTTCCCTGTCTGCTAGCACTGCACCTTCTGCAAACATAGACTCATAGAACTGATGGGTTGGAAAAGACCTCTAAGGTCATCGAGTCCAACTGTCAACCCGACACCACCATGGTCACTAAGCCCCAAAGTGCCATATCCACAGGTTTCTTGAACACCTCCAGGGATGAGGACTCCACCACCTTCCTGGGCAGCCTGTTCCAATCCCTGACCACTCTTGCAGGAAAGAAATTGTTCCTAATCTCCAATTTAGGCCTCCCCTGCACAGTTTCAGGCCATTTCCTCTTCTATCACCTGATACTAGGGAGAAGAGACCAACCCCCACCTCACTCCAGGAGGTTCTGGCAGGATCTGAATCCAGCTGCATTTCCTGCTTAAAGAACCTGTGGGGAGATTGTAGCTGGCAACTTTGTTGGTAGGGTGGGAGCTAAACAAGACCCAGGCTCCACTCTTCTGGCTGCCATTGCTCTGAACTGCAAACATAAGCAAATTAAATCCTCTGTCAGTGTCCAGAAAATGGGACCAGGAAGGACTTTTGTGCCTAACCCTGCACCACTGGGGAAAGGTGCCATCATTTGTCCAACTTTGGTAGCTACTGCTCTGGTAGCACAGGCATGGTGGTTTGAGTGCCATGAGTAGACTCCAAAAGGAGGGATGGTTCTGGCTGGAAGGGGCAGAGGTTGCAGCTCTGGCTGTTGGGACACCCACCCTGTACCCAGGGCTGCAGCACCTCCTCTATGGGGACCCACTGAGAGAGTTGGGGCTGTTCAGCCTAGAGAGGAGAAGGCTCCAGGGAGACCTTAGAGCAGCCTTCCAGCACCTGAAGGGGCTCCAGGAGAGCTGGGGAGGGACTTTTTACAAGGGCTGGGAGTGACAGGATGAGGGACAATGGCTTTGAGCTCAGAGAAGGGAGATTGAGACTGGAGATGGGGAAGAAATTCTTTACAGTGAGGGTGGGGAGACACTGGAACAGGTTGCCCAGGGAGGTTGTGGCTGCCGTCTTCCTGGAGGTGGATGGAGCCTTGAGCACCCTGAGCTGGTGTGAGGTGTCCCTGCCCACAGCAGGAAGGTTGGAACTAGATGATCTTTACGGTCCCTTCCAACCCAAACCTTTCTATGATTCTATGTAACCCATGTTTCTTGCCTCCCCACTCAGACCCTTCTGATCCCCACCACAAAGTTCTGGAGATGCTTTTGGAGAGCCCCTGAGCCTCTCTTCAAGTGCCTCTTACCTGACAGTCACAATGTGGTGCTGCACTGGCCGCTGCTGTCCTGGGGACCACTGTTTCCAGGGGGTCTCTGAGGCCTCTTGATGGGACGCTGTTGTGGGATCACTGCTGGAGAGGTGGGAACAGAGGATGGGCCTCTCACCATGACCTGGGAGCAGGGGCAGGCCAAAGCTGCCCCGGGGCTCCTGCTGGTTGCAGGGGTAATAGGGGTGGTGCTGCTGTGAGTCCTGGGAGCTGGATGGCACCTGGCCGTTGGACTGGGTGGAGACTGGCCCAAGTATGTGGCTGGAGGAGGGCAGGTGGTCTCCCCCCAACCTGGGGGATGCAGGAATGGAGCAGTGATGGACTGGGCAGATCCTTTCCCAGGAAGTGCCACTGTAGCTGGGCTCGGTGTTCCCGATCTCTGGCATGGCGAGGCAGGTCTGGCAGGGTCCTGCATTGTGTTTGTCTCTGTGAGAAAAGAGAAAGGTCTGGTGTGGAGACCCAGCAGGGCAGGAGAAAGGCTACACAGGGGGATGGTGTCCTGCCAGTTGGAGACTTTCACAGGCCTCCCACATAACACCAGATCATAGAATCATGAAGGCTGGAAAAGATCTCTAAGATCATCAAGTCCAACCCTTAACCCAGCACTGCCAGGGCACCACCAAACCATCTCCGCAGTTTTGAAATCTCTCCAGGGACAGGGATTCCACCGTGGCCCTAGGCAGCCTGTTGACAACTTGACAACTTGCAGGCCTTGACAACTCTCAGGGGGAAGAAATTATTCCTCGTGTCCATTAGTGCAACTTGAGGCTGTTTCCTCTGGTCCTGTCACATGTTCCTTGGGCAATCTGTGTCTGTGAGAAGAGACTGACCCCCCACCTAGCTCCAACCAGGATCTGCACAGGAGATTGGGACCAGAGGCTTTTCATATCTAAATTAGTCTGCTGGCTGCCACGCCTGCTGCTTCTCATGGTGAACATCTAACTGGACAGAAGGAAAAGGCTTTCGCAAAACCACTTTGAAGATAGTTGGGGAGAGGCAGGAAGCACACAGTGAAAAATTTGTCCTCCAAAATCCTCTCAGCTACAAAAGCTTCTGGTGGAGACTGCAGATGACAGGCTGCTTCCAGTGTCTGTGCACAGGCATTGCTGTGTTTGATATTTCCCAGGGAAGCCCAGGCTTCTTGATTACCGTATTTGCTGAAGCACCAGCTTTCAGCCTTTCCTCATATTCCTCCTCAGCTTTCCTCATCTTCCTCCTCAGCTTTCCTCTCATTGTCTTACCTAACCAGGCATTTTTGCCATTGCATCTATCCAAGGTGTTGACACCTCTGCACAGCTACTGGTGGAACCCTCCTGTGCTACAGGGAGGCCACTACCACCCAAAGTTGGGGTTGCTGAAGACCTTTCAGCATATTTGACACCTTTGGGGCTGACTAGGCAGCAATGGTGTCTGAGCCATGGAAAAGGCTACAGAGGCAGCCTGACAGCCTCCATTTTCTTTCTCAAGAAGAGCTGGATGCAACCAAAAACCTGCTGGGAAAAGAGAACAAGGAGATGCAGGGCAAGGGACAGACTGGAGTTAACTGCTTCTGGTACCCATCACAATGAGATGTGTTCCTCATGCTCTTTGATTCCGGATCTCTTCCTTTGAGCTATCTAGACAGTGGGAAAACCCAATTCATGGAGCTACCTGGAGTGTCAGTGGGAGTTTTTTTGGAAGGAGTACCAAGGCATGGACAGCCTACCTCATGTGGGAGAACACAGGACCTTCTGCCCACAGGAAAACAAGCAGGATAAGGTCAAGACCTCTAAGGAGCCAGCTTTTTGCTGTTCCACCTCAGCTGGGACACAGACTAGGGGGAGGCCCTACAGAGATGGGAGCTGAGGGTGCTGTGATTCCAACCGCCTGACATGGGCTGTCTCCCTCCCACAGAATCAGAGAATGTGTGGTTTGGAAGAGACTCTCAAAGGTTATCTTGTTCAACCTCCACACAGGCAGCTGGGACATCAGACTGCTGAGGTCCCCAGGAAGTTTGACATTGAATGTCTCCAGGGATGAGGCCTCAACCTATTCCAGGCCTCCCCCGAGACCAGCAGTCTTCTGTGACACTCAGACACTGCCCATTGAAGGTGTCATGGGCCATGGATTTAGCTGCTTCCCACCTTCCCACCAGCCTGAGCTTCAAAACCCCAGGAGGAGGATTTGCTTTGTATCTTTTTCTTTGGGATGGCTTCATTGCCAGCACAGGAAGGTGAGCTGATGTTTTGTGGGGCAGGGAAATGAGAGCATCCTGTCACCTTCCCTTTCCTCAGCCACCCCATTCCCTTGTCATGTTTCTGGTCTTGCTCCCCTCTGAGCCATGCAGCAGGAGAGCATGCCCAAGAGAGGAAAAACGGGCCCAAACCATTCAGTGTTCTGAAGGAAAGGCCTCTTTATGGGTCTGCTAATTCCAGCCTCATCCCCAAGACCATTTCTGGAAGCATTTTTTTTTTTTTTTTTTTTTTTTTACGGAGATGTTGTCTCACCCTCCCCACACTAAGATGAGGATCAGGAGAGCAGCACTTTGCATATGAAAGATGGGAAACGCCTACCAGCGCAATGGAGCTGTCTGGTGCTTGACTGAATCCATAACTTCTGTGGGCAGAAAATCTCCAGGGGGAATGAAAATAAATGACAGAAGAGGGAAGAATCTGCATCCTGACTACAAATAGGGCCCTTGTGCTCTGGAGCCTCTGCTCATCTGAGTGCTGGCTGAAGATGAGCCATCAGTGTGCTCAGGTAGCCAAGATGGCCAATGGCACCCTGGCTTGGTTTGGGAATGGTGTGGCCAGCAGGTCTGGGGAAGTGATTCTTGGGGAAGTGATTCTTCCCCTTTATTCAGCACTGGTGTGGTCACACCATGAATGCTGGGGTCAGTCTGGGCCCCTCACACCAAGGACATTGATGGGCTTGAGCAGGTCCAGAGAAGGGCAACAAAGCTGGGGAAGGGTCTGGAGAACAGGGCTGGTGAGGAGCAGCTGAGGGACCTGGAGTTGCTTAGCCTGGAGAAAAGGAGGCTGAGGGGAGATCTTCTATCTCTCTACAACTCCCCGAAAGGAGGTTGGAGACAAGTGAGTCTGGTGTTTTCTCCCAAGGAACAAATTATGGGATGAGAGAAAATGGCTTCAGGTTGTGCCAAGGGATGTTCAGGTTGGACATTAGGAACAATTTCTTTCCAGAAAGGGCTCTCAAGCACTGGAACAGGCTGCCCAGGGAGGTGGTGGAATCTCCATCCCTGGGGGTGTTCAAAAGCTGCATGGATGTGGTGCTGAGGGATGTGATTTAGTGGCAGTGGCTCAGCAGCAGTGGTGGCATTTTGAGCTCCAGGTGAGCAGCTTGGACTTGGTAATCTCAGAGGTCTCTTCCAACCTCAACAGTTCTGTGGTTCTATGATTGAACACTGGAAAATTGTTAAGAAAGAAGCTAGCTGTGTTTTATTGCACTTGTTTTCTTACGCTAGTTGTTGCCCATGTGTCAGCAGGACAAGTTTCCCCAATAGTTTTGTTCAATATCTTTATCAACAACCTGGATGAGGGGATTGAGAGTACCCTTAGCAAGTTTGCTGATGATATAAAACTGGGGAGGTTGGCTGACACCAATGTGACCTGGACAGGCTGAGAGCTGGGTGCAGACAAACCTCATGAAGTTTAATAAGGACAAGTGCAGGGTCCTACATCTGGGGAGAAATAACACCAGGCACCAGGACAGGTTAGGGGCCGTCCTGCTGGAAAGCAGCTCCACAGAGAAAGACCTTGGTGTGCTTGTGGACAGCAAGTTCTCCATGGAACAACAATGTGCCCTTGTGGCCAAGAGAGCCAATGGGATCCGGGGATGTATCAAGAAAGGTGTGTCCAGCAGGTCCAGGGAAGTTCTTCTACCTCTCTACTCTGCCCTGGTGAGACCACACCTGGAATACTGTGTCCAGTTTTGGGCTCCCCAGTTCAAGAGAGACAGAGACCTGCTGGAGAGAACCCAACAGAGAGCCATGAGGAAGATTAGGGGACTTGAGCATCTCCCCTATGAAGAGAGACTGAGAGCCCTGGGGCTGTTTAGTCTGGAGAAGAGAAGACTGAGAGGGGATCTGATCGATGTCTAGAAATATCTGAGGGGTGGCTGTCAAGTGGAGGGGGCCAGGCTCTTTTGGGTGGTTCACAGTGATAAGACAAGGACCAACAGGTTCAAACTAGAACATAGAAGATTTCACCTCAACATGAGGGGAAACTTCTTTACAGTGAGGGTGATGGAGCCCTGGAACAGGCTGCCCAGGAGGATTGTGGAGTCTCCTTCTCTGGAGACTTTCAAAACCCACCTGGATGTGTTCCTGTGCAGACTATCCTAAATGATCCTGCTCTGGCAGGGGGGTTAGACCTGATGATCTCTTGAGGTCCCTTCCAACCTCTGATATATTGTGATACTGTGATACTGTGAAATGAAAAGGAAATGTAAATTATTTCTGATTTAACCCTGTGTGCCAGGGCAGCTTCCATCTAATGGCTTTTGCTTTGAGAGCTGCAAGTGACTTTTAGGAATGGGATTTATAATGGGATTTAAATAGAGGTTTTCTCTTTTAACTCAAGAAAAAAGAGCTTTTGTGCTTGTATTCTCTGAGGAAAGGACTGCCCTTGGCCAGAGGTGAGGGGAGAACCCCTCATGGTTCACTCTTGCCTCATTCTCTATCTCCTCTTCTAGCTGACAGGGAGAGACAGGCAGGCACGTCCCAAGCCCTTCATTTCCTCAAGCTGGGTCAGATCCTGGATTGAACCTACACTGAAATCTCTCCATGAGGCTGCTATTTGCTTTGCTCTCCACTCCAGCAGCAGGACAGTGCCAGTTCTCTTTTTGCTAATGAGTCTCTGGAGTGTGCTAAATCATCATGAATCTTTAATGAGCCTCCAAAACTCCTTGCCAAGTCTGCCAAGAAAAGTTTCCTTCTCTAACCCTCTCCATTAGCTTTCTGAACAGTCTCACCCTCAGCCTGGGCTACTGGAACTTCTGATGGAATGTATCCAGACACAAGGAGCTCAAGATCCCCACCCAGCCCTCAGAGGTGTAATAGCTCTGGATAGAACATCTCAGCTGTCTCTCAGATCTCCTGGTGAAATGGGGTTTGGTAAGGCTTGATCTGAAAGGAAAAAGGAAAGGGAAGGGGAACCTTGCTGTCCCAGCCTGCAGAGAGGTGGTATTTCTAAACGTCCATTTCTCAGCTGCTGAACTGAGCAGTGGTGATGAGCAGCACTGGCTGGGGACAGAGGATGGGTACTGTGGAGCTAACATTACCCTCAGTGGCTTTATGAGGAACCTCGTGTGAAGAAGTGCTCCTGTAGGAGTGAGCTGTCTGCTGGTGCTTTATTGCCATGAATGGTAGCTCTTGAGTGAGCACTGTAAGGGAAATTCAAAACCCACCCATTTCAGGTGGCTGAATTCATCTCTCTAACTGAACTGTCCCAATCTTCAGCTTTCCTTTCAGAAGACCTGTTGGAATGAGCAAAGATCTCCCAGGCAAGCAAAGCTGCTAGGGCTTTAGTGACAGCTGTGACCCCTTCAGGTGTCCAAGATTGAAAGCAGGGCTGGATTGTGTAAGCCACTCAGTGAGCACCCAGAGCCCAAAGCACTGGCTGAGAACTTCAGAGCTGACTAAGGAGAAGCAACTTCTCTGCTGGTTTCCCTGGGCAGGTGGGGATGTCTCAGCATGAATGTCCTGTACCAGGCAGAAGTGGAACTCTGTGGTTTTCAGAAAGGAATTTGTGTGCTATTGACCTCAGGGTGGGCCCTGGACAAAAGAATCTGAAGAGCTCAGAAGGTCTGTTGCCTCCATTCCAACAAAAGACAATGTGCTTGGGGATGGCTTCTTGCCCATCACCACAGGCTTGGTGATGTTTCCGGAAAATGACAATGACTGTGGCTGCCAGCCTGCTCCGAGAGACCAAGTGAAGGAGCATATGTTGCAGGGGGAAGAAGACAAGGCTGCAGGGGTTGGAGAAGAGCTTTGCAGTGAAAACCAGCTTGCCTAGAGCCCATAGCCTAGCGCAGAGGGTGGTCTGAGCCATGCTGAGCTCCACCAGAATCAGCTTACCCCTTGCTGCAGAGGGGAGAGCTCACCATGCCGCAGGACACAAACCTGCCAGGGCGGCCAAGCCGGGCAGCTAAGGCCCTCCCAAGGTGGTGCGCTTGGCATGTTGCGCCTGGACCCGGGCAGCAGCACCGGGGCACCAACTGGGCACTACAGACCTCCCGACTGCCAGGGGCGGCCAGCGAAGGGCTCTGCCCGCACTCTCGGTGGGCAGCGGGTACATAGCGGGGCCCAGCCCCGGGAAATCCCCGCTGGCACCAGCCACCACCACCCCCACACAGCCAAGAGCGGCGGCAGCGTGGCACCGCCTCACCATCCGCGGCTCCAGCTCCGCAGAGCCGGTACTGACCACAACGCTGGCCCCACCGGGGCACAGGAGTGGGAGAGAAGCCCCCTTCCTCCCACCCCCGGCCCTGGTGTCCCTTGTCCCCCGCAGACCTGCCCTGGGCCAAGTCCCTCGCTGGCGGCTCCTACCTGGGTGAGGCGGCGGCGGCGCGGCCACGGCGGGGCCCTGGGGCCCGGGGCTGCTCCGGGGGCGGGCAGCCCGGGGCGGCCTCCATGGCGCTGTCCGCGGTGCTGAACCCGCCGACGCGGCTCTGTCCGCAGTGCCGAGCGCCCCCGGCGCGGTGGCAGCACCCGGTTCTGTTCCGCCCAGCGCTTGCGCGGAGGCGGAGGCGGGCCCGGTGCGGGCGGCCAATAGCTGTTGGGGCCTGGGGAGAGCGGAGGAGGGAATGGGAGGGTAGGAGAGCACCGAGCTCGGGCTGACCGGCGTCTTCCACCGCCCCCGCTCTCACCTGCCAGGGTGTGGGGCAGGACCTGGTGGAGCGAGGGGGTGGTGGCTTCTCCAGGGTGGGGGATGGAATCACAGAACCATTTCAGCTGGAAAAGACCTTTAAGCTCAACCAGTCCAACCATTCTCTAACTACCAAAGCTGGTGCTAACCCATGCTCCTCAGCACCACACCTGGACCAAAGCATCTTTCTTGGCCACAACCCCCTCCTCCCTGTGCTCGACCCCAGCAGCAAGCAGCTCCTGAGGGAAGGTGGCTTGAAGGGGGGCAGCAAGGGAGGGCTGCATGCACCAACAGGGCATAGATATGGTAAATGCGGTGCTGAGAGACAGCAGTGGACTTTGGAGTGTTGAGTTAATGGTTGCACTGGATGATCTTAAAGGGCTTTTCCATGATTCTGTGAGCCCCTTTTGGTGGCAGGTCCCTAAGCAGAGTTGTGCGCCTGCTCAGACCCAAGCGGGGAATGCTCCCCAGAAGTTCTTTCAGTCCCACAGGACAGCATCTTGAAGAGTCTGGGTTCATGTTCTGCATTTAGCAGCATTAAAGAAGTGGCAATTTGTTGAAGCAGGTGGTAGTTTTCAAACAAATTGAAAATGTGAAGAACACAAGGTCAGACACGGTCCCCTCCCTGCAGAATCCCACTAACATTGTCTATTGATACCATGAAATCACACCAAGTTCCATCTCCTTGTGCCCTGGTGAGAGCTTCCCACTAAGCCTGTGGAAGGCTCAAAGTGGCTCTCCCATGCTAGGAAGGACCCGGGCCTTTCTTCTGACTGTGTGTACGGCTGTTGAGGGGTGGTGAACTTCTCCCTTTTCATTATCATGTGTGTAGCCATGGCGATAGCCACGACCTTCTCCTTTCTCATGGCCATGCCTGTGGCCCTCCTTGTGGCAGTGCCCTATTTCTCTAGAGGGTTGGATCCTTTCTTCTTCACGTGCTACAGAAAAGCCAAAGCAAAAAGGGAGAGTATTAGAACACAGAGTATCCTCTAACTCCCACTAATCACCTGTCTGCTTAGAGTAAGCCCTTCCTGTCTTAATGAATTAATGCCCAAGGCAGTTTAAAGAACAAAAAGCTTTTCCTAATGCCAGGGCATGTGACTCTCTTCAGCCAAAGGCTGATGCCATGTCCCAATGATGATCCCTGCTGGGCTGGGTCACAGGGTGCTGCTCAGACCCAGAGAATCCCAGTGAATCTTCACTGGATCTTCACTGAGAGGGTTATCAAGCATTGGCATGGTCTGCCCATGGCAGTGGTGGAGTCACCATCCTTAAAGGTGTTTAAATGGTGTGTGGAGCTGGTGCTTAGGGACATGGTTTAGCGGTGACTTTGGAGTGTTGGGTCAAAGGTTGGATTAGATGATCCTGAACATCTCTTCCAACCAAAGATTTTCTGTGATGACCCCTTCTGACCAGGTGTCCAGCCTGCTTTTCTCAGCCTCAGCCACAGAAAAGACCCTTCTGTGGTAGGATCAGGTACATGAGAGGAGCAGCTACAGAGCAGCATGTTTTGTGTGTCCCAGCCGGAAAGACTGAAACCTGGTATCTACTGAGAAGATTGGCTGACATTAACGTGGTACCAAGGATGTGGGTGCCTTTTCCTTTCCATTCCTCCTGAGGCAAAATAACAGCCCTTGCCTCAGCGATGACAACAATAAAACCCTGCGAGCTGCCAGGGTGGTGGGAACAGGCTGAGCTGCAAACATCCCCCTGCTGCTGACAGACAGCCACATCCTGCAGCTTCTAGTCTGTCTCAGCTCCTTGTCTATGAAACGGGGGTGAGCCCACTCCTTTACTCCCCCAGCCTGGCAGCTTTCCTCTCTGCCCTGCAAACTATTCAACACGGATTAATATCTTTGATTGCTGTTATGGAGGGACAGCAGCAGGACTCCTGCTCCCTCTGAGCTGTGACACGCTGTGGGAGGCAGTACCTGGGCTGCTCGCATTGTTGTTGAGGCTGTTGCTACCTCACTGGGGCTGCAGCAGTTGCTCCTACATCACCTTGGCTTTTATTTCACTCTTCATCAGCACAGGAGCTGGGTCTTTGCCATGGCAACTCCCATCTGAGACCTGCCAGTATCAGATGGGTCCAGCTGGTCCTTGGTGTGCCTGCAATGCAGAGGTGAAGGAGGGTGAACAAGAGGGACAGAGACAGAGAGAGGAGGAAAAAAAAGTAGAAGCAAAGAAAATGAAAAGAGGTGTAGGGTCAGGAATGTTGAAAAGGCAGGAATGGATACACGTGGAAAAGAGGGGGGAAAAAAAGTGAGCACAAGAAGGGGGAGAGGGAGAAAGGAGAGAGAAAATACATCATAGAATCATAGAATGGTCTTTAAAGATCATCCATTTCCAACCCCCCTGCCATGGGCAGGGACACCTCCCACCAGCCCAGGCTGCTCAAGGCCTCATCCAGCCTGGTCTTGAACACCTCCAGGGAGGAGGCATCCATGACCTCCCTGGGCAACCTGTTCCAGTCTCTCCTTACCCTCACTGTAAGACACTGAACTGGGACAGAGATGCACTGCGGGTAATGTAAGATGTGGCTGAGGGCTGAGGCAGGTTTATGAAGGTGCTATGCTGCCAAAAAAAAAAAAAAATCCTTGCAGACAGCAATTTTCTGCTGCTGACCCTGAGAAACTTCAGAGATCCATCAACTATTCCTTATCTCAAGAACAGCAGAAAGCCTGCTGGGTCAGGGCTTGAGCTCCCCAAGCAGTGTTTGAAACCTCTGCTAGTGAAACACTGAGATGTTCACACATGGAAAATACCAGAAAGCACAGCTCTGGGAGAGGCAGGGCAAGCATCTTCTGTCACATTCTACCCATTGTCTCCACAGAATCCCCGAATCCCAGCATGGTGGGGTTGGAAGTGACTTCTGCAGATCATCCAGTCCAACCATGCTGCTAAACTAGGGTCAACCACAGCAAGCTGCCCAGAGCACAATGTTCACGTGAGTTTGGAATCTCTCCAGAGAAGGACTCCATAACCTCTCTTGGCAGCCTGCTCCAGGTCTCCAGCACTCTCACACCAAAGAATTTCCTCCTTATAGTCAGGTAGAACCTCCTGGGTTCCAGTTTGTACCCTCTGCCCCTTGTCCTGTCACTGGGCACCACTGACAAGAGGCTGGCCACATCCTGTTGACCTTTAGGAAAGTGAGCACTGTAGCTCTTGCTTAGCATTGCTCAGATTCCTTCTGGGGCTGCTCTTCTCCAGGCTCAACAGCCCCAGGTTTTTGAGCCTTTCCTTCTCACAAGACCCACATTTTAAGCACGATTCTGCAAAATATGTGATACCCAAGTATCTCACAGAACCACAGATTTCCAGCATGGTGGGGTTTGAAGCCATCCAGTCCAACTCTTCTGCTCCAGCAGGGCACCCACAGCAGCTTGCCCAGGAGCACAATGGCCAAGGGGGTTTGGAGTCTCTCCAGAGGATATTTCACAGCCTCTCTGGGCAGCCTGCTCCACGTCTCCAGCACCCTCACACCAAAGAAGTTTCTCCTCATCTTCAGGTGGAACTTGTGTCCTAGTTTGTGCCCAGGACACAGGAAGTTCTTGAAGTCTCTTAAAGCTAAACAGTGACATAAAGACATGAGGAGTTTAGAGCCTAACTCTTGGTTTCCAGAGCAGGGAGCCCAAGTCCATGCCAGGCAAAGAGACTTTAAATGGTCTCAGGGCCACTAAAGCCAAACACTGATATATGCATGTGTCTGGAGCACAGGGAAGGAGAGCTGGCCATGATAAGGTCCTGAGTGGGGCAAATGCCATCTCTTAACCCCTATTAATACATAAAGATTTGAGACCACTTTCCTGGAAGGGGTTAAGTGTTCAGGAAAACCCTAGCATGGTGCTAGCTCAAATCTGTACATCCTGTGTCCATCCCAGAAATGGGAGGTTGTCACTTGTGCTGTCAGTGATGATCTACAGGCACTTCTGAGGTCTTCTGCAGGTGGAGAGGGTGCTATGTGTAGTGTGTGACCCATGCTGCCCACATGCCTTTGATTCTCTCCTCCACAGGCAATAGCAGCAAGCTAGACACAGCCTTCAGAGAGACCACAGAGGAGAATAAGAAGAGCCTGTGGAGTCTTTGAAGTAAACCCCCACCTGGAGAAGAGAAGGCTCTGGGGAGATCTTAGCGCAACCTTCTAGTACCTGAAGAGGGCTACAGGAGAGCTGGAGAGGGGCTTTTACAAGGGCTTGTGGTGACAGGATGAAGGGTGATGTCTTTGAGCTAGGAGAGGGGAGATTGAGACTGGAGATCAGGAAGAAATTCCTTACAGTGAGGGTGGGGAGATACTGGAACAGGTTGCCCAGGGAAGTTGTGGATGTCCCCTCCCTGGAGGTGTTCAAGGCCAGGTTGGATGAGGCCTTGAGCAACCTGTGTGGGTGGGAGGGGTCCTTGCCCATGTCAAGGCATTAGAACTGGGTGATCTTTGAGGTCCCTCCCAACTCAGCATTCCACGATCCTTTGAGTCTATGACAAGGGGAGCACCAGGAGAGACCATTTGTTGGCAATACCTTGGGGCTGTAAGCTGCACAGTGTAAGCTTTGCACAAAAGGGGGTTTTGATGGATGCTGAGGATCATGTGGGTAAGAGATGAGCACATTTTGCTGCCTGTGCATCTGGGCTCCATGTTTTGGAAGCACAAAAAGGGTCACAGCTCCAAAGTGCCAGAATCCTAATTCGTGTGAAACAGATTTGCTGGCATAGGGCTTCCCATGTGAAAAAAAAAAAAAAAAGCCTCTTTTCTTGAATTGATATTTCCCCAGAGGGAAATAAAATGTCTCACTAAACCACCTCCAACTACTTGAAGTATTGCTAGAGGTAGATAGGCCTTTGTAGACTTCTGTCCCTGCTGCGTCAGCAGACCAGAGTGTTTTCATTCAGAATGCTCCACAGTGCCTCCTATGTCACAGCCACGTGAAGCTCCTGGGTGTTCACAGCTCTGGCCTCTCCCTCTCCACCCTGAGATGCCTCCTCCCCAAGCTCACTTGCTTTGTTAGCAGTGTGGCTCCCAGGAGGTTACAAGTGCAGATGATACCAAGCTGAATGGTGTGGTTGATAAGACTAAGGGATGGGTGCCATCCAGAAGGACCTGGACGGGCTGGAGAAGTGGGCTCAGGAGAACTTCATGAGGTTCAATAAGACCAAGTGCAAGGTCCTGAACCTGACTTGGGGCAACCCTGGATATCCCTGCAGAACAGGACCTGAGGGTGCTGATGGGTGAGAAGCTGGACATGAGTCAGCAATGGGCAGCTGAAGCCTAGAAGGCCAGTCTGGGCTGCATCCAAAGCAGTGTGGCCAGCAGGTTGAGAGAGGTGATCCTGCCCCTCTCTGCTCTGCTCTGGTGAGACCTCACCTGCAGTGCTGTGTCCAGCTATGGGCCCTCAACACAAGAAGGAAATGGACCCACTGGAGCACAAAACTGAACACAGGATTTGAGGTGCAGCCTCACCAGTGCCCAGTCCAGGGGGCAGCTCCTGCCCTGGTTCTGCTGGCCACATTATTCCTGATCCAGGCCAGGATGCTGTAGGCCGTCTTCATCACTTGAGCATATATCCACAGTTCCAATGGAGAGAGCTCAGGAGCTCATGCAGAGACCTGAAATGGCTGCTTAGAGAAAAGTAAGAACACAGCAAGTGCATGTGATGGCTCCTCATGTGTTTTGTAGGTGTGGAGAATTGGCTGGTTGATAAAGGTCACGTTGCTGGGTGAGCAGGAGTCGGCAAGGAACAGAACACAGCTGGCTTAAGCCAATCAAGGGCAAGGACAGTGTGTCCTTGAACTGCCAACACGATACTTAGTCACAGGTGGGAGGGCTTGGCTTTCAGCCTTTGTCCAATAAACTGTCATGGTTCTACTTAAAGATTGTCATTGTATCTGAGCTATCCTATATAAACACCTGGATGTTCAATAAAGTTTGAAGCTTGCTTATTAATCATATTGATTGTTGTCCAAGTCTTCCCTCACTGCGACATGTAGGGGCTTTTCTGAGTGTGGTGTGTTCAGTTAGGAAACCTCCCAGGAGGAATGGTGTGGTCTCCTCTTAGACCTCAATAAACGGGATCTAAATTTATCACAACTTGAGCTCAGCTCATGCAAGGGTTGGACTAAGGCAAATGCAGCTGAAATTCTGACCACATCTGGGAGAAGGACTGTTGTCTCCAAGTGGTTTTAATTCACCCTCTTGAATCATGATTTCTGTCTGCTGGAGCCTGGATTATTGCAGTTTCAAGAGTTTTCTGCCACTTGAGTGAAGCACTCAGCCAGCCAGGCTCAGCACAGCAAGTCTCTGCTTCATGCACCTCCACTTTTTCTCCCTACCCAGCTATCAATTATTGTTGAACTGGTCCTTTAATACATAATTGCCAGCTTGACTCCCCTTTTCATCTCCTCCCTTCTCAGGTGGCTCTGTGCCTCTCACAGGTGGCCCTTGTTCTCCAAATCAGCTCCACACCTTGACCCTGTGCAAGGAACACCAGCCTGCTTGTGGCCTGAGCCCTGACCGAGCCCATGCAGCATCAATGTGATGTGACCCTACTAGAGCCCACCAAGAGTCTTCAGCCTGATTTAGACCCTGGAGCCAAGGTTGGTCACCAGAGTTTACTTCTGAGTTCTATTGGCAAAGGGAAGTGAAAGTGTTTGTTGGGTTCTAATTGAGCTTGGTGGGGATGAAAGGTGCTCATGGGCCAGGAGAACAGCTGCTGAGTTTGCTACTTCTTTCTTCCTGCGTCAGACTGAAAGTGGGTCATGGTGCTTCTGGTGTAGCCCCAAAGCAGCTCTTTGCTGAGTAATTTTGACTTTTTGTAGTTCACAAAAGGCACATGACCATGCCAGGAGCTACCTGGCTCTTGGTAAACTTTTGTGAGCTACAAGTAAACAGGCCACGGGGCTGCCCACATCCTCCTAGATCTAGACTTAAGCCATGGGCTGGGGAACCTCTCTTGGACCCTGCTCATGACAGCTTTCACCCAGGGCGAACCAGCTGCTGTCTGCAGCTCTCCATGTGTTCCCCAAGGACCACGTTTCCATGTGTTGTAGTGTGGTGAGCTGAAATTCCACTCCCACACTAACAACACCAGGCTAGCTCAATTCGGAAGCAAAGGTAGCTGTATGTACAAGCAAAAATTACATCCTACGATGGAATGCAATGAATATGTACAAATGTACAGCATTTACAATATCTACGAATATGTACAATTAAGAGAAACAGCACAAAACCCTCCTGGCCAAAGCCAGGAAAGCTGCCCCCCTGCCTCCCCTCCTTCCCTGCCTTCTCCAGATCCCCCTGGCAAAAGGAAGAAAGAAGCAAAGAGGTTGTTAGAACTTAGCTTTCAAAGTCAGTATGCCAGTATGTTATCCTTGAAGCTAAGCACAGGAGAACTCCGTTAGACTGCCCAGCGGAAAAACACCAGACCGACTGACAGACTGAACTTTGTTTTGAGTACTGACTCTTAAACATTTCTCCCTCTCCAATGGAAGTGTTTAGAATAATCATTATTTTGCTTTCTTACACCCAGTCATGATTTATTTACATTCCTTTACTTTTCTGCTTGAACTCTGTGAAAAGAAATTGAAGGCATAGCCTTAAAACCACCACACCATGAAAGATGAAAAGAACTTGCCTGACTGGCTGTCCTGGCCACTTTCCACAGTCTGGCACCCCTCCCAAGGTCCTGTGTCCTACATCTGAAGGCTAGGGTAGCAAACAGAGTCAGCAAACCTGCACTTGGCGCTGCTGTATGTGTCTGGAGGTGGGAAGAACTAAGAGGACAGATCCTCTCATCATCTGCTCAGCTTTAGAGGCCCTACACTAGAAGTACAAGTTTTTCAGGAGGAGAGAAAGCCAGGAGAGGTGATGAGATACAGAGGTATTCAAGGTGACATTAAACATGGGTGGGCACAATTCTTAGGGCACCTGCAGGCTGAGCTGATGTGCTTGAAGGGGGGAAAAGAGGGGACAAATGTGTTCTCCAAGGGCTGCTCTGAACAGCCTGAGAGGGTGCTGTGCTGGTCTTGCTGTGGGAAGGCAGCGCCTCAGTGTAAGCAGCTATGACCTTCATTGCTGATCTCAAGCAGGACCAGGACCCATTCCATGCTGTGACCACATGGCAGTTTTGATGTTAATTGCATATTGACACATTTAAAGAGGAATGGCTCAGCAGTCCTTTGATCCCTGGGAATCTGCAGCTAAAGCTGGTTTCAGCTTTCTGCTTGGTCCCTCCTCCCAGTCTAGGGAATGTGCTGGCCTTTCTCCTGGCTGGCTGGAGGAAGCTCCTCAAACTCCTCCCTACCCTGCAGCTGCAGGACCAGAGCTGAGGGTAAAGGAGGGAGACCGAGGAGGAGTTTGCTTCTTGTGGGTGAGTTTGCTCTGTGCTTGTTGCCTCCAGGCCACCAGGAACCTCCTCTTTGACACACTGCAGGTTCCCATCCTTCCCTCTGTCCCTCAGGCCTGGTGAGGGTGGTTCTCTCAGTTCTACTCAGGAGCCTTGGGCAGCATCTTCTCTGAAGCCCCAACACAATATCAAAGCAGCTTCCCCAAGGAGACAGGCTTCAGGCTCCTGCCACAGTGGGCTTAGGAGCTGGCTCCCAGCTTCTCCCAGCAGTTCCCGAGTGCCATCTGTTGACTAGATGGAGGTCATGCAGAAGATGGAGAGAAGCCAAAATGAAGATGGGTGAAGTGCACTTAGGAGAAGTGGCAGCATGGGACTGAGTGACTTTGGAGGAGTTTAACAGAGAGCAGAGGGAGAAGGAAGGAAAGTTTCAAGCTGAGGTGTTTTCTGCTGAGATGCCAGGAATGCTTCTCAGAGCAGTCAGGGTTGGGTTCATTAGGGCATCAGATTCTTTCTTTCAGTCCTTGAAGAAACAGTCTTGCTGTTAAAATGATGGGCAATACTTCCAGCAAGCTGCTGAAAGTCATCCTGGATTGCGGAGGTTGTGGACTCCTGTCAGAGATGTTTTTTTGTGCTGAAACTGGAGAGGCTTTGCAGCCCCCAGCTAGTGAAAGGGACTGTCTCATCATCACAAGCCCAGAAAGAACAGCTCATGATCCTGATTTCCTTCCTTTGCCCCAGAAAAATATCCAGCAAGCTTTGTCCTGAGTGGAGAACAGGGGCTCCAAGTAGGCAGCTGGAGGCTGTGCTTCAAGGACGTGAGCCAAGCCCCAAATCCCCTTATGTCCTCTGAATTCCTCCAGCTTCCAGGCTTTCCTGAAGGCCAGCTCCTGTCTGCTCCAGGGGCTGCTCCTTCAGGGGCTGCCATTAGTTATCAAGAGATGACACATCCCCTTTCCATGAAATAGGAAGTGCAAAGCAAAGTGCAGAGCCAGCCTGGGGTCTCTATGCTGGGTACACCCCATGGCTTCTGCACTGGGCAGGCTTCAGAGAAGGCACAAGGGAGTCCACAGCAGCTAGAGCACAACACAGAGCCCAGAACCAGGCCATGCTGCCTGTTAAAGGTCTTCTGGTGATTATAGAAGGGATTAGCTCTAGGGGTGGTGGACAAGTTCCTGAGTGAGTAATTAAGCTGGTCTCTTCAAATGTCACAGAATCCTGGGCTGGAAGGGACCTCTGGAGATCATGCAGTCCAACCCCCTTGCCAGAGCAGGGTCATCCACAGCAGTTTGCCCAGGATCATAATGGCTGAGGGGGTTGGAATCTGTCCAGAGAAGGAGACTCCACAGCTTGAGAATATAAATGCTTGGTTAACACCGTGGACATGAAAAACCAGGGCCAAAAGGACCCAGCCAAGGAAGCAGCATCAGCAGCTTGAGTATGGGGGCAGAACAGGCTGGTTTGGAACCCATGCTGGGGTTCTGTGACATAGATGCTTGTCACTTGTGCCACTCAGACATGGTAAAGCACTGACAGCAATTTGTGTCTAGGGCAGCGGAGCAGCCAACACTGCCCTGCAGGGAGCTGCAGCTCTCCAGGGACATTAGCAAAGGCAGAGGCATTCTGGGGCTCTTTGTGCCTGCTCATGGCTGGAAGAGCTTGGCCACACTGTCAATAACAGCAGAGACCTAGGATACCATGCCTGGAAGGTCTGTGGAAACTCCTTGTAAACACTTAGCTGAAGCCTTGACAGCTTGGGCATGATGTGGTCCCTGAACTGCTGTGATCCATGGGTAAGCACCATGGACCCAGCTGCTTACCCACATGAGATTGTGCCAGCTTGGAAATCCAAGGCAGCACCACCCTCCCAGATCTTCTGTGTTCCTAGGGCACATGTGTTTCTAGCCCACATGGCTCACAATTTCTGCACAGGGTATACACCACAAAATTCTTGACCAGCACTAGGGCTCTAGCAATGTTCTCCTATATTTTTCCCAGCTTTCCATCCATGGCAGAATCTTCATTTCCTTCATTAAGCCTGAATCCAGAGGCACTGCCTGGGAAATAGTTTCAATTTCCTTTCATCATTTGAGTAGCTATTAATTAATGTGGGTCAGTCTTTCCCTCTAAGCTCTTTCACTAAGCCAATTTCTTTAGTGCCTGAGCCCTGATCTCCCACGGCTTGAGTACTGTATAGAGGACGGACAGACTCAGAGGTCTTCAAAGTCTTTTGAAAGCTTCCCTTGAACCAAATTGAGTTTCAGGTTGACCTCTTTGGATGTTTTGACCTACTCAGAGGTCTTAGGTGGGAAAGGTACCAGCAGCAGGGCTTGCTGGGTGTTTTCAACACACAGCCATAGCAAGGCCCTCATCAGGGCTGAGGTATGCATCAGTTTTGGGCAACAAAACGCTCGGGTGGGCTTCCATTTCCTGGTCTCCTCTTGCCTGATCTGAATCTCCTGGAGACTGAGGGAAAAGGGCAACCAGTCTGTGTTGTATGGAGACATAGCTCACACTCAGGACATGGTGCTGAGATAAGGCTTGGAGTGCAGCAACCCAAGGTGCAGAAGAACACTGCCTGTCTCCCACAAACATGCTATTTGTGACTCTTCTGGAGGTCATTGTGTTAGCTTTCAGATGGGGGCACACTGGGGAAATCTCTCCTTTGACTATGTGCTTTCTGCTAGTCATGGTGCTGGCTGGCGATGCCCACCCCACAGCATCACTTCTGCTTTGTGGGAGAAAAGCACATTTTAGAAGCAGGAAATCACTGATGGAGAATATCAAAATTAAGCAGAAAGATGAAAATCCAGCACCTGTTTTGCCATGGAGGCTCATGCCCAGCTCACACTCGGGAGACATTCTGGACTCAGTGTTCTCCCAGCCCCAGAATCAACAGTGGGAATGAGATTGTGGAGCCTGCTGGGGGTGCTCATTGCAGCAGAGCCCAAGAAGGCCAATGACATCCTGGGGTGCAATCAAGAAGAGTGTGGCCAGCAGGTGAGGAAGGTTCTCCTCCTCCTTTACTCTGCCCTGAGAGGCCATAGCTGGAGTCCTCAGTCCAGTTCTGGGCTTTCCAATTCAAGAAGGACAGGGAACTGCTTGAGATGGTGCAGCAGAGGGCTATGAAGATGATGAAGGGAACCAAACATCTCTCTTACAAAGAAAGGCTGAGGGTCTTGGAGCTTTTTGGCCTGGAGAAAAGAGTGAGAGAGGATCTCATTAATGCTGGTTAATACTTAAAGGGTGGGTGTCAGGAGGATGGGACCAGGCTTTGTTCAGTGGTGCACAGTGACAGTACAAGGGGTAATGGACAGAAACTTGTACATAAGAAGTTCCATCCAAACGTGAAGAGGAACTTCTTTGTATTGAGGGTGACAGAGAACTGTAACAGGCTGCCCAGACAGGTGGTGAAGTCTCCATCTCTGGAGACATTCAAAGCCCACCTGGATGCATCCTGTACAACCTGCTGTGGGTGACCCTGCCTTGGCAAGGGGGTTGCCTTTGATCTGCAGAGGTCCTTTCCAACCCCCACCATTCTATGATTCTGTGAATTTGTGACGCTGGCAGGCATGCAGCTAACCACACGTGACAAACAACACAACCTGAAGATCTTAGAGAGCTTTTCCAACCAAACAATTCTATGATTCTGTGGCCACAAAGCGACGTCAAGCTGCTTCTCTGCCCAATTTTTCATTGCTTGCTTGGCTTTTCTCCACTTTGAACCAGGGCTGGTGGCATCAGGAAGTCAAAAGGAGTTGGGGGGGGGGGGGGGGGGGGGGGGGGGCGGGGGGAAGGGGTGTGTTTCTTTTAAAAAAGGGAGTGAGGTTGGAGAGGAGGACGACACAGGCTCTCCAAGCCCTGTCTGTGGTTGGTATATTAGGCAGCCAGTGCTCTTGGCTGGGAGCCCAGACGAGGCTTTTGTAATCAAAACATGATCTTGTAGGCTGTGCAACCAGTGCTGGGAGGCCGTCTGATGGCTCTCCTCTTTTAGCTCTGCTCTGGAATCTGCCGGGCGCTGCCGCCGATGTCCAACATGCACCGAGCTGTGAGTGCTGCTTGCCTGGGGCCTGGGAGGGGTGTGGGCTGCTGGGGTCCCCTACCGAAGGACTTGCAGTCGTGTCCTTCAGGGTGGCCTTTTGGTGGTTGTTGCTTTGTTGTTTTCCCTCCTCGCCCGGCTGCTGGCAGGCACGGGGAGCAAACAGACACTGCATCGGGGGGGGGAGGTGGGGGGGTTGCTTTTGGGTGCCAGGGTTTGCATGTCCATGGCTGTGGCAGGCTGTGGTGCTTGGCTGAGGACAATGTGCTTCTCAGGAGGGTGGGAGACCAGGGTGGATGACAAACAGAGAGCCAGGCAGTGCTGGATGTCGGCTGTCCCAGCAAAGGCTTTCGGCTGCAGCTGCTGCACCGGAGGGTATTCCTTATAGGGAGCAAATGGATTTGCCTATGCAGGAGAGGGTTAGCTAAGGGCCCTGCTTCCCTCCCCCGCACCTCCTGCCTTCCTCGCTTTCCCAGCCCTGCTGCCTCCAAGCTCCCTGGCTGCAGAAGCAGGAGATGGTGGAACTATGTGGGAAAACACAGCCTGGAGATCCTGGAGAGAGGTGTCCCCACAGCCCCTGTGAGCTGTGCATGTCCCACCCAGGAGCGGGGGCATGGCAGAGCCAGATGTCGTCACAGACCTGAGGCATGAAACTGCTCATTTTCTACCCCTCCTTTGGTGACATTTGTATTTGTGATAGCAAGAAGCCTCTCCTTGTCCTCCCTTGCTCTGCCTTGCTGGCCAGCAGGCTCAGGCTGAGCTGCTTTGAGATTTGAAGCCATGGCCAAAGCCATTTATAACTCTCATGGCTGTGACACACAGGCACCATGGCTCCCTGGGAGAGCTCTTCTCTGTGGGGGGAATCCAGTAGCCCCTTTTCATCCTGATCATCAGCCTCAGCCATGGGCTGGGGTGGTGGATCTGTTCCAGAGCGAAGGAGAGGGCACAGCTCCCTGTGATCAGCTGGCTGTGAGTGGCCGATGGACAAACGCTGACTCAGCTGGAAGCATACAATGGGACAGCCCCTGGGGCTGGTGCGTGAGCTCCAAATGCTGCTGGGAGCTTTTGCACTGCTCTGTGGCCCTGGGTGTGAGGGGCAGGGCCACCTCTCATCCTCAGCTCCCCAGCTGTTCTTAGAATCATAGAATGGCCTGTGTTGGAAGCAAGCTTAAAGATCATCCATTCTAGCCCCCTTGCCAAGGGCAGGGACACCTCCCACCAGCCCAGGTTGCCCAAGGCTACATCCAAACTGGGCTCGAACACTTCCACAGAGGGGACATCCACAACCTCCCTGGGCAACCTGTTCCAGTGTCTCCCCACCCTCACTGTAAAGAATTTCTTCCTAATCTCCAGTCTAAACCTCCCCACCTTCAGCTCAAAGCTATCACCACTTGTCCTGTCACTCCCAGCCCTTGCAAAGAGTCCCTCCCAAGCTCTCCTGTAGCACCCTTCAGATACCATGTTTCCCTGGGACCTTCTCTTCTCTAGGGTGAACAACCACAATTTCCTCAGCCTGTTCTCATAGGAGAGGTGCTCCAGCCCTCTGATAATCTTCATGGCCTCCTCTGGGGAGGTGAAACAGATTTTTCGGGGGGCAGTTGGGGACATGGTTTGAAGTCCATGGTGGTGCTAGGTTGATGGTTGGATTCAGTGATCTTAGGTTTCTTCCAATCCAAACAATTCTATGATTCCATAAAACACATCGTGCCGAGAGCGATACGTTGATGGCTTCATCCAAAAAGAGGAGAAGTGCTGGATACCAGCAAAACTTCCCTTCCAGTGACTGGTCTTCACCTGGAAGTAGAAAGACCACCCACCCCCTTTGCCCTTGTGTTGCTGTGTTGCACTGCAAACAAAATGGTGACAAATGCATGGAGAGGGTGAGCAGCCCAACAGGCCCTTTCCACCCCATGCCTCTGGAAAGAGAAGGTCACAAATAGAACCTGGGCTGGAATTTCAAACTTCTTCCTGAGCTGGCATCTCAGCCCTCCTTCAAAGGAATTTGGAGATGAAAGGGGTGTGATGGAGGCCATGCATCAATTTGGTCCTACCCACAGGCACCCAACACCCCAGCGCTCAGCAATCAGCAAAACAGCCAGTTTGGTGCCCACAGAGATGCTTCTGTTCAGCTAAAGCCTTGCAAGGTGGCCCTGGAAGAATTTCTACCTGCTCAGGCCATCTCCTCACCTGGTTGATGGATGACAATGGAAAAGCACATTTAATTCTCCTGCAGTCCTTGGAAGAATCCTGTTGTTCATCAAGAGAAGGTGTGGAGGCGATTTAAATGTTCCTGTTGCTCCACCTGAAAAAGTTCTTCCTGTGCTGGTAGAGCATCCTCGGCCAGGGCTCTGAAACCAGCCCAGATAAAACCCCTTACTGGGGATAGGAGTGGAGATCATAGAGTCATATTCTGGGTTGGGTTGGAAGGAACATTTAAGATCATCCAGTTCCAACCCCCTGCCATGGGCAGGGACATCTCCTACTAGACCGGGTTGCTCAAGGCCTCATCCAACCTGACCTTGAACATTTCTAAGCTTGGAGCCTCCACAACCCCTCTGGGTAATTCCAGTGCCTCACCACCTTCATAGTGAAAAATTCCTTCCCAATGTCTAATCCAAATTCAGCTTCTTCCAGTTTGAAGCCATTACCATTTGTCCTGTCACTCCATGCCTTTGTCAAAACCCTCTCTCCTGTAGGCCCCTTCAGGTACTGGAAAGTCTCCCTAGAGACCATCTCCTTTCTCTTCTCCACCTTGGATGGTGATAGAGTTGTGAGGTCAGCAAATGTCCAAGTGTGCAATCCCTGCTCAGAAATTTGGGGTTCCTTCCTCCTCTCCTCAGTCTCACTTTGTTTTACCTAGTTCAGTGTGATTGAAGGAGAAGGAATGCAAGATCTGTGCAGCATGCAGATGCTGTGCTGATAAGGAGAGCATGAAAAATGGTTAGAAATAGACCTGCAGTGCCATGGAGATCTCAGCCTTGCCACTTTGCTCTTCACGCAAACCCCAGGCAGATGCTAGATGATATGGATCCCTGTGCTGCAGTAGGTGGAGGCTCACCAGGATTAATTTTCGCTAGACACTGCTGCCACTGGAATTTAAAGGATCCATTTTGTTGTCCCCTATGGTAATAACCAAGGTGCTTTTTGCATGTAAACAGAGGGGAATTGCTGTGCCTAAGAACACCTGAACTGGCAGCAGGGAGAGGTGGCACCTACTGCATGTGGCTAAGCAGCGTGTTGATTCTAGAGCCTATTGACAGCCAGCAAAGTGGCTTTTTACTCTAACTGCCTCAATGCTGATCAAAAATAGTAAGAATAGAGAAGGTCAGTCTGGCAGCTTACAGCATTCTGTTTGATGGAGGAGAAATGGTGGGGAATGACTCTTCCACTTTCCACCCTATCCAAACAGGAGGACCAGGTTTCATCCTGGTCATTTGATGACTGAGAAGGTTTGTGCTGCTTCTGTTCTCAGGATGCTGCTGTGGAGGATGCAGTGTTGAGGAAGAAAGAGCAAAAGGATGTTGAACTCGATAAGAAAATCTTGGCTCTGCGGAAGAAGAACGAAGCGCTCATACGAAGGTACCAGGTGAGTCTGCAGGGACTTCCCCACCCTGATCACTTTGGGGTCCCCAGCTCAGTGTGAAGCAGTCTCAGAGTCATTTTGTGACACAGATGCCATTTTTATGTCAGAAAGCACTGGGAGCGGGTGGGCAGAGCTCTGCCATTAGATACAGCTCCTGCATTGCAGCTTTGGCTGCAGCATCTCCTCTCACCCTACCCTCTTCATGGAATCAAAGAATCATAAAGGTTGGAAAAGACCTCTCAGATTGAGTCTAACCTTCCACCCTCCATCTCCATGACCATTAGTCAATGTTGCAAAGTTTTTTGAATACTTTCAGGGATGGTGACTCCTCCACCTCCCTGGGCAGCCTATACCAATGCCTGAGAGCCCTTTCTGGGAAGAAATTATTCCTAAGGTCCAACCTAAACCTCCCCTGGCACAATTTCAGGCCATGTCCTCTTGTCCTATCACTTGTTACCTGGGAGAAGAGACCAACCCTCATCTGGCTCCAACCTCCTCACAGGGAGCTATAGAGACAATGAGGTCTTCCCTCAGCCTTCTCTCCTACAGACTAAACAACCCCAGGTCCCTCAGCAGCTTCTCCCCAACCCTGTTTTCAGACTCCTCATTAGCTCTGTGGCCCTTCTCTGGACCTGCTCCAGCCCCTCAACGTTCTTCGTATATTGCAGTGGCCAAAACTGGACACAGTGCTCAAGGTGCAATCTCACCAGATCTTCCTACATCGCATCACACCCATCCCTCCCCTTCACCTCATATTCTTCTGACTTTTTTCCCTGGTCTCCTTCCCAGTGTTTCCTGCTTATCCTTCTGTATTCATGGCTGAGTTTTGATAAGTTTATCTTCCATGCCAGGGCAGGGATGTGGTTTAAAGCTCTTCCCAGCTGGTCTCAGTGTTCCATGGAATACAGACATGTCCAAAAGAGTTTACATGAAAAGAAAAAAAAAAAAAAGGAAAATAAAGGCAAATGGAGGCTCCAGCAGCCTGCCGGTTACCGCAGCATCTCCCTCTGAGTTAGGAGTTCTCCAGCTACACCCCTGGGTTTTCTGATCCTGTCTTGGCCAAGAGAGTCTGCCCAGGCCTGCAGGAGATATCCAGCCTGGCTTGTCTGAGCTAGTTTGTGTGACACTGTGGTAACCCAGAGCTGCCTCTATGGATTTATTTACCTTTCCTCTGCAGACATCCAGGTACAGGCTGATGATGAGAATTTCCTTGTCTTTCAGGAAATAGAAGAGGATAAAAAGCGAGCTGAGCAGGAGGGCATGGCTGTCACCTCCAGGAGACCCAAGCAGGATGGACTCACTATTACCATCACCAAAGCCCATAATGTAAGTGATGCCTCTCCTCTGCCACAGGCCAGCTCTCACCCAGTCCTGCCTCAGCAAAGTGATGTTTCTGGAAAGACTCCACAGCAAAGCTTCTTCAGACACAGGACACAGCTCCTCAACCCTTGCCAAAAGATGTGACAGCTCTGCAGGGATGTGTGCTCAGAGTCATCTGAGCTGATGCAGATGAATTTCCAGCCCTGCCCAGGCACCTGTACCCAAGCACACAGTATTAGCAGAGGTGGCCAGCAGGTTGAAGGAAGTTCTCCTTCCCCTCTACTCTGCCCTTTTGAGGCCAAATCTGGATCCAAATCTGAGGCCAAACTGGGTCGAGTTCTGAGTTTCCCAATTCAGGAAGGACAGGGACTTGCTGCAGAGGGCATAGCAGAGAGCTACAAAGATGCTGAGGGGACTGGAACATCTCTCTGAGGAGGAAAGACCAAGAGAATTGGGGCTTTTAGGCTGGAAAAGCACAAACAGAGGGAGGATCTGACCAGTGCTGATCTGTTGATGAGGGTGGGTGTCAGGAGGATGGGACCAGGCTTTGTTCAGTGGTGCCCAGTGACAGCACAAGGGGCAATGAGCACAAACTGGAACATCAGAAGTTCCATCTAAGCATGAGGAGGAACTTCTTTAAGGGTGAGGGAGCCCTTGGAGCAGGCTGCCTAGAGAGGTGGTGGAGTCTCCATCTCTGAAGACTTTCAGGACCCACCTGGATGTGTTCCTGTGTGACCTTCTCTAGGTGACCTTACCTTGGCAGCAGGGTTGGACTCCATGATCTCCAGAGGCCCCTTCCAATCCCTGCCATTCTGTGAATGTATGTGTGGACAGGCACATATGGCTCTGGATGGGTCTTAGGTGTCAGAATCACTGCAGATATGTTAGGCAGACCATGTGTGTGTTGTTGGAGACACCAGGAATGCCCCTGGGAATGCCTGCAGGCTAGGCAAAGTCACTCTCTCCTTAGGCTTTGTGAGTGCAAAGCAAGTAGCCCTTGGTTGCTGCGGGGCTTCCCACAACTGGGGCAAAAGCTTCAGGTCCCTCCTTTCCTTCCTCGCTGGACCAAATCTGTGTCTGACAAGCCCTGCCCACCCCTCCTGGCAGCGTGGGGCTTGGTAAACCACCCAGCCCATCCTGCTGGAAGCCCTGGTTGAAGCCCTTTGCCAGTCCCTTCCATGCAGTCAGTGCTCCTGGGCTGTCAGATCCAGGATGGTGCTTTGCTTACTCCTGAGCCATGCCCCAGCCCTTGCTTCTCTCCAGGGGTGCTCTGTTGCACACATTTTTCTCTCATACAGGACCTGAAAGATGCAATTACCCAGACTGAACACTATGGACAAGATAGCCCAGCCCTTTCGATGGTGAGCACCGCCCTCAGGAGCCATCCACTTGGCTTCCAAGGCCATCTCCATCAGTACTTAGGCTTGCCCAAGCTAACTCGGAGTGCTGCAGAAAGAGCTGAGGATGGCCTTTGTTTCCCCTAACTATGGCATTTTAGTCTGAAATGTCAGATTTGTAAGTGCAAAGGATTTTCCAGACCTGCTGTCACTGTGGGTTTGGCTGCCAAGCAGACAAGGAGCCCCTTGTGCCCCAGGGCTGGCATGGTAGGGCACAGTGCCAGGCACAGAAAGCTTCCTGGGGCAAGGCCAGCATGGTCTTAGGTGGGCTCCCTGCTCCTGTGCAGGTGTGTTTGGGGAAGGGGCTTGCCGTGGAGAGCTGAGGGCCCTGGGTTTACTAACAGGGATCATTCATTTTCCAGGACAAAAGGGTGGTGAGTGAGAAATGGGGGAGCCCTTGTCCTACAAGCCCTGGGTTTGGCATTGGCAGTGAGGAAGAAGAGGAGGAGGAGGAGGAAGCAGATCATATGTTTACATTCAGGATGGGGAAGAGGATGCAGCTGGCTGTTACCATGGACAACAAAGCCAAGGTGAGAAGGGAGGAGGATTCCTCCTGCACTGCAGCCATTTGACTTACAAAGGAGGTTCTGTTCTGCCTCTCCCTAGAGCCTTCTGCTCAGCATGTCCCCTGGTGTCCCCTCTCTGAAGGGAAAAATTTGCTTCCTCCTGCTTCTCCCTCTTTTCTCAGCCCTTCAGCACCGCCTCAGTCCTCAGCTTCAGCTGCCACACACTTTCCTCCTCATGCCTGATTCAGCCCCAGGTCTTGCTAAACCTCCCAGTAGCTCCATCCAGTTCCCTTTCTGAGAGATCAGTTCCCTTGTTGTCCCCCGGGCCACCAACAGGCCTTGCTAAACTGTGTCACTGTGCCTAGAAAGAGGATGCAAATAAGTGGGAGCTCAGACAGCTTTAGCTGCATCACTCCCCAGAGAGGCAGTGATGTCTGCTGGTAAAACCAGCACCATTTCTCCCTGCTACTGTATCCCAGAGAATCCTAAATGCAGCAGAAAACCCCAGTGACACGTGTCTGTTGCAGCTGCTAATGTCAGCCAGTATTTGCAGACTTAATTAAACCCTGTGTGAGGGGCAAAAGTAATTGAAAATGCTGCTTCATGCTTTAAATCTCAAGCCAGCCCCTCCTGGGTTCCACCATCCCTCATGGAGCCTATGCATCAAGACAAAACGATCCTAGTGGCAGCTTTGGCATGGTGAAACTTAGTTGCCAAGAAGGGTTTGATAAATCCTGAGGTCAGTTTTGGGCCCCTCACACCACAAAGGACATTGAGGGGCTGGAGCAGGTCCAGAGAAGGGCAGCAAAGCTGGGGAAAGGTCTAGAGCATAAGTCCTGTGAGGAGCAGATGAGAGAACTGGGGTTGTTCAGCCTGGAGAAGAGGAGACTAAGGGGAGACCTCATTGTTTTCTACAGCTCCCTGAAAGGAGGTGGGGGTATTTTTTTCTCCTTAGTATCAGGTGATAGGACAAGAGGCAATGTCCTGAAATTGTGCCAAGGGAGGTTTAGGTTGGAGATTAGGAACAATTTCTTTGCTGCAAGAGTGGTCAGGCATTGGAACAGGCTGCCCAGGGAGGTGGTGTTGATGGTTGGACTGGATGACCTTAGAGGTCTTTTCCAACTCAAACAATTCTGTGATTCTTTTGCTTCATTATTAAACAATATCAGTGATTTCTTAGACTGCTTGTCCCACACTGGGAACTCCTGGCCCTCAGTGAGATGGCTCACAGACTGAGGGATGTTAGAGGAGGAGAGCACCCATGCAGGGACAAGAGGAACAGACAATCAACAGCAGCACAGGGACCCACTCCTCCTCTCACCTGTACCAGACTAGCTCAAGACCTGTCTCTGCTGAGACAGCAAATGAGACAGATGTGAAAGAAGTAAAACAAGAGGATGAAGATCTGGTGCTGGAAATGCTCCAGTGCCTCCTGAAGTATTTATCCTGTGTGAGGAGGCTCAAAGACTGGAGAAAGGATACAAAAGGTCTTGCTGATGGGGGCTGTCTGCAGCATGACTCCCTCCATGCTAACATCTGCACTTCTGGCAGAGCCAAGTGAGGGTGAGGTTAATGCAAGGCATCAAGACTGTGTGTCATGGCAAGTTCTCTGATGCTTGCAAGACTTCCAGACACATCAGAGGTCAGCATGTGCTGTTTGCTTTTGAAAGCAAATTCGTAGCCACAGAGTTCCCAAGTCTGACTGAAGTTTACTTGGAGATCTTGAACCCCTTTGAAATGAAGACTCCAGCACCTTTGGAAGTCCAAGGAGAAACAGAGAGGAAAATAGGCCATCCTTTGGAGAGGGGAGCTTCTAAGGTTGGTTCATCCCTGCTAAAGTTGAGCAGAGGACTCATACAGATGAAGAGAAAAGAAAAGATCAGAGATAAAGATGGAGCTGACTTATTAAGTGTCTCATTTCCTTCTAAGGCAAAAATAAAAGGGCACAGGATGGAACTTTTGAATGAACAAAAGTATGTCCTTTTGTCCAAAAGCTGTGCTTGTTTTGTGGAAGTGATGGCTGAGGGCACTGGCAGGAGCTCAGCCAGCAACAAAGATCATTAACAAAATAAGAATCAGATGTAAATCCAAACAGTAAAGTCATGAAATGAGACAGCTGGAAATGATATCTGAGAGGGGCAAAGTGCCCTTCTTCAGGGAGCTGATGGATCAGTTTTCTCAGCTATTCCACTGCTGAATAAATCAGTCCAGAAATATGAACACCACTGGCTATGAAGAGGATAAATTCATAGAACTGTAGAATCACAGAAGGTTTAGGTTCAAAGGACCTTCAAGATCATCCAGTTCCACTCCCCTGGCATCACAGGGACACCTCCCACCAGACCAGGTTGCTGCAGGCCCCATGCAACCTGAACTTGGAACACTGCCAGGTTTGTGTTAATGCACTTCAGGGTAGTAATTGCTCTGTGGGCAAGGTTGGATACAACCCTCTTTTCCCTTTTTTTTTTTTACCTTCTAGGCATATTTTGGTCAGGCACTGGAATAGGTTGCTGAGGTTGCACCATCCCTGGAGGTGTTCAAGAGATGTGTGAACATGGTGCTTTGGGACATAGTTTAATGGCTATGGTGGTCTTAGGTTGAAGGTTGGACATGATGATCTTAAAGGTCTCTTCCAGCTGAAACAAGTCTATGATTTTTATTGGGAGGTGGTGTTTGGTGAGAGGACAATTTCACCTGTGTTTCAATGACACAATGCCTGTCTGAAATAAAAACACAGAATCATGGAATTTTTTGGGTTGGACAAGACCTCCAGGTCATTGAGTCCTACCATCAGCCTAAGACCACAGTGGCCATTAAACATCACTCAGTATTCATGCTGCAGAGCATCTGACTGGGGTAAATCCCAGCTTGCTAAGCTGTGCTCAGTTAAGCACACCTATGTAATATGACACAGCCCTCAGAGTGGGGTGGCAGCTTTATAAACCCAGAAGAGTGACCATCTTTCTGTTCTGCCAGACTGGGGATGGCCACTCTCTGGGCTCAGGGCTCCTGCAGGGGTCATTAACTCCATCTGTGCTTCCCAGGGCAAGCGCATCGTCAGCGAGAGGCACCCCGAGGGCCTCCCTGGCCCAGGCAGGGCGCCAGACCTGGGCGAGGAGGACACCAACCAGCTGGTGGCTTTCCACAGGGGCAGGAGGATGCAGATTGCCATCACCATGGACAACAAGGAAAAGGTCAGTGCACTGGGGATGACTGGACCGCATCCTAGCAGTGGCAGCTGTTTGTTCTGCTGTCTTGAGGAAGGCTATCTAGACAGATTAGGAGCCAGGACAGGACTTTGGAAGAAACCGTATGTTGTTGATGTGGAGCTTATCATCATCAACCTCTGTCCTCAATCACTGTGAAAGAGGAAAGGCTGCGGTCCTGTCCCTTCTCTGTGAGCCCAGCTAGAGCTATCAGGCTCTGACACATACTGGGTCCCTAAGATCATAGAATCACATAATGGTTTGGGTTGGAAGGGACCTTAAAGGTCATCTCGTTCCATGCACACGGCCCCCTCACCTCCATGGACAGGGACACCTCTCACTAGACCAAGTTGCTCAAGGTCCCATTCAGCTTGGCCTTGAACACCTTCAGGGAGGGCACATCCACAGTTTCCCTGGGCAACCAGTTCTAGTGTCTCACCACCCTCACTGGAAAGAATTTCTTTCTAATCTCCAGTCTAAATCTCCCCTCTTCCAGCTCAAAACCATCACCTTGCATCCTATCACTCCCATCCCTTATCTAAAGTCCCTCCCCAGCTTTCTTGTAACCCTCTTCAGGTACTGGAAGGCCACTATGAGGTCTCCCCAGAGTCTTCTGTTCTCCCCCAGAACCTTCTCTTCTCAAAGACATCCGATGCTGTTTTGGGAGGATGGGTGAAAGCACTGCCAGATACAGGGCATGAATCTCACCACCTGTCACTGACCAGCTTCTTTTGGGGCCATACAGCAGAGTGGGTCAGGAGCAACGTCCTCTTCACTCACTACATGACTTTAAAGTTCACAGAGCTGGGCAGTACCTGCTTCTGAACCCAAGTCCTGCTGTGCCTGGCCATAACCTACTGGTGAGCTGGATGAACTTTGTTAATCTTTCAAGCATATTTCAAATACTTCTCCTCACACACATGGAGCCTTGTGATGTTTTCTAGTGGAGAGTTTGCAGAGATAAGTAAGAATGCCTGCAGCAGATGGGGTCAGCAAGGGCTGTGAAGGAAAACAACATTTGGTGTAGCTGCCAAACACACCCAGGAATGCTGGGAGGCCAGTGCAGTACCCTCTCTGGGACTGCAGCCAACCATCTGCTCACTGCCCACATTAGACTTCAGCTTCTCCTCCCCCGAGTTTACCTAGGTGCTGGAAGCCCCTATGTACGTTTCTCATGGCTACCAAGAGGTTTTTTGAATGCCATAAACCTCTGGAGTATTCTGGGGCTCCCCAGTTCAAGGGCTGGAGAGAGTCCAGTGGAGGCTCTGATGCTGGGAAGCCTGGAGCATCTCTATGAGGAGCAAAGGCCAAGAGCCCTGGGGCTGAGAGCCTGGAGAAGAGCAGCCCCAGAGGGGATCTGAGCAATGCTCAGCAAGAGCTAAATGGTGGGGGGCAAGAGGCTGGGGCCAGACCCTTGTCACTGGTGCCCAGCAAGAGGACAAGGGGCAGTGGGCACAAACTGGAGCCCAGGAGGTTCCACCTGAGGATGAGGAGAAACTTGTTTGGTGTGAGGATGCTGGAGTCCTGGAGCAGGCTGCCCAGAGAGGTTGTGGAGTCTCCTTCTCTGGAGAGATTCCAAATGTCCCCTGGCCATTGTGCTCCTGGGTAAGCTGCTGTGAGTGCCCTGCTTTAGCAAGAGGGTTGGACTGGATGATCTTGCAGAGCTCCCTTCCAACCCCACTATGCTGGGACTGGGGAATTCTGTGATATATACTGCCTGACTGAGCCACTGGTAGCTGTCCTTTCCCCAGAGGTTCACACAGCTGTTGCGTGTTTCAGCCCAGGCACCACCAGCACACCTGGACATGATGAGAGTGACTTGGCCATGTCCATGCTGTAGCTGTCTTTGAGGCTGTCAGATGTGATCCTGTGATATGCAGAGCAAGTGTTTCTGCTTCTGCTCTTGTTGGTCTTAAGTTTAAGTCCTTGTCCCAGAGGTCATCAGGGCTGGGACTGTGCTAGGAGGGAGCATCAGGAGGAGTGCCTGGATTTTGGTTTCATATCCTGACCCCTGATCAAATTGCATGAACAGCCCTTAAAAAGGTGAAATCTCTGAGTCACAGATTGCAAGGGACCCTTAAAGGTCATCTTGCCCAACTCCCTGTAGTCACCAGGGACACCTCCAGCTAGATCAGGCTGCTCTCATGTGGTTTCATCATGGAACTGAGGGTCCTCTTGGGGCCGAGGCTCCAGGCATGTGGAGGCAGATTCAGTGTGTCAGAGAACAAGCCCCCAGCTGAGCTGGCTGGGAGCCATATCTGCCTACACCTTTCTCCATGAAACACTGAGGACCTGATGCTTTGAATCATAGGGTGGCACAGAGGATGTGAAGTAAATTTTGGTGACTCAGCAGCTTGGGTCTTGCTCCTGCTACTTCCAGCTCCCACTGTGCCACCATTTATTTCAGAAAGCAATTTTCAGTGAACAAAATTACCCCCATGGAGCAGTGCAAGGAGCTCACATAGGCTCTGCCAGCCCTCCATTCCTCAACTGTGCAGAGCTTCAGTGGTCTCTTTCACCCAGCTTGGGCTAGAAGGCAAACCTGGTAATCCCCAGGAATGCAAAGAGCTCAAATGCTGCTTCTCCTCAGATACCGAAGTTCATTTTGAGTCTTCTCTTTTACTTTCCCTGCAATCCAAACCCCACTGCTCCACTGGCACAGGGTAAGGCTGAAACTCAGGACCTCCTCTAGCACCAGTAGGCTGTGGGGGAAGGCTGCTTAGGGCTGGATGAGCACATGCTGGGGCTGGACTCCACAGGGAGAAGGATTGTGCAGAGGCATTTGGTGCCTTCATGTGCTATATTCAACTGATGTGTCACTTTGATGCCTTGTTCTGGGCCAAACAGGAGCACAGGAGAGTGACAGTGACTTCATGTAACTCTAGCTAGCAAATAACCCTGCTGAGGAGCAGCATATGCCCTCAGCATGACTTCAGACCTTAAAGGAAGATCAGTTTTGCTTAATCATCTTCCGTCTGCACAGGACCTTGGTTCAACAGCAGCCTGTGACTAACGTCACTGGCGAGACCCATTTAATGAGGGTGTCATGCTTCTTGTTGGCACAGAGAGCTTGTCCCTTGTTTCCTCTTTGAACCATCCCACCTCCAACATCTTGGAAGCTCACAGGGGACAGAGTGGGAGCTTGCTGCTCCCTGGAAGGTAGGGTGCTTCCAGGGATCGTGTGCAGGGAGCAAGCCCAGGGAATGCCACGGAGCTTACCTCCAACAGCAGAGAAATGGGGAGGCAGGGAGAGCATGATAATGAGCTTGGTTTCAAAATGGGCTTCAGGGGAGAATTTGTTGTTCTTTGTTCCTCTTATCATGCAGAAAAAGACAAAAAAGTGAAGCCCTAATTTCCAATATCTGTCACCAGCTGGATATGTTTCAGAGTCCATCTGAGCTCAGGAGGTTTCCTTGTTCCCAGTGACTTCCCTAGGCCCTGTTCCATTCCTAGTTAATGAATCATAGAATCTTCACAGAATAGCTTGAACTGGAAGGGACCTTAAAATCATCTAGTTCCAAGCCCCCTGACATAGGGACACTTCCTGCTAGACCAGGTTGCTAAAGGTTCCATCCAGCTTGATCTTAAACGCTTCCAGGTATTCACAACTTCTCTGGACAACCCATCGGTCTCTTCTACCTAGTATCAGGTGATACAACAAGAAGAAATGGCCTGAAATGGTGCCAGGAGAGGGTTAGGTTGGATATTAGGAACAATTTGTTTGCTGCAGGAGTGGTCGGGGATTGGAACAGGTTCCCCAAGGAGGTGGTAGAGTCCCCATGCCTGGAGGTGTTCAAGGAATGTGTGGCCATGGCACCTGGGGACAGGGTTTTAGTGGTCATGGTGGTGTTGGGGTGAGGGTTGGATTTGATGATCTTTGAGGTCTCTCCCAACCCAAACAATTCTATGGTTCTTTTTCTCCAGTATTTCTACCTGATAGCTGCAGCTGAGCTTTCTGCCCTATGGGAAGCAGTGCATAGATCATCCTCTGCTCACCTGCCCAAGGCACAAATTATTTTATCTATCTGGGTCTCATCTCCCTTCAGCCACCTCCTTGTCAGCACTGAGAGACTGACCCTACTTAGACATGTCTGCAGAGGAAGCAGGTCTATATTTTTGATCACTCTCATTGCCCTTATTGGTGCCTTTGTTATTTTTCCTGTACGCTTTCAACACAAGAGGGCCAGAACCATCTGTGGTATTCACGCTGTGGGCTCTTGTGGATTCACTCTGTGACACATCAGTGTTTCCAGCTCCTTCTCTATTCTTCTGTCTAACAACTTTTTGCATTTTTTATTTGCTTATTTTTCCTAACCAATTGAGCTGACATTTTCAAAGAACTAGTCACAATAATACCAAAATGTCACTCCTGAGTGTTAATCATAGCTTAGGCTTCATTACTGCCTCTGTGTGTGTAAAAAGGGGCATTTTTCTCAGTGTGAGTTCTTGTGTAGTATTGATCTTGAATTTCATCTGTGATTTTGTGGTGCAAGCACTCAGTGTCAAGAAATCTTTTGCAGCTCTTTCCTGGCAAATTACATTTTTTGCTCTGGATGATTTAGTATCATCACCGAACTGTCAACTCTCTCTTCAGCTCCTTTTCCAGACCATTTATGAGCATGTTGAGCAGCCCGTGTTCCAGTGGCACCACTCTGCTAAACTTCTACCATGGAGAAAGGCCTTTTCTTGCCACTTTTTGGTTTCTATCCGTAGTTGTTAATCCAAAAGAGAAATTTGATTTTCATCACCAAATTGATTAGTACAGGGAGAGCCTGGTGTAGCTGAAGGATGGGATGTGTGCCATCCAGAGGGACCAAGATAGGCTGGAGAAATGGGCTCAAGAGAACCTCAGGAAGTTCAATGAGGCCGAGTGCAAGGTCTTGCTCCTGGGTCAGGGCAATCCTGGGTATCAGTCCAGGCTGGAGGATGGAGAAATTTAGAGCAGACCTGCAGAAAAGGAGGGGGGGGAGGGGGGGGGGGGGGGGAAGGTGGTGGTGAATGAGAAGCTGAATATGAGCCAACTACATTAATATCTGTGTGTTAGGACCTGAGCTGAGATCCCCAGTTCAAGGCTTAGCTTTCAGCCTCTCCTATTACCCTATCATGGCTGGGATTTTTCACCTCATGTCCCAGCTGGTTTCCTGCTCATTCTGGGTTCTTTGTGTCCTCCCTCCTACAGAAATGGTGCCTAGAAGAGAGAGAGTCATATCCACCGCTTCCCCTTTGGTGACGTCCTGTAGACTGGCTACTGTCCAGCCTGCCTCCTCCTCCCTGCCCTTGCCCATTGTATCCAATTAAAACAGTTGATGGGCATCCTCATGATCCCATATTATTTTCTCTATTTTTTATTCATGGTAAAATTCAGTAAAAAGGAGGAGGAGGTAAAAAATACTACTTCTTGCTGCCCTCAGTGCTTCCAGTTAGGACCACACTGTCAGTCCCAAAGCACATCAGCTGGCATCACACAGATGTGGCAGAGGCTGCCAAAGAGGAAATGTAAGGACAAAAAAAAAAAGGCTCTTCTGCTGGTTTCTTTTCTTCTGAAACAGCCCCAGTGCCTTTACTCTGCCATCTTGAAGCTTGTTTTCTTTTTCTACCCAGTGAAGGACTCTTTCAGCCTCTGTTACCACAGAGGGGTTGAGGGAACCAAGTTATTCTAGCTCCTTGCAACTTCATGGCCTCCAGTGCTGCTGCTGGCTTCAGGTGACACATCTGGGACCTTCCTTCCCACCTTTGCCTGGCAGCCCCTAAATCTCTGTCAGGGTTTGAGATAATGCTTAATGTTTAGCACCAGTTTCCCTTAAAAGCCACTCTGGCAGTGTTTCAGGATCATTAATACGTGAGAGATGGGAGCAGGCAGCCCAGGACCAGTGGAGCACAGTGATTAATTAGCAGATTATTTGTAATCTTTTAAATGGACTGTTGATAGGGCTTCAGAGCTTTTAATTTGTCCTTCTATTAACAGAGTTTCCCAGGGTGGTGGAGCAGCAGTGACTGTAATCAAGAGACACAAAAATTGCTTTCAGGGACTTAGACAGATGAGTCTGACTCCTGTGCTTGCATGGGTGAGGAACCAAACCCAGGACAGGAGAAACACTTGCTTTTGGGATGGAAGAGTGGGAAGAGGCAAAAAGAGGGGCTGAAAAGCCGTGAACTACCTTCAGACAGTGAAATTAGTAGGCAGATTTTTCAAAAAAGAGTTAGAAAAAAAATATCTTCTCATGTACTGGTTTCCAAAATCCTGAGCACTGGAGAACCAGCTCTGAGCTTTCACAAAACTCCTCCTGCAAAAGAAATGTCACTTCTGGTGCCTAAATGTGTCTGGAGAAGTGAGCACCAAAGTTAGTTTAATAATTGTGGATACTTTTAAAATAAGGTGACAGTGAAGTAGCTCAGAGATGTGAAAGCTTGTGAAAGCTTTCGGGTTGGAGAAGTGTCAGCTCAAAACGATGCTTAACATAATGCTGGATAATGGCATCAGGAACCTTAGCTCTGTGTGTGTGTGTGCTGGGAGTGAGACAAAGCCAGTGTCAGAAGGCAGTTGGGATCCCAGAGCTGGATCCTGGTTAGGATCAGGCTTTGCCCCACCCCAGACCATTCTGAGGCTGGGAGATGGAGAAATCCTGGCATAAATCTCAAGATGAACCAACATCATCTCTGCCTGCTCGAGGGTTTTGTCCCTCCCCACATCTTATCCCTGATATGCAGGAACCGTTGAACTCTGGGCTGATATTTGTCGTATTTCATCATTTTGGGGGCAGGGAGGAGGAAGGGGCAGAACAAAGTTTTGCTTCCTGATGGCCTGGGTGTGTCACAGCAGGGTGACAGCAGCGCAGGACAGCACGCAGCAAACACCAGAGTGTGCTCCCCAGCCAGTGCACAAGCAGAGGATCACAGAACAGCCTGAGTTGGAAGGGACCTTAAAGCTCCAACCCCCTGCCATGGCAGGGACACTTGCCACCAGCCCAGGCTGCTCAAGGCCTCATCCAGCCTGGCCTGGAACACCTTCAGGGAGGGGGCAGCCACAGCCTCCCTGGGCAACCTGTTCCAGCGTCTCACCACTGTCACTGTCAAGAATTTCTTCCTCATCTCCAGTCTCAATCTGCCCTCTCCCAGCTCAAAGCCATTGTCCCTCTTCCTGTCACTACAAGCCCTTGTCAAAGATCCCTCTCCAGCTCCCCAGGGCTGCTCTAAGCTCTCCCTGGAGCCGTCTCTTCTCCTCCCAAGGCTACCCTTGTCTCCTTCCCTGCACAGCTCAGACCTGGTGTCCTGCTGGGGAAGGATAATATTGTTTGGGTCCTTTTTTCCAAAGCGCCCTTTGAGAAGCAAAAATAGCATCAGAGTAAGGGGAAAGGCAGCCTGGCTTTGAGTGGGGGCTGTGAAAGGATGCGAGTTGTGCAGTGTCCCTGTGACACAACCATTTGCGATGTGCCCAAAGCAGCAAAGCCTCAGGGCTGCAGGTCCTAGCCACACAGGAACTGCCTCTTCTCCAGGGTCCCTCAGCCAGGACTGCCCAGCACATTTCCTGGCTCTTGGCTGCTCCTTGGCAGAGCCAGGGCTGAGGACAAGCTGTGCTGTGCTGCAGACTGGCAGGGCAGTGCCACCCCCCACAGCCTGCCTCGGGCTCTGTGCGCTTTCTGCTTCCTCTCTTCAGGGACACACCTGGGCATTGTGAAGGGTCCAGGCTGAGCTGTTCCTCGCATCAGCTTGCGTCAGAAATATGCAGACTCAGATGAAGCCATGAACACACCTGTGCAGCTCCCTGGCCCAGCTTCCAAGCTGCTATAGAACCACAGAATCATTTTACATGGAAAAGACCTCCAAGATCATAGAGACCAACCATTCTTTGGCTGTACCAAGGCTAAACCACAGCCCTCATCACCACATCTCTGCAGCTTTTGGACCTCACCAGGGATGGGGATTCAACCACCTACCTGGGAAGCCTGGTCCACTGTCAGAGAAACTTTCAGTGAAGAAGTTTCTTCTAATGTGCAAACTAAACCTCCCCTGAGGCAGCTTGAGGCCATTTTCTCTCATCCTGTCACTTGTTCCTTGGGAGAAGACACCAACCTCCACCTGGCTCCAGCCTCCTTTTGGGGAGCTGTAGAGACCAATGAGGTCTCCCCTCAGCATCCTTTACTCCAAGCTGAACAAACCCAGGTCCCTCAGGTGCTCCTCACCAGCCTTGTTCTCCAGACCCTTCATCATCTTTGTTGCCTTTCTCTGAACTCACTCCAGCATCAAAACTGCCTCCTTGGAGTGAGGGCCCCAAAACTGAACCCAGTCATGAGCTGTATTTGGCATTTCTGAAGCAATCCATGCTCTTTCCCTCCTGTCTCTCCTCCCACACAAGGCTTCCCTCAGGGATGGAGGGGCTCCAGCTTTGGCTGCAGCTGGGTCCTTCATACTTTCTCTAAACTGATGAGTTTCCTTTACAGCTGCTTTAAAGGCTAAACATTCGTCTTCTCCTCATTCCCCAGCCAGCCTCCTCATACAAGCAAACTTTGCAGCTTTCTGCTGGCTTAACCTCTACAATGTGAGAGAGGGGGGCTGCAGGGACTCATTAGATTCCTCACGGTAGGTTCTTCAGATGGGGGCTGCAGGAGAAGTTGACTTTGAGCCTGGATGGAGCATTTTTGGTTACCTACCACAACATACTTTTGAAATAAACACCTAGGATTGTCTTTCACCACCTTCTAGCCCATTCTGCAGCAGGCTGGGATGTGCTGAGGGGTGGATTTTCTGATCACAGATCCCATTGCAATTTGTCCCAAACTTTTTCTGAGAAATCCTAGGACAATGCAGGTAACATCTTCCTTCTCATATCCAAGGATGTCTTCAGACAAGCTTCCACCTGAACTGGAGTTACACCAGCTTCATAGGAAGCAGAGATGGATCTGGGAGTACTGGCGAACAACAAGGTCACCGTGAGCCAGCAATGTGCTTTCATGGCTAAAAAGACCAAAGGTCTCCTAGGGCTCATGAAGAAGAGTGTGGCCAGGTTGAGGAAGGTTCTCCTTCCTTTCTACTCTGCCCAAGGGAGACCACAGCTGGAGTCCTGAGTCTAGTTCAAGCTCCCCAGTTCAAGAGAGACAGGGAACAACTGCAGAGAGTCCAGTGGAGACTCTGAAGATGCTGGGATTGGAGCATCGCTATGAGAGGAAAAGGCTGAGTGCCCCAGTGTTCAGCAAGAGCTGAAGGATCTGGAGGGGTGAAAGGCTGAGGCCAGACCCTTGTCACTGGTGCCCAGCAAGAGGACAAGGGGCAGTGGGCACAAACTGGAGCCCAGGAGGTTCCATCCGAAGATGAGGAGAAACTTGTTTGGTGTGAGGGTGCTGGAGGCCTGGAGCAGGCTGCCCAGGGAGGTTGTGGAGCCTCCTTCTCTGGACAGCTTTCAACCCTGTCTGGCCATTGTGCTCCTGGGCAAGCTGCTGTGGGTTCCCTGCTTTAGCAGGGGGATTGGACTGAATGGTTTCTAGAGGTCCTTTCCAACCCCCACTATGCTGGGAATGGAGGATTCTGCATTGAGACCAGTATCCTGAGTTTCCCACATCCAGCTCTGGAATGCTGGGGGTGGCAAATAACTGGAACAAATCCCCTGTTCCCAGCCAGGGTCAGAGCTCAGCACCCATGCTTTCTGGAAGAGCTGACAGGGCGGTTTGGCTGCCACTGTGCCCTTTGTGTTCCAGTTTTGCTTGGCTGTGCAAAATGGCAGCATGTTCATCTCATGCCCCCCACATAGCCCTGCTCTGGAGCAGTTCAGCAGGGAGGGGAATTTGAGGATCCCTTATCTCTGCACCCTGGGGTCTCTGCACTTGTGGTAGCAGCATGTCTAATTCCACTGGAGGCAGGGAAGGACCTCAGTAGAAGAGCAATGTGTTGGAAGGAGGAGGGACATAGACTCATAGAATTGTTTGGGTTGGAAAAGACATCTAGGATCATCAAGTCCAACCATCAACCCAACACTACCATGGTCACTAAACTGTGTCCCCAAGTGCCATGGCCACACCTCCAGGGATGGTGACTCCACCACTTCCCTGGGCAGCCTGTTCCGGTGACCTGTGGGAACACATCCCTTTTTTGTGTTTTTCTCATACATCCCTTGCAATCTGACTTCTTTTATCTCAGCATTAGTTTGATTCAGGGCCCCAGAAACCAATTTTCCCTCTTTTGCTGACCTTTCCTGGGCAGTTTGACATTTCCTGGTGGGTACAGGGTCAGGAAGTGACTCCCTTGCCAAGAGACCTTGCTCAATCCTTGAAATAATTCCCCTGTCTGTGCTCCTGCAGGCAGAGGAGAGGAGAACAGCAGAGAGGAGGAGATCAGACAGCGACAGAGGCCTCGAAAATGAGCACAGCCAGAGGGTGAGTGGAGTCCACTGTCCATTGCAGGGGAGCCTTGTCTTGGAAGAGGAAACCAGTAGGATGTGCCTCCCTACCAGTGAGAGTTCCCTCGGTCCTAGAGGAAGCAGTAATGTGCTCTGATGTGGTCCCCACCATTAATCCCTGTCATAGAATCATGGAATTTTTTGGGTCAGTAAAGACTTTTAAGATCATCGAGTCCAGTCCTCAACCCAACACCACCATGGCCATCAAACCATGGCCCCAGGTGTCATGGCCACGTATTTCTTGAACACCTCCAGGGATGGTGACTCCACTGCCTCTCTGGGCTGCCTGTTCCAATCCCTGACCACTTTTGCAGGAAAGAAATTGTTCCTAATCTCCTACCTGAACCTCCCCTGGCAGAATTTCAGGCCATTTCCTCTCAGCTGGAACTTTGTGGAGCAGAACAGACCCAAAGCAAAGCAGGGCTTGGAAAGAGGTAATAGGGCGCCTGCCCTTCACACCTTGTGGTGGCTGCTTATGCCACCAGCCCAGCAGCAGGGGGATTTTACAGGGTAGAGTCCTCACCCATGTGGCAGCACTGCCCTCATTGGTTTCTCACCAAAAAAAACACTTGCTCATGTGTTGAGAAGCTCAGGACTGTGTTAGCTGCAGCTCCTCCCTGCAACAGAAGCCAGGAGGTTGGATGTAAATGAAAGTGCAGCTCTTCCTACAGACTCTTTAATGCAAACCCTGGAGGGCATTCTGGCTCCCCCCAGCCTGCAGATGCTCTTAATTAACAGAGCTCAAATTTAATAGCCACACCTCAGTGGGATTCATTAGGAGGACACAGATGGGCTCTGAAACATTAATTCCAGCTGAATACAGACCCCTCAAGAGCAGAAAAGGGGAGAACAGTAGCCTGTGGCCTAGCTCACCAAAGCCACACTGCAGGTGAGATGAGTTTTTGGTCAGGGAGCAGCTGGCCCTGCTCTTGGAGTTCCATGGACCCCTCTGCATTTCTACGGAGCAAGTGCCGGCATTAGTCTTGGTCTTGCCCAAGTTTTGCCTTCCCCTTGGCTGTGGGGCAAGGTGATGACACAGGGTACTTCCCTTGTCCTCCCACTCTGGAGAGGGAACCTGGTCTTGTGAGCTGTGTGCTGCTCAGCTCTTGCATGCTGCTTCTTTTTGGGCACATCAGGATCCATGACGGCAGGACCTGCTGTACTGTGAAGCTGGAAGCTGTGAGGAGCATCTCCAGGTCTGTGCCCAGCCTTTCTTTGTCTCTGTGTTCCTTGCCTTTTTGTAGGCCTCACCTCTCCCTTCTTGCGGACGCAGTTTCAGGTCCTTCTGCTCCTGCCAGCTAAAGAATGGAGGAGCAATCACTGCCACCCCACCTCCAGCCCACGCTGCTGGGTCTCCTTGGTAACAGGGCTTTCAGTTGCTCCTTCCCTGCTGCTCTGCTTTGATCAGCAGCACAATCCAGGGAAGGGGCAATGGTAGCCGGTGTGGAAGGGCACATGTATGAAGTGATGAATTATCTACTGGTAATTAGCACCCTGGGACCCAGCTCTGCACTAAGCTATTCTCTACACTGTGTTGCTTGAGAGCATGGCATGGCCACTTGGCTGCTCGTTCCACCACATCCATTAACCTGATAGCTAGGTTACCTGCTCCCTCCCTTCACATGCTCCAGCAGTTTGGAGCTGTCTTTTCATTAAGCTTTGAATTCTGGAACAGTGGCAGCTCTTAACTAGTCCTTCATGAGGAAGAATGAGAAACCAAGAGGCTGGAAGCAAGGGCAGTGAAGAGCCCTCACAATGGGCTCCTGTGGATGCCTGATGGCCACAGAAGGCTCTTTTCCTCCACAGCCCTGTTAGTGTGAAGGACTTGCAAGTTCTCCTCCCTCCTCCAGGTGAGACTGGAGAGGGCCTATTTATAAGGGTCTGTGGTGATAGAACAAGGAGTGATGGTTTGAAACTAGAGCAGAGTAGATTTAGGCTGGACATAAGGAAGATGATCTTTACTATGAGGGTGGTGAGATGCTGGAACAGGTTGCCCAGAGAAGCTGTAGGCACCTCATCCCTGGTAGTGTTTAAGACCAGGCTGGATGAGGCCTTTGAGCAACCTGGTCTAATGCAAGGTGTCCCTGCCCATGGCAGTGGGGTTGGAACTGGATGATCTTTAAGGTTCTAGTTCCACCTCCCCTGCCATGGGAAGGGACAGCTTCCACTAGACCAGGTTGCTCAAGGCTACAGATGGAAATGCTTTAAAAGTCTGCAAAGCTGTGAAGTCAACCAACCCTGGGACCAGTATGGAATCATAGAATCATTTTGGTTGAAAAAGACCTTTAAGATATTTAGGTTGTGAGTAAAGCTGAGCCCTTGCATGTCCCCATCACTTCAGAGAGAGAAGCTGACCTTGCTACAGGTTGTTCTCCAGTGTCGCTAAGATTTCTGGTGATGACAGAGCAAGGACACCAAACACAGCTGTTTCAAACACTTTATTAACAAGAAGCTCTTTTGCCTCCTGTAGGATGGTGGGAAGTCAGCCCAGAGGAGCCCCGGAGAGCTGAGCTGGGCTCTGGCGGGGCGGGAGCGCTCAGAGTACGTGCGCTGGAAGAGGGAGCGGGACCAGATCGACCTGGAGCGGCTGGCGCGGCACAGGAACGCCAGGGGCGAGTGGCGGCGTGCCTGGGATGTGGAGAAGTCAGAGCACATGTAGGTTCTGCTCAGTCCTGAGGTGCTTTGTCTGCAGCAGGCCATCTAAAGCCGGTGATGACATCTTGGGTAGCTCTCTTGCTGGTCAAATCTTCTGTTATCATGTGCCTCTCCCTGACTGAATTCACATTGCTGTCTCTTTCTCCTCCCAACTGTGTCTGGTGGGACCAGATATCTGAGTGATTCTCCTATTTTCTTTCTGATATGAGGGCTCCTACCCTGCTAGGAGATAGTGTGTGCTGACAAAGCTTGCCTGCCTTTGGTCCCACCAGGACTTGGACTGTGGGGGAGAAGGGAGCATGAATCATGCTCCATCTATCTCTGGAGGATCCTCTCCATCTCCACATGGATAAATCCAATAGCAGGAGGGTACAAGTGCTCTTCTAGAAACAGGGGTGGTCAAACTCACATTGCAGGTTTTCTCACTGTCCTGCTTGTTTCTCCTTTTCAACCAGACTAGAGGCCAACAGGCCTAAATCCTCTGCACCTCATAAACCAAACCCTTTCAGGTGCTGCAGCATGAAAGGGTCACTTAAACATCTGCTCTGGGGAAAATGTTCGAGACAGCAACACAGAAAAGCTCTTACTGGGGTCTGACATCTCCCTGCTTTAAGCATTGGCCCTCAAGCTGTGCTTGTTCAGCTGGGTCACACCAGGTGGAAAGCTCTGGCACCTGCAGCAGGATGAAGTTTGATAGGGTGTGGAGTCGGGGAATGTTTTCTGACAGAGGAGTTTGTACAGGGCAGATAGGTGGGACAACCTTTTGGCTGAGGAATGGCACCAAATACATAGATTTCAGTCCCTGAGACCTCAATAATTAGAGGCAAATTTACGTAAGTGGGTGCTGAGGGTTGCTCTAAGACAGCTCTGGGCCCCATTCTTCTGAACATCAATTTTTAAGGGAAAAGCCATAATACAACCCAAGCAGGATTAGAAACTAATCAAACCATCTCAACCAAAGGCTGACACATCGTGAAGCTGCTTCAAACTGTGTTTGGAAACTTGGGGAGCTGCATTTGAGCCTGGGACAGCTACATATCACCAACACACTAGCACATTACGTGCTACATGAACTTCAGCAGAAGTTAATGACTTCTCCCTAGCATCAGGTGATAGAACAAGAGGAAATGGCCTGAAATTGTGCCAGGGGAGGGTTAGGTTGGACATTAGGAATAGTTTCTTTCCTGCAAGAGTGGTCAGGGATTGGAACAGGCTGCCCAGGGAGGTGGTGGAGTCACCATCCTGAAGATGTTCAAGAAACCTGTGGCCATGGCACTTGGGGACATGGTTTAATGGCCATGGTGATGTTGGGTTGATGGTTGGACTTGATCTTAGAGCCCTTTTCCAACTGAAAAAATGCTATGATTCTATTCTAGAATTAAATCCATCTGTATGTGTGCCAATGTAAAGGTTTTAGAGGGTCTCCTTTTGGGGTAGAATTGCCTCACAGCCTCACCTCTCCTGGGCAGTGCAGTTGCAGATCCTGCTGCCAAGCCTGTACATATTTGTCAGTGGGCAGGTGCAGAAAGGGCCAAAGGTTGGAGTCTGCTCATCTCAAGGTCTCCTGCCCATGATTTTGCCTGCTGGAGGAGAACCATCAGGTCTGACAATGCCTGTTTTTAACCTGCAGGTTTGAAGAGGACTTTGTTAAGGATGGGGAGCCAGCCTTGGATAATCCCAGCCATAAGAAAGGTTGGCAAGGGACACCTAGACTCTGCCCTGATGCTGGTGAATGACGAATGTCAGCTGTGAAACTGCTTGCTGGGCAAATGCCTCTGAGTGCAGCACTGGGGTGCCAGCCCTCTCTGCCCTGCAGGGTGCTCAGGGCTCTGAGTGTCTGGGTGCTAGAGCTTTTGATCTTCCCATCCAGAACAGTGGCTTCCGTAACCTCCTACTACATGACCCCGAGGCTGGACACTGCCTTCTGTCCCAGACACTGGTTTGAGAGGCAATCCTATTCCAGAACACATCATCTCTGATCCCTGTGGCATGTGCTGGCTTCTTTACTAGCAGAAGTCTGTCACAACTCCTGTTCCTCAGGAGATGGACTAGCAAAACAAAGCTTTCCCTTGTGACACCCTGTTTGAATGTCAGGCTTTCTGCTGCCTGTCCCTTGCAGAACCTCATTTACCCCATGCATGCTTTGCTTTGTCCTTCTAGGGGGAAGGAACTCAAGGAAATTCCAGCACAGGTCCTTTCCTCCCAACGGGAGAGGTGAGTAAAGCCCAAGACTGGGTTGCTTACCACTCTAAATGTCAGAACCTCTGATATGTCCTCATTGAGAGAGTTGCCTCAGGTTTGGAGAGCCTTTTGGTATCACACCACATGATTGCTCTCATAGCTGTGTGGTGCAAGTGTGTGCTGTGTGGCAAGGGAGGACACGAAAGGTCTTATGGAATAATTTCCATAAGAAAAGTAGTTTCTTGGTGTGGTGTTCAGTAAGATTGATGGTTTCAAGGCATTTTCAAGTTGTGGGTGCACCCTCTCTGGAAATGTTCAAGGCCAGGTTGGATGAAGCCTTGAGCAACCTGGGCTGGTAGAAGGTGTCCTTGCCCATTGGCAGGCATGCTGGAACGAGATGATCTTCAAGGTCCCTTCCAAGCCAAACCATTCTGTGATTCTATTTCAGTTGGAAAATCCCTTTAAGATCATCAAGTCCAACCATTACCTAACTCTACCTAGTCTGAAGCTAAACCATGATCCCATATCTTGTGAGAACAGCACAAGGGGGACCGTGTCCAAGAAATAAGAGTTAAAGCCCTAGCTGGAATAAAAACTGCAGAAGAAGCCCCCTTAAATTCTCAGTTTGTGTTCATTGCTTTAGAAATGACACATGCAGCATGGACGCAGTTCTGGGGACTTCTCCCTCCAGAGCTCCTCTCCAGTGATACAAGGGTGCTGGTCCCTTTGGTGGTCCATCAACTGGTTCTTCCTGCTCTTGCATGGTATTTCCAACCTGTCTTCTAGGTGGAGGACAGCACGGAGTGAATGTGAGCGACCCTGGTCAGAAGGTAGTGCCTGCTGTGAGCAGCCGAGCCAAGGGGAAGGACAGACTGACAGGCAGAGCCAGGAGGTAAGGAGGTTGCCAGTACTGCCATTGGCACTGTGCTTGCGATACAGTCATGGAATCACAGAACTGTTTTGGCTGGAAAGGACCTTTTAAGATCATGGAGTCCAACCCTTAAACCAGCACTGCCAGGGCACCACACTAAACCATGTCCCTCAGTGCCAAATCTCCATGGCTTGGAAACCCTTCTAGGGATGGAGACTCCAACACTGCCCTGGGCAGCCTGGGCCGGGCCTTGACAACCCTTTCCATGAAGAAGTTGTTCTTCATGTCCAACCTGAACTTCCCCTTGGACAGCTTGGGGCCATTCCTCTTCTACTGTTGTTTATTCCTTGGGAGAACAGACAACCCCCCCTGGCTCCAACCTCCTTTCAGGGAGTTGTGGAGAGCCAGAAAGTCTCCCCTCAGTCTCCTTTTCTCCAGGCTGAACAACCCCAGGTCCCTCAGCTGCTCCTCACCTGACCCTCCATCAACTTTGCTGGATCTGCTCCAGCCCCTCAATGTCCTTCTTGGAGTGAGTGGTCCAAAACTGACCCCGTATTTGAGCTGTGGCCTCACCATTGCCCAGTCCAGGAGGACAATCACCCCTCCAGTCCTGCTGGCCACACTATTTCTGATACAGGTCACATTCCTTGCCTAACTGGGAAGAGAGACAGACAAAGATACTGTTCCACAAGGGCAGCTGTTTGAATAAGTTCACGTTGGCTGGGGCCATGTCTGGCAGAAGCAGGCTTTGTGGGGTCTGTGGTATTTGTGTGGTCTGTTATCACTGTACTTGCACCCTGCATCTCTGCAGAACATGCCTGGGGAGGTCAGGGTTTCCCTGACTGGATCTGGGTTGCACTGGCAGATGCCCCAACCAGCTTTTGAACACATCTGACTTCCAGGCACGGCTGATGTGGAGGAGCAGCCTCCAAAGATGGTTCCAAACTGAATCAGCAGTAATTAGGACTGACACTATCGTACAGTCTCCTGCTTAAACAGCTCCTCCTACAGCCTCCTGACTTGGTGGGGAGGAAAGTGGCCTGTTCCTGACAGCTGTGTGCAGCACACAGCAGGGCAGTGATTTGCACAGGAGTCATTTCAGAACATCGGCAAAACGAAGCCATTCTGCAGGTTCTCCCATGTCCTCCCAGGGCCCCTCCCCTGCTGCTCCCCATAATTAAATCTCAATGCAGTCTCCAGTTTCCTGGAGCCATGCTGATGGTTTAATAACAGTGATCATCTTCACAGCACTGCCATGCCCTTTAGCAGGCAACTGAAGGATGAAGAGTTGATTACAGACCCTGTGCCTCTTTATTTATCCAGACACAAAACCTTTTCTGCAGCACTTAATGTTGGTGTTCTTCAACCACCCAGGTCAGTTATGACCATGCAGTTCACCAGATGCACATCCAGATCCTGCTTCACAGGGATACTTGCAGCATTTCCCAGAGACAGTGTTCATGGAAGCACAGACTCACAGAACTGTTTGGTCTGGAAGAGACCTCTGAGCTTATCAAGCCCAGCTGCTCACCTGGAGCTCACAATGCTACCACTGCTGCTAAGCCACTGCCACTAAATCACACCCCTCAGCACCACATCCATGCAGCTTTTAAACACCCCCAGGGATAGAGATTCCACCACCTCCCTGGGCAGCCTGTTCCAGTGCCTGAGAGCCCTTTCTGGGAAGAAATTGTTTCACATGTCCAACCTAAACCTCCCCTGGTGCAGCTTGAGGCTATTCCTTCCTCTCTCTAACCTCCTTTCAGGGGCTTGTAGAGAGCCAGAAGATCTGTGTTCATCCTTCTCTTCTGAAGATTAAACAGCCCCATTTTGCTGAGGAACTGTTCAGAACCTGGTTTAGTGGACATGGTGGTGGTGGGTTGACAGCTGAACTTGATTTTAGAGGTCTTTGCCAATGTTAATGATTCTGTGAGAAACCTTCAGTTGGAAGTCAGCTGCTGCTGGCTGTTCCTTGGCTGACCTGAGGAGCTAGGCAGGGTCTGTGTAAGCAGCACCATAGAATGGTAGGGGTTGGAAGGGAGCTCTGGAGATCACCAAGTCTGACCCCGCTGCCAAAGCAGGGTCACCTTGGGCAGGTCACACAGGAATGCATCCAAAGGGGTCCTAAAAGTCTTTAGAGAAGAAAACTCCACAACTTCTCTGGGCAGCCTGCTCCAGGGCTCCATCACCCTTACAACAAAGAAGATTCTCCTTGTGTTGAGGATTCTGCTCTCAGGACAGCACTAGGTGTCACAGTCAGAGCCTGGCACTCTATTAGGCCTGGAGATCTTGGACTGTTGCTTTTGTTTCCAGTGGCTGTGCTTGAGCAAATGCACCTGAGCAACCAGAACTCGCAGCTCCTTGTGCTGGGGCCTGGGAATCCGCTTAAAGGTGGGTTGTCTGCTGTCTTCCTAAGCCCTGCTGGTTAATCAGCCTTGATAAAATGAGATTTAATTCTCAGAACTGGCTGAAGGATGGGATCATCAGCACACAATCCACTTAGCTTTGTCTGTGAGTTACATTCCACTCCTTCCCATTCTTCAGCTCCATCCCTAATAAAATGTCCTTGGGAAAGAAGCTGATGAGCTGTGGTCCTGCTGGCTCTGCCCTGCCCACTGAATGGAGCATGGTTGGATCCCAGCAGATCCCAGAGGATATTTAGGATAGGCACACCAAGAGATTTGCTTGGTGCTGCTAAGTTCTGTAAACACCTTGGAACAGGTCAGGTGAGCATGCTGGCCAGTTCAGCATTGCTGTCTAGCTGGTTTGGGCAGGGGTGTCTGCTCTGAGCTGGCTCTGCAGGCCACCTTTAGCTCTACCTATCCAGCCTGTGCCTAGAAATTTTTCCACACTGACTTTCAGAGCCTTTGCAGGGCACCACTGAAAATGCAGCCTGGCTGGTGGGGGTTTCTTCCACAAAAAGAGGCCCCTTTGTGGTCTGAGCGGGTGGTGAGGACTTACCCTGTGTTGAGGACATGACCTCACTGCCCATGGGTTGTATGCGAGGTCTGCATCTAAGCCCTGGAAGGACTGCTCCAGGCTGCTTCACCCTCTCAATAAGGACACTGCTCGGAGAGCCTGGAGGTGCAGCGAATGCAACTCACTCCTGCCCTAGGGAGTGGGCTAGGTGTGAAGCATCTTGGTGTGATTGTGTGGTGGAGCCTGTGATGTCAGCTCCCACACCAGTTTCACAAGGGCCTGTGGGGTCACTGTCACATGTTTGTCTCTGGCAATGCCTGACTCTGCAGCCACCTCAATGTGCATTTCCATTTGTTTTGTGTCTTGGCCCAAATCTGCCAAATGAAGAGGCCAGCAAGCCCAACAGCATCTGTCCAGAGAAGAATCAAATCTCATATGCACAGAATCCCAGCAGGGTGGGTTTGGAAGGGACCTCTGGAGATCATCCAGTATACCCACCCTGCTAAAGCAGGGCACCAACAGCACCTTGCCCAGGACCACAATGTTCAGGGGGGTTGCATTCTCTGTAGAGCAGGAGAATCCACAACCTTTCTGGGCAGCCTGCTCCAGGACTCCAACACCCTCACACCAAAGAAATTTCTCCTCATCTTCATCTGGAACCCCCAGGGTTCCAGTTTGTGCCCATGGCCCATTGCCCCTCCCTGTCTGCCTCTCTGTCTGGAATTGTGGCAATCTGTGACACTTGGGCACTGTCAGACAAGCAGGACAGGGCCATGGCAGACATCAGCAAGAGCCATCTGTAGATCCTGTTAGTCTGAGCCCTGCTGTTCTGGCCATTGGGTCCTAGGTTTTCATTCCATTTGGAATTACAACCACCAGCTCATGAAGACGTAGTGGTCTCAGATGAGTGTCTCTGGATGAGCTCAGTCCTTTGCAGGTGCTAGAAGCAGCTGGAGCAGGAACTGGCCACCTGTATCTCTTGCTGCCTGCTCAAAGTGTTCAGATAAGGAACGCATGGACCTAGTAGAAATTCCCACACAGGTGTGAGGCAGGCAGAGTGGCTTTGCCACAGGAGAACTTGAAGGCCTAAATCCTGATTTATTTTTTTTCTTGGCAGGTGGGATGCAAAAGAAGGCGAGGACATGTCTCTTCTGAAGGATGACCTTGACAGCCAGGTGGGTTCATGGGTTCAAGGCGAGCTGCTGAGTTCTCTCAAAACATCCACTGTGAGGAAAGTTGGAGGCTCTTGGCTAGGGCAGAGCTGGGACACCTCCATATTGGGGTGAATGTGCCCCTTGTTGGCACTCTGCAGATGGCTTGGTCTGAGAGCAGCTTCACATCCTGCACTGACCCTCTGTGAGCACAATAATCCCACTTATTCTGCTCCTTAGACACTTCTCTTCTCCACTTACATCATTCTATGTCCTTTAATGGCCTCCACAAAAGTTTCAAGTTTGGAGACTCATCACAGACAAGGGAGACTTGTTTTAATTAGCTTAACTAATTATCTCCTTTTCTCAGAGAAGCCTTGGTACAGACAAGTGGAAGAGCAGAGGTGAGGAGCAAGTGGAAGAGAACTCCATGGCTGACCTGGAGAAGAAGGTGAAACAGACAAGTCTCCAAGATCACGGGGCCCCCTTATCACAAAGGCTACGAAGTGGAAAGATCCAATCTGCCCACAATGGCCAGAAGGAAGAGCAGAGAGGAGTGAAGGACAGGGAGGTGCCCATGCCCAGCACAGGTGCATCAGATCCAGGGCCCAAGCCAAGTCAGGGAGGCACTGGGGAAGATGCTGATGGGCAGCCTGGCACTGCTGACGTCTCCCAGGAGAAGGAGAGCACTAACAGCTCTGCTCCACAGAGCAGCCTTCCAAGCACTGAGCAAGCCACCAGGTATGGCAGTGAGGAGACTCTGTCACTGCTTGTGGGAGCTGGCTCAGAGAAAACCTCAGCTTCAGGACAGGAGTCCACTGAGAACTCTCCAGGCAGCCATGGAGGAAAGCTGGACACAGCAGCAGGAGACAGACTGGATGCAGGTCAAGGACAGCTGGTGGGAAAAAGAGGGGAGGAAGTGACCCAAACCACTGCCCTTCAGGGACAGACATTTGCACTGAAAGACAGTCAAGATGCTGAAGGCACTGAACACAAAGGAGAGCCTCTGCCCCCGAGGAACACCATCTCTGACAAGACTGTTGTGTCTGAACAGGACACAGCAAAATCACAGTCCAGGGAAGGGGACCAGCCTGAGGACTGCAAGGACAAGGACAGTGAGGACACCCACAACTAGCAAAGATTGTACCAGCTTGCCCTGAGACAAAAGGTGAGTCCCTGACCCCTCTCCCCACACTGTGGTTATTATCCTATTGTACAGCCCCACATCCCCCTTTTCTGTGGTCATAATGGGACAGAGCACCAGATTCCCATCCAGAAATGTTCATTAACAGCAACACAGGGCCCTCCTGGAAAGGAGTTTGAAGAAGTTTGTGTGGTGAGCAGGAGGAAGAAAATGTTTGTGTCCCTGTATTCAGCACTGGTGAGGCTACACCTTGAATCCTGGGTTCAGTTTTGGGTTCTTCACTCCAACAAGGACATTGAGAGGCTGGAGCATGTCCAGAGAAGGGTAACAAAGCTGGGGAAGGGTCTGGAGAACAGGGCTGCTAAGGAGCAGCTGAGGGACCTGGGGGTGTTCAGCCTGGAGAAAAAGAGCGTGAGGATAGACCTTGTTAAGACCCTCCAATAGAGAGAAGAAAGCTGGGGACAGACTTTTGAGCAGGGCCTATTGTGACAGGACAAGAAGTGATGGTTTAAACTAAGAGAGGGAGATTTAGACTGGAGAGAAGATGACACGTTTGACACTGAGGACTGTGAGACCCTGTCCCAGGTTGTCCAGAGAGGTGGGATGCCCCATGCCTTGGAACCATTGTCTGGGGCTCTGAGCAACCTGCTCTAGTTGCAGATGTCCCTGCTGACTGCAGGGAGGTTGGGCTAGGTGAGCTTTAAAGGTCCCTTCCCACCCAAACCATTCTGGGATTCTAATAACACTCCTTGAGAGCCAAAAAGCCCCCAAAGACCTGGATTTCTCCAGCACAAGCTCAGCACAACCAGAGTAGTCCCTCTGCCTGGCTGTCCAGCTGGGCTCCTAGGAGCAACCAAAGAACAATCACCACCAAACAGCACAAGCTCATTTGGCTCAAGGGGGTTAAGTTATCAGCATGTTTGGAGCAAAAAGGTCTCACGCCTGTGCCTGCTGGTGTTTGAAGTTTGCAGCTCCCCATGGGAGGCCGCACACCACCATGGATAGCAGCCATAAATAGCCACCAGCTGGTGGCAGTCCCTTCATTCTCCCCTGGCTTCTGTTTCCTACTGCTCCACAGACATCAGGTTTAGACCACAGTGTGTATACAGAGCTGCAAAGTTCTGCCTTATTTCCATGGAATTCTCCCTCAAGCAGCTCTTTGGAACCAGGTCCCTCAGGATTGCCCCTGACTGAGGTTGGTTGGGGTCCTTGGCAGGGTTTTCCTGTTTGGTTTTGGTTTTTTGGTCCTGATGCCTGTACCTGGCTCCAGGTGATGCCTTAGGGCAAGGAGTGCACAAAGGGCAACCCACAGGAAACTTGTGTTCAGTAAAGCCATGGTGTGTGGCACACAAGGGACTTCATAGGTGTGGGCATCCTTGAGGGAAATGTCACTTGACCTGGCCAGGCTGGAGAGTTGGGGGAGAGGAACCTCATGAAATTCAACAAGGATCCTGCACCTGGGGAGGAATAACCCCCTGCAACCAGTACAGGTGAGAGGTGACCTGCAGCTCCAAGCAGAAGAACCTGGGAGTGGTGGTGGACAACAAGGTCACCATGAGCCAGCAACGTATCCTCATGGCCAAGAAGGCAAATGGTCTCCTGGGGGCCATGAAGAAGAGTGTGGCCAGCAGGTTGAAGGAGATTCTCTTCCCCCTCTACTCTGTACTGTTGAGGCCATATCTGGAGTACTGGTCCACCTCTGGTCTCCCCAATTCAAGAGAGACAGGTAATTACTGGAGAGAGTCCACTGGAGGCTATGAAGATGCTAGGATTGGAGCATCTCTGCGAGGAGGAAAGGCTGAGCGCCCTGGGGCTGAGAGCCTGGGGAAGAGCAGCCTGAGAGGGGATCTGAGCAATGCTCCGGAAGGGATAAAGGGCAGAGGGCAAGAGGCTGGGGCCAGACTCTCGTGAGTGGTGCCCAGAGGTGGGACAAGGGGCAAGAGGCACAAACTGGATGCTAGATGATCTTTAAGGTCCCTTCCAACCCAAACCAGTCTGTGATTCTATGATTTTGTGATCATTCCGAACACTGACAGGGCAGCAAGATAAAGCAGTACACCAAGAGCTGTGCTTTTTTTCTTAGCATGCAGAATTATACATTTATTTTTCCCTTTGTACCTAGCACCGTGGATTCAGGTGCCCAAACCACCCTCATTATTTGCTTCCTCTCACAACTTGAGTACAATCCTTAAGGAATGGGTATTCCTGAGGGAATGGCCCAGAGAGCAGGTGGGAGGCCGTGGGTGGTTCCTCATGTGTAGCTTTTAAGAGCTGCTCACTCTCAGCTGCAGAGCCTGAGCCTGACTGTACTGAGCTGATGTCAGCCACACAATTCCCAGATTATCCCACAGCAGCAGGTGGCAGGAGTGGGTGGTTTCACCCTCTGGGGTGGTAACAATGGTACTACAAGTTCTCTGTGGATGAAAGATTTCGTGTGGCAAGGTAAATGGCTTGTTATGCAAGCCTCCAGGAACCATAGAACTGTTGGGGTTGGAAGAGACTTTTTGATCATCAAGCTCAGCTGCTCACCTGGAGCTCACAATGCTGCTGCTGCTGCTGCTGCTGAGCCACTAAACCACATCCCTCAGCACCACATCCAAGAGTCTTTAAAAACCCCTAGAGGTGGCCACTTCACCACCTCCCTGGGCAGAGTGGTGCAGGCCTTGACAACACTTTCTGGGAGGAAATTGTTCCTCATGTCCAACTTGAGGCTGTTTCTTTTTGTTCTGTCATTTGTTCCCTGCCAGAAGAGACCAACCCCTACCTCAGTCCAACCTCCTTTCAGTAGAGTCAGAAGGTCTCTTCTCCTTTTCTCCAGGCTAGACAACTCCAGGTCCCTCAGCCACTCCCCATCAGCCCTATTCTCCAGACCCTTCCCCAGCTTTGTTGCCCTTCTCTGGATCTGCTCCAGCCCCTCAATGTCCTTGGAATGAAGGGCCCAAAACTGACCCCAGTATTCACGGTGTGGCCTCACCAGTGCTGAGTAGAGGGGGACAATCACGTTCCTAGACCTGGTGGCCACACTCCTGCTGATACAGGTCAGGATGCCATCAGCCTTTTTGGCTGTCTGGGCGCACACTGGCTCATCTTCAGCCAGTTATCAGTCAACGCTTCCAGGTCCTTCTCCACCAAGCAGCTCTCCAGACACTCCAGTACTGAGCAGCTCTGTCTTGGTAAATCCAGGTCAGCTGGAGACCTTTGCTGGGTTCTCTGTCCATGTCACCAGCAGACATTGTACCAGGGAATGTCCTGAAGTGCCTGGTGGAAAACAGGAGCGAAGTCTGGGCTGAGAATCTGAGTTACACAGAGTCTGAGTGACAACTGTACAACTGGAGTACAGAGGGTTCATAGCAAATGGGAAAGAATTAATGCAATCAGGACCATAGGATATGACCAGCCTTAAGGAGAAGCATCTGGTGGGATGTGCCATCTTAGGTGGTCAGGACTGGCTCATAATTTCCTGCCAGGAGGTAGCAGAAACTACTAACTTCACAGATTCATAGAATGTGTGGATTGGAAGGGACCCTGAAAGGTCATCTTGTCCAACTGCCCCTGAAGCCAGCAGGGACATCTCCAACCAGAGCAGATTGCTCAGGGCCCCAGCAAGTTTCTTCTTGAATGTCTCCAGGGATGGTGTCTCGACCACCTCTGCAGGCAACTTGTTCCAGTGTCTCACCACCCTCATTGTGAGGAACTTTGTCCTAATGTCTAACTTCTCAGTCAGACATTATTGGCTTTCCTGTTGAAAGACAGATTCGACAAATTCCATGCCTGTACCAGAACTGTGTCTCCTTCAACCCTTCCTTTTCCACCACCCCCAAACTGGAGCACTGGTTAAACCTTTTCTGCACAGAAAATGTTAATGGGATGGGTTTAAAGACTGGGGATTCAGTTTGGATGTGCTGCAGTCACTGACAAATCGCTGTGGAAGGAGATGGCAGGAATTTGCACAATGCCACCTGCCAGCCCCAAAAGGAATCTAAAAATATCAGACCACTAAAAAGTTCATCTTTGTGGAGTTCCCACCCAGCAGAAAATCCTCTACCAGCTCACATCACCTGCTGCCATGGATGTGCCCTCTGTTCCCAGATCTCACATGTCCCAGAGCTCAGTGGGTGCCTGCAGCAACAGTGAACATCAGTGATGGGGCCTGCAAGGAAGCTGGGGAGGGACACTTTATAAGGGCTTGTAGTGACAGGATGAGGGGTGAAGGCTTTGAGCTGGGAAAGGGGAGATTGAGACCAGAGATTGGGAAGAAATTCCTGAGAGTGAGGGTGGTGACACACCGGAACAGGTTGCCCAGGGAGGCTGTGGATGCCCCTCCCTGGAGGTGTTGAAGGCCAGGCTGAATGAGGCCTTGAGCAGCCTGGGCTTGTGGGAGGTGTCTCTGCCTGTGGCAGGGGGCTGAAACTCTTGAAGGTCCCTTTGAACCCAAAGCACCCTGTGATTCTATAATATGCTCTCCACCTGCCCTGCTCCTGGGCTCTGTGGAGCCCTTTTGTCCCCCGTGCAGCAGCAGATTTCATGCTCCACCACAGTTGCTGCTCACCCATTTCTGCAGAGCACCTCCTTGCAGCATGTGGGTTTCACCAGCTTCCACTGCTAATGTCTATTTATGGCACTAAAAACCTCTAGCACCTTCAAAACAGTTGGATATACAGTGCAGAGAGTGTGGTGGGGCTTTCATCCTTTGCTTCACATAACAAGGAATAAATATTTACCCGAAGTGCAGGACTGGAATCCCTGGAGAGTGGCCAACAAGTTCCAGAGAAGCAAACGATACACAAAAACCACAGAAGCTTTTCCCTGAAGTCTCCTGAGAAAATTAATCCTAACATCTTTCAGAGAAACTGCAGCTGGGGGTAGATTTCCAGAGCAGCTCCAGGGAGCTGACCTTGCAGCTCTGGCTGACGTAAAGAGGAGTGAGGCAGGCAGGGACTGAGTGCTGCAGGAGGAGCGGTCGGAAGAGGTCAGCTGTCTGATACAAACCAGCACCAAAGTTTGGGGCAGGAAGCAGTGCAAGCAGATGCCTACACTTCTCAATATAGCTATAGAGCTACTGAAGGACATACCAGCTTCCTCAAGCTTCAGGAGAATCAGAGAATTATGGAATTGTTTGGGTTGAAAGAGACCTCTAAGATCACAGAGTCCAAACCTCAACCCAACACCACCATGGCCACTAAGCCATGTCCCCATGGCCACACCTTTCTTGAACACCTCCAGGGACAGTGACTCCACCACCTCCTTGGGCAGCCTGTTCCAATGCCTGACCACTCTTTCAGTAAATAAATCGTTCTTCATATCCAACGTAAACCTCCTAAACCAAGACAGGGTCACCCCAGGGCAGGTCACACAGGAACACACCCAAATGGGTCTTGAAAGCCTTCAGAGGAGACTCCACAACCTCTCTGGGCAGCCTGCTCCAGGGCTTCAGCACCCTCACACCAAAGAAGTTTCTCCTCATCCTTATGCAGAATTGGGACACAGTGTGGCTGAATGCAGAACTTGGCAGAATTATCTTTATACCTCTGGAGTGATGGGAAGCCCTTCTTGTAGCATGCCATGGGAAAATATTGCTAACATTGGAAACCAGGGATTATGTGAGAATGGTTCTGGGAAAAAGGACTGGAGAGCCACAGGGAAGGGCTCCAGGGATGCTCAGGAAGTGGCTGTTTAGTCTAGCAAAATGAAAGCAGCAAGGATGGAGGTGGGATCTCTGTAAATACAACAGGGTAGTGAGCGCCAGTGAAGGAGGAGAAACAGTCAAGCCAGAAAACAAGACTGGCGGAAGGAGAAGGACCAATGTTGTGAGGGAGCCCATAAATAAATCTGGGAAAATTAGAAAGAGGTTGTTACCTGTCAGAGGTGGCAGGTGGCTTGGAAGCATTCCATGATTGAAGCAGGGACTCTTCTCACCTTCAGGGCCTGACCAGCATGCCTTGGCAGGGAGTAGAATCATAGGATCATAAAGGTTAGAAAAGACCTCTACAATCAAGTCCAACATTCTACCCAATGACCACCAGACTAGGTAGAAGATGCCTCATGATCTTAGACATCTTTTCTCTGGCCTCACAGCACATGCTGGAACAGCAGATAGATACAGCCACTTTAAAAAAGCCAAGGGAGAAAAGGTGGTGTGATGATGCTTAGCAGATGGTCCTTGCAAGGCGCATCTGAGTGTGCCTTGTGGTATCTCACCAGATTGTCTCAGTGTTTCACTAAGAATAAAATTCCCTCTGAGAGCTCTGGACCTGTCCCAGGAGACACCCAACAAAACAATGCCTTCCAACCCAAGCAGAGGATGGATAGCACTAGCCTCAGCTGAAGAAAAAAGGGCCAAACTGCATTCAGCTGTAGTCTTCAAGGACCTCATGTACATCTACTCTCATGATGTGAGGTTTAACCAGTAGCTTCTACAATGTTAGCTTGACTGCAAAAGTCATCCCAGTGACATTCTATGTCCAACCAGGTGCTGTCAGGCTGGGAAATGCAAGGCAGATAATGTCCAGTTCTGGGGTCCCCAGTTCTAGAGAGACAGAGAACTACAGGAGAGAGTCCAGTGGAGGCTGGAAAGATGCTGAGGGGCCTGGAGCATCTCTGTGAGGAGGAAGGCCTGAGAGCCCTGAGGCTGTTGAGCCTGGAGAACAGCCTGAAGGGGATCTGATCAGTGCTTAGCAAGAGATAAAGGGTGGGGGGCAAGAGGATGGGGACAGGGACTTGAGGATCAAGAGAGACAAGGACTTGCTGGAAAAGGTACAGCAAAGGGCTACAAAGATGCTGAAGGGACCGGAACATCTCTCTGAGGAACTTTCTAGGCTGGAGAAGAGCAGCCTGAGGGGGATCTTATCAATGCTGATCAATACTTCAAGGGTGGGTGCCAGGATGCAACCAGGCTTTGTTCCATGGTGCCCAGTGACAGCACAAGGGGCAATGAGCACAAACTGGAACATCAGAAGTTCATCTGAACATGAGGAGGAACTTCTTTAAGGGTGGTGGAGCCCTGGAGCAGGCTGCCCAGAGAGGTGGTGGAGGCTCCATCTCTGGAGAGATTCCAAACCTTCCTGGACATGTTCCTGTGTGACCTTCTCTAGGTGACCCTGCCTTGGCAGGGGGGTTGGACTCAGTGATCTCCAGAGGTGCCTTCCAACCTCTACCATCCTGTAATTCTGTTATAATCAGCTTGGCTTGCATGAAAAGGAAACCTCTAAAGGAATCATGTACGGACACAGCAACGGATATCTAATAAGGCACTGCCCTGAGATCAGACCTGAGGGCCTGCAGCAATCGATGCCACCCACAGCCGAGAGTCAGAGCCTATTGCTGGAGACATTTTTCACAGCCCTGTGTGTGCAACGGATGGGGCTGGCCATATCCTGCTGCCAAGGGGGTGCTCGGTGCTGCAGCAGCACACCCTAGGGATTTAATGCTATTGGGAAGGGCCAGGAAGGAGATTTTGAGTTGCACTTGGTGGTCCAGATACTGTAAAATGATCTGCCAGGTCTGAGCTGCTCCACAGCCAGCTCTGCTTGCTGTTGACTGTTTATTGTTAAGGGTTTCAAAGGTCTTGGTGACAGCCCAGTGCTCTGGGTGCTGGCAGACCATTCTCCCTCTTCCACAGCACTATCCTTGCAGCACAGACACCTTCTCTCTGTGCACGAGTGAGACCGCACAGCCACAGCTGGTGGGATCTGAATTAATTACTTCTCTTACTAATTAGACACAGTGATTAGCATGGAGGAAAGAAGGCTCCAGGGAGACCTTAGAGTGGCCTGCCAGTACCTAAAGGAGGCTACAAGGAACCTGGAGAGGGACTCTTTACAAGACCTTGTAGTGACAGAATGACGGGTTATGGCTTTGAGCTGGAAGAAGGGAGATTTAGAGTGGAGATTAGGAAGAAATTCTTTACAGTGAGGGTGGACTGGACTTTCTCCAGTAGTTCCCTGACTCTCTGGAACTGGGGAGCCCAGAAATAGGACCCAGTACTCCAGATGTGGCCTCACCAGGGCAGAGTAGAGGGGGAAGAAACCTACCCCCCATCCCCCCCTAACTTGCTAGCCACACTCTTTTTCATGGCCCCCAGAACACCCATTTGGTTTCCTGGCCACAAGGGCACATTGCTGGCTCCTGGGCTTCCTGTTGTCCACCAGCACTCAAAGGTCCTTTTTCCCAGAGCGGCTCTGCAGCCATCAGCCCCAGTCTGTACTGATCCATGGGGTTGTACAAACACATATCACCTCTTCTGCCTTCATGGGGTTTGATCTGTTTTTATCTCTCCCTCTGTCATTTCTTGGGAGCCTTAGGTGACGAAATCTGCATCAGCAGATCTGTGGATTTAACCACGGATGTAGGGAAATGGCAGCTCAGCAGATCTGAGCAGCACCCAAACAACTGGAGGACAAAACATGTCTGCCTTTGCCAACTAAAATCAACCTCTCTGGGTCTGGAGGCAGCTACAGGACAGCAGGCTCCTCTCATGGGTTAGGTTTCTCTCCAGAGAAAATAGCATACACCATTCCTGGAGGTGGTCAGAAAATGAGTAGATGTGGCACTTTGGAACATGGTTTGGTAGCCATGGATGTGTTTGGCAGAAAGCTGGACTCGATGATCTTAGAGGTCTTCTTCAGCCTTCATGATTCTATAATTCTCTAAGTGCTGGCTTGGGTACCCCCAAGCCAGGTCTCACAAAAGAGTACCACAAAGGCCAACCCCAAATCAGCCTCTCCTCTTACTGAGCCACAAAACCACATAAAGATTACTGCTCTTGAGACAAAAAGGAGAAAGTTGTCTTACCTAACACAGAGGAGGATTGGGAGCATGTTTCATCCAGATTTGGAGGCTCAGTTCATCCCGTGGGCCACAGAGTCCTCACTGCTGCCCTGGGATGTAGCAGCTGGGTCTCTGGTGGCTCTCAAGCAGCCCCAGCCCTGCAGGAAGGTCAGCCTGAGGCTCAGCAGTCATTTTTCATTTACTGCTCAGCAGTTCCCTGAAGACTGCTCATCCCACTGCTGTCTCTGCTCTCCTTTCACAGGATAACATGCTGAAGGTGGTGGATGAGAAGACGCGCACAAGCTTGTCCTCACTCTTTGATCTCCTATGAAACCAGCTTTCAGCACCTGCCCTGTGCCCTTCAGTACCATTCATAACACTTGGGGTCTTCCTTTGTCCACCCTCACTCAGCTGTTTTGGCCTCACCCTTCCCCATCCCAATCCCAAAGGACAGAGAAGGCTGCACACCCCCAATTTACAAAGGAGGCACCATCACTTGTGCTTTGTGTTTGTTTTGCCTCTACTGCAGCTGAGTGGCAAGCCAATGACACCTCAATGGCATGCACTTTATTTTAGTTAATTAATTAATTCTGTTTCAAGCTAAAATGCAGGTCTCTAGGCACACTCCCCCCTTCCCTCCCACACAGGCTGACAGGCGCTAGGGGAGTTTCTCCCTGGCTGCTGGGCAGGGAGCAGGAGTTAGGGTGAGGGGTGGTGAAATTGTGGGTCAGTAGGTGGGTGACAAAGGGGTGTTGAGAGCAGGGTTGTAGGTGGCTGAAGTGCTGGCAGGGGGTGCAGTAGTGCCACAGGCTGCAGGACACAAAGGGGACAGAGGAGTCTTTGGTTAGCTGTATGGTGCAGGTGCTTTTGACAAGCACATCAGCGTCAGGGCCTTGAACACCCTGGTCTACTGGAAGGTGTCTCTGGCAGGGGGGTTGGAACTAGATGATCTTGAAGGTCCCTTCCAACCCAACCCATTCTGCAGTCTTATATCTCAGCCTGGAGCAGCCTCCCTCCTCCTGTGAGATGTGGCAAGACACAAGCAGCAGAGGATCAGCAGGTCAGGAGGCTGGGCTTTCTGCTGAGGTGGCTGCTGGAGGACGCACACGGAGCTCAGAAGGACACCCTACTCCCTCCCAACACTGGCCAGGCTCCAGCAGCTGTGGGTGCCTGCAGTGCCATTTGCCAAACAGGGCAAGGAAGGCAGCACAAATGCAGTCACCTGCTTCTCCCCCATACTGCACAGAAGAGTTTGCAACAGGACCCAGGCCACACCAGAGCTGAACTGAGGGGGATCTCATCAATGCTGATCAATACTTCAAGGGTGGGTGTCAGGAGGATGGGACCAGGCTTTGTTCAGTGGTGCCCAGTGACAGGAGGAGGAATTTCTCTAGTTTAAGGATGGTAGAGGCCTGGAGCAGACTGCCCAGAGAGGTGGTGGAGTTTCCATTTCTGGAGAGATTCCAAACCTGCCTGGGCATGTTCCTGTGTGACCTTCTCAAAGTGACCCTGCCTTGGCAGGAGCGTTGGACTCAGTGATCTCCAGACGTCCCTCCCAACACCTAACATTCTGTGATTCTGCAAAGGCCTAAGGCTTCCTGCTGAATGCTTTCACCTTCCTGGTTGTGCCTTTTGCAGCCTTGTGCTGGATAAGGGGGGAGCAGTTCCCGTGAAAGCTGACACATGGACATTTTGACCTGGCCTTACAGGACACCTTTCAAATCAGGGATCTGGAAGAGCAATTAGAAGCATAAATGTGCCAAACTCCAAGCTCCCTGGATGGTCAAGCAGCAAAGAGAGTCAGAGCAAGTAGAACCAAGCTGAAGTGTGGCTGCTGGAGGAGGAGTTAACACAACCCAATTTGTATTGAGGAGAGACCTCATTGTTCTCTACAGCTCCTTGAAAGGAGGTTGGAGTGAGGTGGGGGCTGGTCTCTGCTCCTTAGTATCAGGTGATAGAGAAAGCAGCCTGAAATTGTGGAGGGGAGGTTTAGGTTGGACACAAGGAAAAATTTCTTTCCTGCAAGAGTGGTCAGGGCTTGGAACAGGCTGTCCAGGGAGGTGGTAGAATCCCCATCCCTGGAGGTGTTCAAGAAATGTGTGGCCATGGCTCTCTGGGACATGATTTGATGGCCATGGTGATGTTGGGTTGATGGTTAGACTCGGTCTTGGAGATCTTTTCCAACCCAAACAATTCTATGATTCTGATTCCTGACTAAATGCAGAGCACAGGGGGTGTTACCCTCACCTTGAAGTGCTGCTCTGAAACGTGAGGCACGAGTAAATAAACGTGGATAGCTGAGTGGAGATGGATCTGATTTCATTGCACGACCTATTTGCTAACCAGAAGAGCAAGAGATGCTTTGGAGGAAAGGGTAGTATGTGTGGACAGAAATGCCGTATGCTGCTTTAATAAACAAATCTTTGCACAGAGATTTTTTTTCCCCCCCACAAAACTTAGATCCATATGAGGGACAAGCCTGAGAATTTCCTCTGCTGCCCAAATTCAGGAGAGTTTATTTGCTTCAGACCAGGTATTATCAAGCAACAGACTGTGCATGTTTTATCAACAGAAACATCTTCACCCCACCCAAAGCTCAGGCTGGGTATCCAGCAGGCACAAAAAAGGCAGACTGTAAAAGTGCTCCAAGTCCTGGAGATCTTCATTGCTGTTAAAGACTGATTTTTTCCTTATCTGACTGGCTCAAAAACCTGCTTACAGCTGTTTTATTGTTTCATTTATGATTATTTTTCATTCAGGCAGGCTGAGTCCTTGCCAGCACACACCAGAAGCTGCCTTGCCTCATGGTCCATGCAAAATACACCCTCAGATCAAGAGCTTGTGGCACCTCAGCAGCATTTGGGCACCCAGCCAGGTAGAAAATTTTACGCTGCCCCTGCTCCAGCAGTTTGGTTGTAGAGATAAAACCCTACCTGCAACTGTTGTGTCTTACCATCCCAGACTCCTTGTTGAAAGGAAAACCATCACTTTCCTCCCATTGCCTCCTCTTTTTTTCTCCTGCAAAGCCAAATAATTTTGCATTTAATGATACTGAGGAAGGACTGGGTCTCTTCCAAGCTTTGTGATGGCACTGTACAGATAGTGCCTGTTCTAAGTGTCTTTTTTTTTCCCCTGCTCATTAACACTTTGCTCAAATGGACTTTGATTGGTGCCTGGATTGCAAGTTTTCAGAAGACTGTGGCTATTTCTTCTTTATGGTGAGAGAAAAGACTAAAAAGCTGAAAACTCTGATGTAGAAGGATTATTTATATGAAATAAAAGTTGCCATAAGTTAAAAAAATCTCCAGTTTCTTAGTGTTTTTCAGTCCCACATGTGGACTTTTCTGAACTGAATCAGTAATCTCTGCTTTTTAGAGCAAGAGCTCCAATTTAACTTGCTTACCCCTTAGGAAAGTGCTCAACCCTTGGGCTAGCTTAGCTCCTTCACCCAAAAAGCTCACTGCAGTGATGACTTTAGAGAGGCATCAAAGCCTTCTCACTGCCACAGCACTTCTCATGCAAGCAAATGTGACAGCAGCTTGCAAAGTGCAAAGTTATCTATCTACAGAGGATTCCTTCCAGCAGAGGTTGGTAGTTCAGGGATTTTGTGGAACTTACTCTAGATCTTTTGGGCAACAGGAAAGCACCAGAGAGTCTTGAGCTGTAAACCCTTTAAACCAAATGAGCAGCTTGCAGCTAGGCATCTTCTTGGCAAAACGGACCACCAGTTTCAACACAGCAACTCTGTGGCTAAAATTCATGAAGTTGTGGAATGCCAACTTCTCTTTAGGTTAGAAGGGATCTTTAAAGCTCATCTCATCCAATCCCCTGCAGTCAGCCCAGACAACTCCAACTAAAGCAGATTGCTCAGAGCCCCAACCAACCTGATCTGGAATGGTTCCAGGGATGGGACATCTCCCACCTCTCTGGGCAACCTAGGCCAGGGTCTCACCAACCTCAGTGCCAACTTTTTCCCTTCTCTCCAGTCTGAGTCTCTCTCTTTTAGTTCCAAACCATTACCCCTTATCCTGTCACAACAGGCTCTGCTCCCCAGTCTTCTCCTCAGCCCCTTTAAGCACTGAAAGGCCACCAGAAGGTCTCAGTGGAGCCTTCTCTTCTCCAGAACTCTCCCTAGCTCTCTCAGCCTGGCCTCCCAGCAGAGGATTTCCAGCCCTTGGATCATGTTTGTGGCCTCCTCTTGACCTGCTCTAAGAGGTCCGTATCTCTCCTGTGCTGAGGACTGCAGAGCTTCATGAATGCAGCACTCCAGGTGAAGTCTCATGAGAGCAGAGAGGCAAAATCACCTCCTTCCTCAATTCATTTCAAGACTGATTTCAGACATGAATCAGTTTCAGTACAAAGAGATTGATTTAAAAACCCTCAAGCCAAGGACAAAACCACATCTGGATCAAGTTGGAGATACTTCAGTTTCCAACTGACAACTCCTGTGGAGGCAACACCACAAAGTCTTGACAGCAGTCCCAGCTCTCCATTCCCATCTCAACCAAGGAAACACCTACAGCAGGAGCTCACCCCGCAGACCACTGGCAAGGGCAGCCCTGTACAGAGCCTAGAAAGAGAAATCACAGGAGCATTCACTAATCTGCCACACCAGTTCCCCTCCAGATAAAACTGGTTATAAATGGCAGGGCAGCCTAAAGCTCAACTTGCATTATTCAGCAGTCTTGCTGTGTAAAGCATCAGTAAGGTCTTTTTAAGTTATGAGGAAAGCTTTTTAAGTGAATTAGAGGCACAGAGCAGGAGCAGGGTACAGCAGAGCTGTGAAGTTCAGTTCTCTTGGCAAGGTTGTACAACAGCAGCTCCACCAGTTCACAGCCTGAAGGACTCTGCAGCTACTGACTAGCAAAGCCACTGTACTGGGAATAGCATGGTGGGTTCCTGATCACACCAGCTTAGAGCAGTGACACAATAGCTGTCCAGACACGAGGCTCTTCCACAGCTGCCTCTGAACACATGCGAAATAGCCCAAAGTCAAGCTTCACCTCCTTAGCTGTATGCTCCAGCTTGGGAAGGATTATTTCTTACACCATTCCCCTCTTCAGCACCTCCAGGACTCGCAGCAGGCTACCAGTAACACATCCCCTTTTGTGCAGAACCCTTTCCAGAGCAGTCCACCAAGGTTAGTTTTGACTTCTCTCTCCAACCTTCTTTCAGTTAGCTGTACAGAGCAATGAGGTCTCCTCTCAGCCTCTTCTTCAGGCTAAATAACTCCCACTCCCACACCAGACATGCTCTGCGGACCACTCCCCAATGCTCAGAAGCTTGGAAGCACCCACACTTCCAAGTTGTGAGACTCTCATTAACTGCCTTCTATCACTAAAACAAAGACCTCAGCTCAACATTTCCCTCAAGTTTAGTTATCTTCCTCACCAAAACTCACTTCCAGACATCTCCCCTCTCACAGATCTGCTCACACAGGAAGCACAAAACAATTCTGTCTGCAGCAACAGCTTCTGTGGAACTCAAAAAATCCTTACCACCAACACCCAGGAGGCTTCAGCCATTTCCATCTAGGAATGACAGACTGGTTTGGGTTGAAAAGGACTTTGAAGATCATCCAGTTTCAACCCCCCTGCCATGGACAGGGACACCCCTCCCACCAGCCCAGGTTGCCCAAGGCCTCATCCAACCTGGCCTTGAACACCTCCAGGGAGGGGGCAGCCACAACCTCCCTGGGCAAACCTGTTCCAGGATCTCACCACCCTCACTCTCAAGAATTTCTTCCTAATCTCCAATCTAAGCCTCCCCTCTTCCAATTTAACACCATCACCCCTCATCCTGCTGCTACAAGCCTGTGCCTTATCTGCCCTGACACAATTCCACTACCAGAACTGACCTTGTTAGCTCTTTTTGAGGAGCATCGAAGAGAGAGTGAATTGGAGCTGAAGTAATACAAAGATGAGGAGACAGTCTGCCTTTTAAACCTCAGCTTCACCCGAGACTGGTGACCACACCATTTTAGGGCACGAAAAATTTCAGTTCAGATGCAGATGATGTCTCAGAACAAAGATGGCAATAAGATGCAAGAATTCTCAGTCCAAGGTGACAATCCAGCTGTTATCTGTCGCAGCCAACCTACTTCCCAAAAAATCCCTAGTACCCTGGATTTCAAACACTCTGCTCACACCTAGAAACCAGCCCAGACAAGCCATTTTTGGTGCTTAGAAGTATTTGCAGAGTGCACTTAGTCACTGATTTCTGGGACAGTTTGTCATGAAGAGAGCAGCAAGTAGAGGCTGGCAATGGCAGTACCTCAAGAGGAGCACACTTGTCATACAGAAGACTAACTGATTCCTGGCTGGGACAAGGGTGTAGAAGAGATTTTAGCTGAAGAATTTAGGTCCAAAAGGGAGAACAAGGCTTGCTGAAATCACAGCTCCCAGCAGCCTGCACTCCTTTTGCATCTTTACAAGACAAACTTTTCCATCACATACTTAGTACCATAGCAGAGAAATGACAAGATGCTCCAAATCCGGTTGTAACAAGATTCAAAAATTGAAGTGTTTCACTGAAATCCCAATTTGCCAGCAGAGGAGAAGATGCAAAACCAGAGTCTGGGAGCTCCTCAAGCTTGCACTTTCATAGAGGAACAAAGACAGCCACAACAATCTCCCTACTGCCTCATCAACTATTTTTAGCACCCAAACAGGAGGCTACAGACAGCAGTGGGTCTATTCCCTTTGACAAAGATCTGAACACTGTGGCTGTCCCAGAGATCCTGTGCCACCAAAACCACCAGCCAGGTGAAGAGCTTGAAGCTGTTCCTGCTCCTGAATTCATAGCTCCACTCCGCAGTTACAGAGTTGGTTGGAGCAGGTTCATCCATGTGACTCAATCCACTTTCTTTTCCATCTGCTCTCCCAGCCATGCTTGATTAGCTGTGAGAGAACTTGTACGGAAAGTGAGAAATGCCAGGAGTCCAAGTACCTCCAGTGTACACTGGATCCATTGGAGATCCACCAAGTCCAAGCTGCAGGCCAGGACCAGAGAAATGGTCATGGTAGCTGGATTATGGCTGGACTTGATCTTAAAGGTCTTTTCCAACCTTAATGATTCTATGATGCTATGAAATCTCACCATCTGTATCATTCCACCCTGCTTTTATTTATCTCCAAAAGGTCTAAAAGTTAAACACAAGCCCCTCCCAGCGATTCTTCCCATTAAACATAAGCTCCACCCCAGCGATGCTTCCCAACTAGTTCTGCTTTTAGTACCAAAGCCAAAAAACAGACTAAACTCAGCTGGCACCAGACAATGGGCCTGGTGTGTTTCTCTTTCACTCATTGCTCCCTCAGAGAGCTGTGGAAAGCCTTTCACTCTGCAACCAGAGAGGTACACCAAGGAGAGCAACCTTAGCAGGACCCAGAGATATTGCCCACATGTGGCGGCCCCACCCATGGGCCTCAACTTGCCACAGGTATAACTGCCAAGGGACAAAGTCACCCACTGCCACACAGAGCTACACCCAGACCTGGTAATGCTGCCAGGACACCAGCAGCCCAGCCACTGCAGGGCATAAGCAGAAAGAGTTTAGAGGCTGCTCAGGAGGTAACAGGGTGGCAGGGAAACCACCTGCTAGAGCCACAGCTTTGGGCTTGCAGCACCTTCACCAGCTCCTCAACCTGCCCTGCAGAAGGGTGGAAATGATCACACACATGTTTTGGACTAAAATGACTAAATACTGATCTTTTTTCTTTCCTTCCCAATCAGCCAACCTTCTTCTCTAACACATTAACAATGCTGGAGAGACTTCCCTGCAGGCTCTCCAGACGATGGAAAAGGAGAGTGCAAGCTCACACCCATACTCTTCCCCCCACTTAATTTCTGTCTGGGAGCCCTCTACTCATGTTTCTCTCTTCAACAGATGCAGGCTTAACACACCACCACCAGTCCTAAACATTCCCATTTAGGTACAAAACAGCTCTTTTCCCCCTCAACTTTAAACATTCCAGTGCTGTATTTTTCAGCACTTTTGTGATGTGCACAGCTTAAATGCCTGCATCTCCTCAGAGCTGCAGACATTTTATTCTTTTTATTCCTCAGCAGAAATCTGAACTCCAGGGACACAGAACAGCCTGGCAGCCTCACAGTTAAGGCATTCAACCAAAACCATCAATCTGAAGAGCAGCTGCTCAGAACAAGAGGTCGCACAGCTCCCCAGCCAAAAGCCCACACCCCACAGTTGGGAAAAGCCACGATTTTTGCACAGCTCATCCATGAACACAGCTGCAGAGAACATTTCTGCAGGCTACAGGGCAAACTGGGATGTGTCCCAGGGCACATCAGGAGCTGGATGGCACAGCCCTGTCTCCTGATACCACTACATCCAGGATGCCACTAAGGTTTTGGGAGGTGTCTCTAAGATCAGTGATGCTATGCAGGCAAGAGCAGGGATAAAGGAGCCAAGAAACACCTTGCAGCACACCCACCACAGCTGCCCACCCATGCTTACTGCAGCAGCTCCAGGGAAGAGAGTACCAGATCTGGGTTTAGCTTTTCTGCCAGGGAAGATCAAACTATCTGCCATCACCCGTGCTGAGCTGCCATCATCAGTGGGATTGAGGCATGCACAGAGGCTCCTCCAGCGTCACCTAAGGAGATTAATGACAAATGAATCAACATCATCAAATGCCACAGCTGCCCTTTAGAATGGGCAAACCACTTTTGCTACCTGGAGAGCCCACCAGCTGGGCATTCCTCCCAATCCACCCATCCCACCACTGAAGAGAACATGCTGTGCTGCAGAGACTTTCATATTGGGAAAATATTTTAATATAGTAAACAAGTCAATTTACCTTCCACATGGATTTTAAATAAGTTTATGGTAATCGTTAAACAAAACTGGACTTGATTTTTCTTTTTACTTAAACATGGTTTACAGCCTCTAAATTCATCATGTTCCCAGCTGGTCCGGTAAATAGTGAGGGATGTGGGACAGGGATATCCATGGGTAGGTGGTAACAGCGACAAAACCAGCAGAGGAATTCGAAGGGGGAAGCCTAGCCCTGGAGAGAAAAAAGAACGCAGACGCAGAACTCCCTTTGGATGAAAAATGGGGGGGAAAAGAGGGAAGCCACCGCCGTGGTACCGAGGCAAAGTCCGGGTCAGTCTCCAGCTTGAGCTCCTCGGGGCTCTCCCGACCCCATCCCACCTCCGGCAGCCCCCTGTCGGCCTCCATCCTCCTGCGGGCCTCGGCGGACATCTCCCCCGGGGGTCGGCCTCGGCCTCCCGGGCTGCAGCGCGACCGAGCCCCGCTGTCCTCCCTCCGGGCCCCGCGCGCTGCCGGCCGCCTCCTCAGGGGCTCCCCTGCACCCGCTGCAGCGCGGCAGCGGCAGCACTGTCCCCCGCGTCCAGCTCGGTCCCGGGTGGCGGCGGCTGCTGCGACGTGTCCGGGCGATCGGTGTGGGCGAGGCCGCGGGGGTCGGGGCCCGTCCGCGGCGACGCTGGCGGAGCCTCCTGTCCTGGACCGGCCCCGCCGCCCGGCGGCAGCGGCGGGACAGCGCGGAGCTGCGAGGACGAAGAGGAGGTGGCGGCTGCGGCGGGGCCGGGGCTGGAAGCGGAGCCGCCGCCGCCACGCACCGGCTGCCAGATGAGGCTGTAGTAGACGGCGAGGACGATGGCGGCCAGCGAGACGGAGAGGACGTAGGCCAGCACGGTGGCCAGGCGCACCCACTTCTTGTTGGTCTTGGCCGCCATGCGAGCCTTCTTGTCCCCGGTGTAAGTGGCGGGCTTGCCCCGCTCCGCCCCCACCTCCTTCTCCTTCATGGGGGCCCGGCACTTGGCCCGCTGCTCCACCGGCCCCTCCGTGGTGGGTGCAGCGGGTGAGGCCCAGCTCGGCTCCGCGCCGCTCAGTCGCTTTGCTCACGACATGCCGCTGCCTGGGAACCAGCTGCCTGGGAACCAGCTCCCTGCCGCCGCTTCTGTGCCGCCTTCCACCCGCACAGCCAGGAGCCGGCTGCTCGCCACCGCCGCCTCCCAAGCGCTGCCCGCGGCCCGCGCTGCTCCGCCGGCCGCGGGCGGGTGCTCGGGGAGGGGCTTAAAGGGGCAAAGGCGGCGGGAGGGGGCGGTTAAAGGAGCAATGGCCGGGAGGGTTCTCTGCCAGCGCGGTAGTGGTAGCTGCTGGATCGGGGAGGTGGCCGTGGCAGTTCTGTGTACCCCGTGGCCTGGTCCTGCGTCCATCTTCATGCCGGCTTATTGGAGCCTCCCATGTGTCCTTAGCTGCCCACCAAAGCCAGCGGTAGGAGCACGGGGCCCTGCTCACTGTAGGGTTGCAGTGAGGTTCGTAAAGTTCAACCAGGGCAACTGGAGGGTCTTGTCCTTAGGAGGCAGTAACCCCCCGCACCGGTACAGGTGTGGGGTGACCTGCTGAGAAGCAGCTCCAAGGAGAAGGAGCCGGGAGTGCTTGGAGACAACAGACTGCCTGTGTGCAATGTGCTTTTGTGGCCAAGAAGGCAAATTGTCTCCTGGGGACCATGAACAAAAGCGTGGCCAGCAGGTCGAGGGCAATTTGCCAGTCCCTCTACTCTGCCGTATGGAGGCCACAGTTCGGGCTCTATGTTGAAGTGGTACACATGGTTTCACAGTGATTCTTACAAAATGGATTTTCTCTTTCCCTTTTCAGGCTGTTTTTTTCCTGGGGATGAGTTTGATCCAGCTTTTTCTCCTCTGGCTTCTTCTGTTCCAGCAGTTGTTTGCTGTGCCATCTTTGCATTTCAAAGGAGAAGTCTGTAACCTGGTAAGCTCTTGGCACAACTTTCCTCTGCTTTACCTGAGTCACTGAGCTGTTTGAGGCCAGAGACTTTTGGGGGTTTGTGCTACAGAGCACAACCTTAAGATTGAGTTTGGACCTTTTTTTCATCTAGCAGATCTTCAGTTTGTTTTTTAATCCAACTCTGTTGTCCCCCTCCTATTCACTCCTTGGGACTCGGGCATTAAAACTGATCTGTGCAACTCCAGAGACACTGCCTTCAGCTCAGCATCTTCGTCTCCCTTAGCATGTAGTCATTGCTTCTTCAGGCTGCAGTGTGGACTTACCCTTTGTACCTGACTTTTAAGGTGCTACCAAAAAAAAAAATCTAGAGATTAAGGTGTTCAAAAAATCTGTGAACTGACCACAGTTGTCTTGGGTCTTGATGATCTTAAAGGTCTTTTGCAATCCAAACAATTCTATGTTTCTATGATTTTCAGGCCTTCTCTGTGCCAAGCTCTCTGCTGCCTCAGTGTTAAGACAAGACTTGGGTTCATTAAGCACTGTCTCATTGTCTTTTGCCAAGGTCAGGTGTAAGCTTTTCTTTTTACTGTGAACAAATAACTGGATGTGAGTTTCTCCACAGGTTCTTTTGCTTGAGTGCAGGCAGCTGCTGGAAGGCTTGTGCCTTCCTTTCTGTTCCTAAGCTTGGTTCCTTGCTCACAGCCACCTACCAAGGCAAGGGAGAGCCAGGAAGCCAGAGATGCAGTAATGATCTTTTCTTTGTCCTCTGGATTTTAGCAGCACTAACTAAGCTGTGTCCTGAGCAGGCTTCTGTGGTGCCGAAATGGAGCTCTGGGGTACAGAGCTTAGAGGTCTTGTAAAGCCAGGGAGCGTGGCAGGCTGTAGACAGAACTGCATATCAGTCGTCTAAGCGAGGGCTGTTTGTTTGTTTTTTTCCTTCCTAAAGAATCACAGAATGGTAGGGCTCAGAAGGGACCTCTGGAGATCATGGAGTCCAACCCTCCTGCCAAGGCAGGGTTACCTAGAGAGGGTCACATAGGAACACATCCAGGCAGGTTTTGAATGTCTCCAGAGATGGAGAATCCACCACCTCTCTGGGCAGCCTGCTCCAGGGCTCATCCTCAAATTGAAGTTCCTCCTCATGTTCAAATGGAACTTCTGATGTTCCAGTTCGTGCTCATTGCCCCTTGTGCTGTCACTGGGCACTGAACAAAGCCTGATCCTATCCTGGCACCCACCCTTGAAGTATTGATCAGCATTGATGAGATCTCCCTCAGGCTGCTCTTCTCCAGCCTAAACAGCCCCAACTCTCTCAATCTTTCCTCCTTACAGAGCTGTTCTAGTCCCCTCAGCACCTTTGTAGTCCTTTGCTGTACCCTCTCCAGCAAATCCCTAAAGATAACAAAAGAGTTCACTCACCCAAGGCAGCGTCAAGGGCACATGGTGTACCCTGGAACTGGACCTGACTGCCAAGGACAGCTGGACAGCTCTTGAACATCCACGCGTTCTCCCACAATAGGCCAAGCTGTGGACACTTCAGGGTCCTTTTGTTTATAAGCCTCTTGTTTTACTTCTCTGGTGTGAGGGTCCACTGGAAAACCCGTTTTCTTAAAGCAATCATCACTTGCTGCCTTATGTAACTCTGTGTGTAGTTCAAACCCCAAAAGCTGAGACAAGTTGTGAAAGGTTTGGTGTACCACCTACCTGCCTGAGTGCTGCTTTAATTCTGGTGTTCCCTCTGGCAGTGGGCTGTTTGTTTGCTCTCCAAGGGCCCCTGAAGGAGGGAGCTTAATGAAATCAGGTTATTGATTTCCCATCTTCAGTGGGATAGCATCTAGTGCTTCAGGACGTAGAAGACTTAGTTAAGGGAAATTATTTGCCTCAGATATTACCTCTGCATAGACCTTGAAATGCTGGAGTAAATTGCCTGGGAGGTGACTGAGGCTCCCCTTCTAGCAGAGGCCTCCTGATGGTTTCTGATGTCTGCCAGGGTTGATGAATGTCACCACTGACCCTGCCCTAGGACCAGGGGTGGGTTGAGTGGCTTCCCACAGCCCCAGTGCCCCCATGCTTTTTATTCAGCAAAATAGAGGGGTGAGAAGTTTGATATGAACTAGCAATGGGCACTTGCAGCCCTGAAGGCCAGTCGTTGCATCAAAAGCAGCGTGGCTAACCAGGTCGAGAGAAGTGATTCTGCTCTGGTGAGACCTCACCTGGAGTGCTGTGTCCAGCTATGGATCCTTCAACAGAAAAAGGATGTGGACCTGCTAGAGCAGATCCAGAGGAGGCCACAAAGGTGACCAGAGGGCTGGAGCACCTCTGCTGCGAGGACAGGCTGAGAGAGTTGGGGCTGTTATCCTTGAGAAGAGAAGGCTCCAGGGAGCTCTTAGAGCTGCATTTCAGTATCTGAAGGGGGCTACAGAAAGGCTGGGGAGGGACTGCTCAGAAGGGCCTATGGGGACAGGATGAGTGGCAATGGTTTGAAACTGGAGCAGGGCAGATTTAGGTTTGACATCAGGAGGAAGTTCTACACAGTGAGAGTGGGGAGACACTGGAACCAGTTGGGCAGAAATGTGGTGGAGGCCCCTTCTGTGAAAGCAGTCAAGGTTGAGCTCACTGGGGCCCTGCTCTAGATGGAGATGTCCCTGCTGACTGGGAGGATGGACAAGATGGCCTTGGGGGTTCCCTTCCAACCCAATGCATTCTGTGATTCTGCGACAAGACAAAGGCAGCTGCTCTGGCCTTCCTATGCCCTGTCAGCAGGAGACAAGATGCTGTGAGAACCTCCTCTATCCCCCCCAGCTGATGACTGTGTGCCGTCGTTGCTCCATTTGGGTTGGTTGTGTAACTAAAATCATAATTCACTGCTTTGTCTGAGCTCCAGCCCTGGTTTTTGTTCCTGGTGTCTGCCTCTGGTGGTGTGACTTCTGCAGGCAGATTATCACTTCACAAAGAATTGTGACTCTTTGGCTCTGTGTTGTTTTTTAAACTTCATACTGTCTCCTTGGTCGCACTTAGGGAGAGATGAATGAGGAATTCCTATCTGCCTCCTGATGTTTAAAGGATGCAATAGGTGCTCCCTGTGCCCTCCTAGTTCTCCTAGTAACCCCCAAATCTCCTTCCCAGTGTCCTCCCAGTATCCCCAAATCTCTTCCCAGTGCTACCAGTAACACTCAGTACTGCCCAGTCCCTCCCAGTGTTGCCAGCATGGCCCCAGTACTCCCAACTCCTCCTAGTAATGCTAATAAGGCCCCAGATTTCTCCCAGTTTCTCCCACTGCTTCCAGTAACCCCCAAATCCCCTTCCCAGTGCTACCAGTGATCCCAGTGCCCTCTGTGTCCCTCCCAGTGCTCTCAGTATCTCCAACATCATTCCCAGTAATACCCTGGTGTCCTCCCCATGTCTCCCAGTGCTCCCAGTAATACCCAGTGACCCCCTGTCCCAGTGCTCCCACTATGGCCCTAGCATCCTCCCAGTCCCTCACAGTGCTGCCGGTGCCCTCCTAGAAGCCCAGGGCTCCCAGGAACTGCAAAATCCCATTTGAGTGCTCCCAGTAATACCTAGTGACCCCCAAGCCCTCCCAATACTCCCAGTATGGCCCCTGTGTTCTTCCCGTCCCTCCCAGTTCTCACAGTAACTCAAAATTCCCTTCCTAGTGCTTCCAGTGCCCTCTCGCAGCGTGGATGCCAGCAATGGTGCAGCCTCACCCTGCAGCTTTGCAGGGGATCTCCTGCTTGGCTTGTGTGGGCTCCAGGTAGCAGAAATCCTCTGGTGGAAATCCTGGGGGTGGCAAAGAGACTCCCCTGGTTTCCTTTGTGGAACGCTTTTGTTTTTCCCCTGCCACTGGGAGATTCTGCCAGGGGCTGTGTTCCTTTTGCAGAGGCTGTCGGCGAGGCTGCGCTCGGCACCTCGGGATGCCACAGCCGGAGCAGAGAAGCTGCGCTCCTGGCAGCTGTGTCTTGTCTGGATGGGGACGAAGGTGCAGGCCCTTTCTCTGCAGCTGCTGCCCCTGCAGGTGTTCCCCAGGGTTCCTCAGCTGCTCAGGATGCCCAGCTCTGGTGCCAGGCAGGTGTTACCTGATGGCTGCCGCTCCGTTGGTGCCTGCCTAGGAGTGCCAGGACTCTTTCTGGAACTATTGGACAGGATGAAGGTTTGTCTCCCTCTGCTTCCAGTGCCCTGCTGAGGACTTTCCAGGATAAAAGGACTCTTGAGCTTCCCACGGAGCTCTCAGCTGGAGGTAAGCTGTTTGCTTTGGTGTGGGGTGATACAAGTTCTGTGTAGTTTGTGACAATAGCAAAGTTAACTTTGTTTTCAAATTGAGTGGTGGTGATGTAACCCTTCCTGATTTTTCAGGCAAGGAGAGAAAGGTTGTGAAGGGATATTTGGATTAAGTAATAATTCCAAGGTTCTGCTGTGTTCCTACTAAAGCTGTTAACGCACACAGAAATTTGTTAAAGCAGTTCCTTTGTGCATTCCAGGGCTGGTGTGTTAAACCTCATGGTATCTTCCTGCGCTATCCGATGACAATTTGTTGACGCTTTTCAGAGTTTAAATCCAGTTTACTGATGAACTGTGTTGGGTTGGTAGTCCTGGCAGCGATGGTTTTCCAAAGAGGAGCTCTAAGGCCAGCTACGAGGATTAGCTTTGGCTTCGCCTGGGGTTTCACACAGAACGAGTCTCATGATTCGAGTGTTGTGATTTCAAAGCTGTATTTTCTTGTCTCTGCTTAGGTGACAGGGTGACCTCACTGGTGAAGAAAGACACCTTATCAGGAGAGGAGACACGGTTTTATCTGCCTGAAACTGTGTTGGCCACAGATGCAGTTCACCAGCTGGGAGTCATTGAAGGGGATGGTCAACCAGAGAGCCTTCTACTGGATGCGAGGGTAGGTAGTGTGCCTGTGAAGTGCCTCTGCTTGAAATGCCACAATCTGCAGCTGATGCCATGCAGAGCAGTGCTCTAAGTAGCTCTCTGCAAGTCTCCTAACTGTCAGAAGGCTGTGCAGTTGCTAGACCTTTTTTTTCAAGCACAATCTTTCTGAATTGCTTTCTTTGATTCCCCCCTGCCCCTTTAATTTTTTTTAGGGTCATGTGAAACTCTGATTTTGGGTGAAGCACAGCTTTAAAGAAAGCTCAGAGACCTGAGTTCTACAGGAACCTCACATGCAACCCACCGAGTCACTTATGTGAGTGTAAGCTGTCCTTGTTTAACGTTTCAATGTGGTTTTGCTGGTGTGTCCCTGGACACAAATACCTTTTTGTACCAATGCCAGCGCCACCTGACAGAGGATCCAACGTTTCTCTGCAGGTATTTCCCAGGGTTCCTCAGCTACTCAGGACACCCAGCTCCAGTGCCAGGCCAGTGTCACCTGACAGCTGCCAACCCACTGGTGCCTGGCTACGAGTGCCAGGACTCTTCCTGGAACTGTTGGACAGGATGAAGGTTTGTCTCTCTGGTGCCCCACCGAGGACTTGTACCAACACAGGGTCAGAAAGCTGAAACCACCAAAGGGTTTGATTCATCAGAGCAACAGACTTGCTTACTGTCACCTACTGCTAAGGGGTCTGAGTGGCCTCCAAAGAGGGTTTGGAGGCAGCGAAAGGGTTTTGTTTTTTTGGTGTCTGAAGGGGTTTTTGTGGGCATCTAGAAGGGGTCTGGGGCACCTAAAAGGGTCTGGAGCAGTGTTAGGGGGTTCTGGGGTCATCTGCAGCAGGTCTGGGGGCACTAAAACCATGTGGGGGTACCTAAAATGGACCTGGGTGTATCACATGGGGTTTTGGGTGCATCCAAAGGGGTTTTGTGGGCATCTGAATTGGGGAATCCCTGGGGGGCCCTGAAGGAGTTGGGAGGTTCTCCATGAAGTTTTGGGGTCTCTCTGGGGTCCCTACTGCATCTGGGGTCCACTCTGGATTAATAGTGCTCTGGTTTTGGTGACTAGAAGGCAGCAGGTACCTGCAGGCTGGTGCCTTGCTTCATGTTCCACAGCTCTTGGGCAGCCAGCAGCCACAGAGGAAGGAAATCTCAGCATTGGATGGGTTAATGGAAGAAGCTTACAGAAAATGGCTTTGGGGTTTTGTTTTGTTTTGGTTTTGAAGATTGTCTCACTCTTTCTTTTTTTCCCTTTCCTGTTTTTAGGGAGCTTAACTGCTTTGCATGACAAGGAGTTGCAGATTTGTACCGGACTTCAGCCACAAACCCTGACACAGAGTGGGATGCTTTGGTACCAGAATGTGGAGCTATTGGAAAGCAAGGTCCTCATTGCAAGTGGTTCAGAAAGGAATTTCGTTTGGCACGTGGGGGCAGAAATGTCACTGTGGCAAGCTGCAGCGATTGCCAGCCTTGGGGACTGGCCTCTAACCACCTTTCCCTTCTCACTTAGAGCTTGCTTGGAGGAACTGAACTTCTCCCTAGGCTCGGTGTCTGCTGCTCTGTGACTCTTGGCCCCTGTTGGTCTCCAGCTCTGTGAAGAGTTTGGCCAGGTGAGATGCAGCAGGTTTGTAAGATTTGGGTTTGCTCCCAAATGCTGAGGCACCTGTGGCTCACCTGGGAGTATCTGCCAAGCAGAGGAGCACAGAGCTTTCCTTAGGTCTTTCCAAGTCCTGATGCTTGCCAAGGCTGAACAGCTCAGGGTGTGAGGTGATTAAAACTGAAGGGGGTTTTCCGGTGCGGGGAGTAGCCTCTGCCCCGCTGAGACTGATGGGTGTTGTGGAGCTGAGATATGCGTCAGGGAACTCTTTCCCTCGGAGAAGTTACTTCACAGTCAGCGGGTAGCAAGAAAGAGAAGCTGGCTGGATCTGGCTGCTGTGGTGGCCAGAGCAGTTCAGTTGTTCAGCTGAGCCTGCTGCTTCCTGGTCAGGGCTGTCACTGTGAAGATCACTGTTCGTGTGAGCAGCCTCTGCCACAGGTCTAGCTTTTATTTGTGGAGCCAAGCCTTTCCTTCTTGTGTGTTAAATGATGCAACCAGAGAAAAAATGCAGCGGTGCAAGGGGCTTTGGGCCTGTGCTAGGTTATAGGTGGAGGCTGTGTTTGCTGTAAAAGGCTTTTGGGTGTGCTGTGCTTCTGTGTTTTTTTCCACGTTGTTTCACTTCCAGGATATATTTAGTGTAAGTTCCTTTGCGTGTCCCAGCAGAAGATGCAGAGAGCTGTTGGTTCTCTCTTGCAGCATATACTTAAAAGGACAGGTAAGTGAATGTCATTGCTGTTCTACTGGTCTGCTGTTGCTGCAGGAAGCCGTGGCCACAGAGCCCAGGCCTGGGCATCTGGAAGGCTGCTGAGCAGCCCTGGCTGCCTCTGAGCCACTGTCTACTCCGAGGGGAAGGAAATGCTCTCAATTTCACTGGCAAAGGTTTGTTCTCTTTCTCACTCACACGAGGGGTCGGCGAATCAGTTGATGAGGGGAGATGGATCTGAGGCACATTTTAGAGCACCTTGTGTAAGTATCTGGTGCTCGCTGGTGCCGTTGGTGCTCGTTGCTACTGAGAAAGAAGCACTTGGGTGCGTTGTGTTGCATCTTCCATCCATAAAATCTCTCTGGGAACATGTGTTGGCTTTGTAGAGTGCACCTGTGGAGGGAGGTGTTGGGGCACTGGGAGTCTCATGTTCGTAGACAGAGAAAACTCAGCTGTCTTTCTGCTCTTTCAACTGTAGGGCTCTGGAGCACCACAGTAAGCTGCAGTGCTTCAGAAGGATTGAAGGGTACACCGCTCTGAGCTGCAAAGACAGCAGCATGGAGTCTTGTGTTGGGAGGTTTTTGGTTTTCTTTTTCCTCTTTGGGACATTACAGTGCAGTTTGATAGGCTGAAGGAGAACCTGCAGCGCTGAAGATGTGACTCCGCCTTCTGCATGTTCATCCTGAATAAGCTCAAGCCTAAGGAGTAAGATGTTGTTGTCTAGAGCATGTGTGGAATGACTAATTTTATTAGGTGATATCTCTAGAGAAATCAGTTTTGTAAAACTGTATTGGTAAATTCCTGGGAATATTCAGCTACGAAAAGATTTCAAGCATTGATCTTCTCAATGGTTTCAACTAAACCCCATAGTTACTACTTTCATCTGTCAGATTACATCATTGTACTTCATTTCAGAGCTCTAAGGGAGGAAGCGTGTCAGTACTGCAGCGCATGGAGAGTCACTGTACTATTTGGTTACCTCAGGGCACGTTTAAACTAGTTCGGGAGAAGTCAGTCTTGTCTGGCTTCCCCAAGTCACGTTCCTGCTCAGAGAAAGACAGAGAAAACTCAGCTGTCTCTCTGCTCTTTAAAAGTTGAGGAAGTAGCTTTCAGGGTAAACTGTAGGGCACTGGAACACCATAGTAAGCTGCAGCTTCAGGAGGATCAAAGGGTGCACGGCTCTGAGATGCAAAGAGAGCAACATGGAACCTGCCTGCAGCGTGCAATGGGGCTCTCGGGGTGAGCGTCCAACCAAACCCGGGTGTGAGAGACATGCGCCGACCTCTGGCCCATTCTCCACCGTGGGGCAGCCACCGGCCTGCGGCACAGGGGCTGGGGTAGGTGCAGCCTCCTCCCCCGCCTTTATTTCTCTGGCAGAGCTCCCCTTTTCAGGGAGTGGGGATTTGTACACATCGAACTATTACAGTAATGAGCTGCTGGCTGGGCAGTTCCCTTTGTTTTGTGCCTTTTTTGGGGGTGAATCCAAAGGAGTGGGGGGATTGTGGGTGGAGTGCTTATGTCAGATGGAGCAGGGGCATGATGCAACAGAGGAGCAGGTGAGTGAGGGATGGGAGCACCCCTGTCAAAATGCTGAATGCTGAAGATTCTCAGAGGGGATGACAAACAATTTAAAAATGTAAGTATGAGTGTGTTGTGTTGCCGAGAGAAGCCTCTCGTTTTGATCTAGATATTGAAGAATTGTATTGATTTATATGTAATAAAGGTTTTGAAATGACCTCCCTATATCTCCTCTATTTTACCCAGGCTTTTATAATTAAAAAAAAAACATAGGGGCTTGACATATAACTACATTTTGTGTATGTACAAATTAAAAATCGTGGCTTTTCCTTTGTGCGTGTGTTGTGTTTTGAAATTGAAATAGAAAGCGGTGTGCACGGGGCAAAACGGAGCTGCTGCCCCCAGCCCCCCCCGCCCCCTCCTCCCGGCTCAGGGAAGTGCTCAGTGCTGCTCCCGCGTGTGTAATTGTCGGCAGTGCAAGCCGTGCAGCGGCGTGTGCCGCCCTGTCAGTGCTCCGTGCTGATTGCGTCGATTCTAAGTGCGCTGAAGGCTTGAAATGGCTTGAAAATTCTTCGGGGAGAGTGGGGTAAGGAGGAGAGAGAGTCAGACGCGAGCGTTGCTATGGATTCGGCGCATGCGCTGTAGCACAGCTCTGTCAGTGCGCATGCGTCAGATTCGTGAGCGTTGCTATGGAGTCAGCGCATGCGCTCTAGCACAGCTCTGTCAGCGCGCGTGCGCCGGAGTCGCGGGCGCCATGAAGCGCACTGCTGTGCTTCGGGCCACAGTTGTCACGGGTTGTCCTCGGTTCAGCGTCTGATAGTGCCACGGTGCCTGCGAGCCGCCATCCTCTTGAGGGGGAAGGGGTCCCGCAGGATTTGGTGAGGTTTCATTGCCAGTTTCGGTGTCGCTGCAGGTCCGGGACCCCCAGCCATGTTTCCGGTGAGAGTAAAGGTGATCCGGGGGCCTCTAGACGGCTTTTTTGGGTGATAAAGGAGGTCTGGGCACACCAAAAAGGTCTGGGGTCATCTACATGGGTGTGGGAATAGCAAAACTTCTTGCGGGATCGTGTAAAAGGGCCTGGGAGCGTATAGAGGCGTCTGGGGAGCTCTGGAGGATCCCCTGGCAGATGTCGGAGCCTCTCTGCAGGTCCCGGAGAAGTTGGGAAGTGTCTCAGTGTGGTTTTGAAGTGTCTGTGGGGTCCGCACAGTGTCTGGGTTCTTTTATGGCCTTCCTGGGGACTCGGCGCTAAAGTGCCGCCGACTCTGGCAGTCACTGTGCGCCCACGGCAGGGGTGCAGCTTGCTGCCAACATGCTGCTAGGGGGTCTGAGGGGTCTCTAAAGTGTGTCGGTGTGAGCTGAAATTACCCCCCCCCCCCCCCCCGACAATAACCAGGCTAGCTCAGTCTGGAAGCAAATGAAAAGCTGTATTTACAAGCAGAGTCTAAAATCTACAATGAAATGCAATGAATATGTACAAATATACAAAATTCACAACATTCACAAATATATACAATCAACAGAAAAAGCACAACCGATCTCCCTTTGCTTCCCCCCAAGGGGACCCTCCCAAAGGGGCCTCCCTCTCCCAGGAGCTTCCCCCCCAGACCCCCCTGGACAGAGAAGCAGAGTTAGTTAAGCAGAAAGTTGTTAACTTAGCTGCCAAGGTCAGTGTGTTATCTTCAGCCAGAAGAGAAGAAGAAACAGCAGCCAGACAGCCCAGCAACTGCCCCCACTGCCGAACGCAGAATGTGCAGAGTGCCTACTTTGTTTTGGGTAATAGTTCTTAAACATTTCTATCTATCCAATGGAAGTGTTTAGAACAATCGTTATTTTGCTTTCTTACACCCAATAGTGACTTATTTACATTCTTTCACTTTCTCTGTTCTGAACTTTGCAAGGAAAAATTAAAAAGACAGTTTCAAACCATCACAGTCCACCCCTTCTAAACAATTCCATTGGCTGCTACTATCATTTATCTAATCTAAAATAATATCTACAACAATAGGTGAATAAAGACCATAGTCCATTCCGGCTATCTCAGATGTAGATGATTCAAAAGAGTCAAATCACAGGAAAAACAGCAAACAGCTTGTTTCCTCGCAGATGGAGCGAAGAAAGGAACAGGGACTCTCAGGTGACTCAGGGCTCTCAGGGTTCGTGCACCGTAGATCTCATGGACTCTCCTCTTGGGCGCGATGCTGTATCTGCGCAACACTCTGAATTTAACCTCTCTCAGCCAAAGTTAGATTTCTTTGTGGAATACACTGAATTTCACCATTTTCTTGCATCACCCAATAGGTGTGACCAGGACCTTCAGCAGAAACCACCCCTCGGACAGGTTTGGCCTCTCCTGAAGGAGAAAATACCCAAACAGTTTTGCCTAACAGATTCTTTTCTCTGATAACAGGAACTCTATCACCTTCCTCCTTTCGCAACAAATCTGATTGGGCAGGTCCAGCTCGATTCACTGAACCTCTACTATTCACCAACCAGGTTGCTTGTGCTAAATGTTTCTCCCAGTTTTTCAAAGATCCACCCCCCATGGCTTTGAGAGTGGTTTTCAGCAAACCGTTGTAGCGTTCGATCTTCCCTGCAGCTGGTGCATAGTAGGGAATGTGGAATATCCACTCGATGCCGTGCTCTTTGGCCCAGTTTTTTACAAGATTGTTCTTGAAATGAGTTCCGTTGTCCGACTCAATCCTCTCTGGAGTTCCGTGTCTCCACAGGATTTGTCTCTCCAGACCAAGAATGGTGTTACGTGCAGTTGCATGAGGAACTGGATAAGTTTCCAGCCATCCAGTGCTCGCCTCTACCATAGTCAGCACATACTGCTTACCAGATCGAGAACGAGGTAGAGTGATGTAGTCAATCTGCCAGGCTTCACCATACTTGTACTTGGACCATCGGTCACCGTACCACAAGGGCTTGATCCGCTTTGCCTGCTTAATAGCAGCACAAATGTCACAGTCATGGATGACTTGTGTGATAGCATCCATGGAAATGTCAATGGATCTGTCACGAGCCCATCGGTAGGTTGCATCTCTGCCTTGATGTCCTGACGAGTCATGGGCCCACCGAGCTAAGAACAGCTCACCTCGGTGTTTCCAGTCAAGATCAGGATCAGGATCAGAGTTTGTGTCCACCTGGGAAACTCTTGCAGCTAGATCTGCCTGATGGTTGTGTTGTTGTTCCTCTGTAGCTTTGCTCTTAGGAATGTGAGCATCGATGTGTCTCACTTTCACTGGGATTCTCTCAATGCGAGCAGCAATGTCTTGCCACAGATCTGCAGCCCAGATTGGCTTTCCTTTCCTCTGCCAGCCATTCTTCTTCCAGTCTTTCAGCCAACCCCACAAGGCATTGGCTACCATCCACGAGTCGGTGTAGAGATAAAGCTTTGGCCATCTCTCACGTTCAGCTACGTTAAGAGCTAGCTGGACAGCTTTTACCTCTGCAAATTGACTGGATTCTCCTTCTCCATCTCTCGCTTCTGCAACTCTGCGCGTTGGACTCCACACTGCAGATTTCCATCTCCGCTTGTTCCCAACAAGACGACAGGAACCGTCTGTGAACAAAGCATATCTCTTTTCATCATCAGACAGATCACTGTAAGGAGGAGCTTCCTCAGCACGAGTTACTCTCTCCTCTGGAGGTTTAGCACAGCTTGTGCCTTCTGGCCAGTTTGTGATCACCTCCACCAAACCAGGCCTTTCGAGATTTCCCATTCGAGCTCTCTGTGTTATCAGAGCCATCCACTTAGACCAGGTAGCATCTGTTGCATGATGTGGTGAAGAACCTTTGCCTTTGAACATCCAATTCAGAACTGGCAATCTAGGAGCTAGAAGAAGTTGTGACTCAGTTCCAATCACTTCAGAAGCAGCTTTCACTCCTTCATAAGCAGCTAAAATCTCTTTCTCTGTTGGAGTGTAGTTTGCCTCTGAGCCTCTGTAGCCACGACCCCAGAAACCAAGAGGACGTCCTCGTGTCTCCCCTGGAGCTCTTTGCCATAAGCACCAGGTTGGACCATTGTCACTCGCGGCTGTGTACAGAATGTTCTTAATGTCTGGACCAGTTCGGACAGGTCCCAGACCCATCGCTTGGACTACCTCTCGCTTGATCTGGTCAAAGGCTGCTTGTTGCTCAGGACCCCATTGGAAACTGTTTCTCTTTCGAGTCACATCATAGAGAGGTTTCACAATCTGACTGTATCCAGGAATGTGCAGTCTCCAAAATCCCACTATGCCTAAGAAACGCAGAGTTTCTTTCTTGTTGATGGGATTTGCCATGGTGGAGACTCTGTTTATCACATCCATTGGGATGTGACGGCGACCATCTTGCCACTGCACTCCCAGAAACTGGATTTCTCTGGCAGGTCCTTTCACCTTGTCTCGCTTGATAGCGAAACCGGCTTGCAAGAGAATGTCAATGATTTTGTTACCTTTCTCGAAGACTTCTTCAGCAGTCTCACCCCAAACAATGATGTCATCGATGAACTGCCGCGGGCCATACAGGCGAGCGGGGAGAACGACACATCAATGTGATGCAAGTTCAAATCCCACTTTACTGAACCATCGGTAGTTGCTTATATAGGCCAAACTTTTCTGCTCCACCCTCACGCTGTGCGCATGCGTCCTTTCCAGGAAGCCGATTGGTTAGCATAGCCACATTGTTTACACCTGCTTCCCCACCTACATCGTACAATGTTGCAAATGCCCCAAAATCTCCCCCCTTTTTTTTTCTTAAATAACAAATTCACACTCTTAGTTACACTACTTAGCATGCATTGGATTAAACATGACAACAAAAGCATATAATTAGCAAAACAAAAATTGTAAGTATCAGCATTTCAAGGACACCAGCAACACAGCCTGGTAGACCCCAATTTGAAAACAAACTATTAAACCAATTATCCAACGAACCCCTTTGCTCCTTAACCCCTTTTTTTTTTTTTTTTTATTTTCCTTGAGCATCCAAATATCTTTTTGACTAGATACGCTGTGGGCTGAAAGATTAAAACAATGCATTCCCTTGATTTCTTGACGACCATGTCCTTGGGCCAAAAGCAAGGACTTTATTTTCAATCTTTCGTATTGTTGTCCGAGTCTGTTTGACCTGGATCAGATGCGGGCCGTATCCACGGTCGAACCCACTTGGCTGGAATCCATCTTGTTGACTCTCCTATAGACACACAAGCATAACCCCTTCCCCAAGTCAGTAAGCGGACTGGTCCATTCCATCGCTGGGCCAAAGGTTCAAAGATTTGTACTAATACCTCATGCTGAGAAAAGTCATTTCTATTAAGCAGGTGAGAGAACATAGGAACTAAATTTTGTTCTGTCCGTGGATTTAACCAATTTAACACATAGCATGCCTTTGCTATAGTGAGGTACGGACTCCTTTCCCCCTCTTTTTTATATATTGTCAAAAGCCGTTTTAGATCCTGGTGCGCTCGTTCAACAATGGCTTGCCCTCCTGAATTATAGGGTATACCTGTCAAGTGTGTAATTTTCCAGTTCTGAAAAAACTCATGAACTTTGTTACTCAGGTAAGCTGGAGCATTGTCGGTCTTAATAGTGTCTGGTCGCCCTAACACTGCAATGGCTGTTGTCCAATGCTGAATACAAGCCGAACTGTTGGTTGACTTATGTGAAGTTGCCCAAATTGCTTTAGAACATGTATCTATTGTGACATGGATGTATTTAAAGGCACCGAACGGAGGAAATTCGGTGACATCCGTTTGCCAGACCTGGCGAGGTTCTAGGCCCCGCGGATTAGTCCCTTCAGCCGAAATGGGAGTTAATCGGGCACAATCAGGGCAACTGCAATTATTGAACGAGCATCTGTTTTAGAAATCCCAAAGGACTTCATCAATGACCGTGCCGATTGATGAAAAAATTTATGGGACTGAAGTGCTTGTGCCAAAACATCTTCTGTGGATACTTTGCTTACTACTTTGCTGTCTATGAATGAATTCCCTTCAGCTAGTAACCCTGGCAAATTAGAATGGCTTCTGATATGCATGACCCACCATGGATGTTGACGTGCAATAATTTCAGACTGTAGCTCCAAGATACACATCTCAAGGACAGGATTAGTTATACCGCCTAAGATTGCATTATTTAAACGCTTTACTACTTCAACCACATATTTTGAGTCAATTATAATATTCAAGGGTGTCCTCCGGAAATCCTGAAATACCATAAGAACTGCTTTTAATTCCAAAATCTGAACTGACCCTTTTGTCTTTTCTACTCGGGTATTCCATAGCCCGTTGATTTGATGAGCATATCCATATTTCCCTGTCATACTACTGGCATCCGTAAAAATAGTGATCCCCTCTGAAAGGGGAGATTCTACTTGCAAGGAGTCCTGTTCTATTATCAAATTTGTTTTAAACAAAGGGTGTTTCGGGTAATGATTATCCAGTCTAATTCCATGGACAGCCGTCGCAAAAGCATCAGATTGCTCCATCCATGAATCTGCAAGATTGATGTTTTTCAATGGCAAAATAATTTGAGCTGGGTCCGTCGCCGCAATTGTCCTTAATCTATTTCTTGCTTTTAACAGTAAATTTCCGACTGCGTCTGGCCTTGTAGTTATAGTGGCCTTCAACGTACTGCTATGGAATACCCATTCCAGAATTAACACTGAATCATCTTTAGAAATCTGAGTAATCAAAGCAGCCACTTCCCTGTCTTGATTATAACAAATAATAGTGAAAGGAACACCAGGGAGATTCAAGTTCTCTACCTGTTTTATCTCTAACAAATCTTGCCATTTGGTTACCCATAACATGAAAGCTGTGGGGGTTAAAACGAGCTCCATCACTGACCTGAGATCAGCAGGAACTAGATCTTGATATTTTATGAGAGCCGTGATCTGATTTTTAACCAGCTTGTTTTGATACCCAAATTGCATTATTGTCTTTTGTATAGATTGAACAAGCTTCCAGTCCAAGGGCTCCCAAGTCGGTCCCCCACCACGCCGTACTACAGGCGCAGCAATAGGTTCAAAACTAAAATCTCCTTGCAAGATACAATTCTGAGCAAGACCCCTGTACCTTTTATCCGCATTAAATGAAGGATCTCTAGGCAATGAAACCATTGGTATATCAGTATCAACATTTCCCCCACCGTGCATATTTGCTTTCTTAAAATTTCTAGCCTTTTTATCTATTTCTTCCAATTGCTTTTCTACATTTCTCAACCCAGTAACTATAGAACTATGTGCTGCCTTATAAGCATCTTTGATGTCCCGTTTTTTCGAATCACGATCAAGTCTCCTCATTTGCTCCAAAAGTTCTGTCATAGCCTCTCTCTGCCGTCGCAGTTCTTTTCTTAGTTCTTGATATGGATTGTTTGCAGCTGCGGCACTACCGTGACCCCTCCCCGAGGTCGGTGAAGAGGAAAAAACAGTCTGCAATTGATCCCAAAAAGCAGGGGAATCTATTTCCATACTTCCACTTTCTCCGGAAAAAGGGGCAGTCGCCTCAGTATTTGCAGCGCCCTGTGCCGTCATGTTAATCACAACAGAATCACTTTGATTCGGACCGGCTGCGTAAGGTGGTAAAGATTCATCTGCGTCACAATCGGGGTTATAGGGGGGCAAATCATCCCCTTCCAGACCCCAGGCAATCTTCTCTGCCCTGGTCATATGTGATGTTGTTACAGGGCAAGTAACGGGAGAGTCCCGACAGTCCACAGAACTATCGATAGGCGGCCAATTGTCAGGCCATTCTGATTTTGTTTCCTTTGCGGTGACGTCTTGGATCGTCTGTTTCCAAGCGGCCGCAGCGGTCGCCTCCCCATGAACTTTGTCAAGCAACAAACGCACTGTTCGATATGTTTTAGCCAAGTGTTTTGCCTCCTTAGATTTTATCTGCACGCTCTCCCAGAGCTCCTGTCCTATTTTCTGCCAAACTTCCTGACTATAAGCATCTCTTGTAGAGTTCAAATAACCCCTTCTTCGTGCCCAAGTAAGCAGTTCCATTAACGCGGGCTTCGGCAAATTAGTTTCCCTTTCTTCAGCCAGCCTTAACAGGCTATCTACTACGGCTTCTTCTACGACTGATACAGTCGACCCCGTCCTGTTCTGTTTTCTATCTACTACGGCTTCTTCTACGACTGATACAGTCGACCCCATCCTGCTCTTTTTTCTCCTGACTCAGCGGTCAGCCGTGCACGAATCCGCCTTTCTTCGGGTGCCCAGCTTTCCTCTCCGCTGGCAGCAGGATCCTCGCCGCTCCGCCGCTCTGATGTGTCCGTCCCCAATCAGTATCACGTCGGGGGCACCAAATGCTGCGGGCCATACAGGCGAGCGGGGAGAACGACACATCAATGTGATGCAAGTTCAAATCCCACTTTACTGAACCATCGGTAGTTGCTTATATAGGCCAAACTTTTCTGCTCCACCCTCACGCCGTGCGCATGCGTCCTTTCCAGGAAGCCGATTGGTTAGCATAGCCACATTGTTTACACCTGCTTCCCCACCTACATCGTACAATGTTGCAAATGCCCCAACAATGAACTGAATGTGTTCTGGAGCTCCACCTTTCTCCAAAGCATCATGGATCACTGCATGGCAGATGGTTGAACTGTGAATCCACCCCTGGGGCAAACGATTGAATGTGTATTGAATGCCTCTCCAGGTGAAAGCAAACTGAGGCCTGCATTCCTCTGCTATGGGAATAGAGAAGAAAGCATTAGCAATGTCTATGGTAGCATACCATTTGGCCTGCTTGGATTCCAGCTCATATTGGAGTTCCATCATGTCTGGTACAGCTGCACTCATGGGTGGAGTTACTTCATTCAAGGCACGGAAATCAACTGTCAGACGCCACTCTCCATTCTGCTTTCTCACAGGCCAGATTGGACTGTTGAAAGGTGAATGAGTTTTGCTGATGACCTTCTGACTCTTCAACTGACAAATCAAGTTTTGAATGGGCACCAAAGAGTCACGGTTGGTTCTGTATTGTCTGTGATGCACAGTTTGAGAAGCAAGCGGCAGCTTTATATCCTCTATCTCATGTTGTCCCACAACTGCAGATTCATCTGAAAGCTCAGGTCTAATGGACAACTTCAATTTTCCTCCATCAATTTCTACAGTTGCTATTCCAAAAGCCCATTTGTAACCCTTAGGGTCTTTAAAACGCCCTTCTCTCAGAAAATCAATTCCCAAAATACAAGGTGCATTAGGACCTGTTACAATAGTATGTTTCTTCCACTGCTTCCCAGTGAAACTTATGTCAACCTCAAACAACTCTTGAGATCCACCAGTGACTCCCTGAATAGTTATAGATTCTCCCCCTTGATAATTTGATGGTATTATGGTGCACTGA